>NW_012116577.1:2126289-2188305 GCF_000951035.1 Colobus angolensis palliatus | reverse complement strand
AGCCAAGATCCTGCCATTGCACTGCAGCCTGGGCAACAGAGCGAGACTCCATCTCAAAAAAAGAAAAAAAAAGTATTCTCTATGTAGTCTTATGTAACTTGATGTTTTTATGCAACAGGTTTATTTTTACAATTTATTTTGTTGAGTCTAGTTTTCACTTTTTTGTTTTTTGCTTTTACAAATAATGCTGAAACGAACACTCATATCCAGTTTTTTGGTGCTCATGTCCAAGAGTTTCTTTAGCGTATGAACGTAGATTCAAAGTTGGTGGTTTGTAAGGCATGTGCCTGATCAGCTTTTATAACAATTTTACAAGATAATGCCAAGTTGTTTTCCAAACTGGTTGCACCGCTTTACAGTATGGTGTCTTATTTACTTGCTATCATAAGACCCAATTCTTTCCAGTCTGGTAGGTGTAAAATGGTATTTTATTGTGGCTTTAAATTGCATTTTCCTTAGGAATGTGACATCAATGTAAAAAATGCATTTTTCTGATTATTAATAAGTTAAAAACATTTTCATGTTTATTAGTCTTTCCTGTTCTGTGAAATATGTCTTGATGTCTTTATTTTTCTATTTTTGCTCTTATTTAAGAGTTTTTTATATTTAGGATATTGATATTTTTGTTGTTCTTTTCTACATATCTTCATCTAGTTTGTGGCTTATCTTTTCACTTTGGGTTTTTTTGTAAACAAAACTTAATATATTCAAATGTGAGTCCTTTTTATGTTTTAAGAAATTTGTCCTATCCCAGGGTCATAGTTGTTTATAGTTGCTTGTGAAAATCAAAAAAGTATCTCAGTTTTTAGTCTGCCTGGAGTTGATTTGTGTATGTGTGATACAGATTTAAAATTTTATTTTTTTACTATGTAGAAAATCAGTTTTCTCTGCACCATTTATTGACTAATGCATCCTTTCCTCAGAGGCTTTACTTACATGGAAATTTGCCATTGTAGCCAAATGTTTATTTGGGGACTTCCTGTTCTGTTCCATTGGTCAGTTTGCCTAAGCAAGGGCCAAGTATCACGTCATTTAATTGTTATAACTTGATTATATGTCTTGATACCTGACAAGGGTAGTCTCTTACCTTTGTATTTTTCTTAAGGAATGTTCTTGGCCTTTTGGTTTTGTTTTTTGTTGTTGTTGTTCTGAGACAGGGTCATGCTGTCTCCCAGGCTGGAGTGCAGTGGCATGATCATGGCTCACTGCAGCCTCAATCTCCCCGGGCTCAGGTGATCCCCCACCCCCATGACCCCCACCTGCCTCCCCTCCACTCTTCCATCCCACCTTTGTGTTGCTCAGGCTCGTCTTTAACTCCTGGGCTCAAGCAATTCTCTTGCTTCAGCCTCCCGAAGTGCTAGGATTACAGGTATGAGCCACCATGCCTGGCCTGCTTTTAAAATTCAGTATGAGAATCAGTTTGTAAAATGATAAACTGGGATAAAAAGCAAATAGCTCTAGGGAATTTCTTTTTCTGTCCTTTTTTTTTTTTTTTTTTTAATTTTATGACAGTGTTTCACTCTGTCACCTAGGCTGGAGTGCGGTGGTGCAAACATGGCTCACTGTAGCCTCGAACTCCTGGGTTCAAGCAATCCTCCCACCTCAGCCTCCCAAGTAGCTGAGACCACAGGTGCACATCATTAGGCCCAGCTAATTTTTAAATTTTTTGTAGAGACAGTGCCTTGCCTCGTTGCCCGTTTGGTCTTGAACTCCTGGCCTCAAGGTATCCTCTTGCCTCAGCCTCACAAACTGCTGGGATTACAGGTATTGAGCCACTGTGTCCAGCTTGCGTTCTCTCTGTATCTCTCTCTTTCTCTTTCTTTAAACTAGAATCACATTTAATGATTAATTAAGGAGTATTGACAGTGCTACAATATTGAATCTTCCTTGGTTTTGCTACTCTATCAGAGCAAGGATGTTCCGGTTTGCTGAGCTCTTTAGAAAAATTTGTACATATTGATGGATTGCATGTAAAATTTTGTCACATGTATATAATGTATTGTGATCAAGTCAGAATATTTAGAGTGTTCATCACCCAGCTAATTATTGTTAACTGTAGTCACCCTACTCTGCTGTCAAACATTGGATTTAATTCTATCTAACTATATGTTTGTACTCTTTAACCTACTTGTCTTCATCCCCCTGCTCCTCTGCCTTCACCCTGCCCAGCCTCTATTATCTTTCCATTCTCTACCTCCATGTGATCAAATTTTTTAACTCCTACATATAAGTAAGAACATGTGATATTTGTCTTTTGTGCCTGGCTTATTTCACCCAGCGTAGTGACTTCCAGTTCCATCCATGTTGCTGCAAATGGCATGATTTCATTCTTTTTCTTATGGCTGGATAGTGTTCCATTGTGTATATATGCCATATTTTCTTTATCCATTCATGTACTGGTGAACACTTAGATTGATTCCATATCTTTGCTATTGTGAATAGTGCTGCAATAAACATGCAAGTGCAGATATCCCTCTGATGTATTGATTTCTTTTCCTTTGGATAGATACCTAGTAATGAGATTGCTTGATCGAATGGTAATTATGGTTTTAGTTTTTTGAGAAATCTCCGTGGTGACCGTACTAGTTTACATTCCCACCAACAATATATGAGTTTCTTTTTCTCTGCATCCTTGCCAATATCTGTTCTTTTTAATCTTAATAGCCATTCTGACTGGGGTAAGATACTGTTGTGGTTTTGATTTGTATTTCTCTGATGATTGGTGATGTAGAGCATTTTTTTAATATACCTGCTGGCAATTTGTGTGTCTTTCGAGAAATGTCTATTCAGATCATTTGCCCATTTTTAAAGTGGATTATTTGTGGGGTTTTTGTTTTGTTTTTGTTTTTTCTGTATTGTCCCGTAAGACCTGAGATTATTTGTTTTGTTTTGTTTTGCTGTTGAGTTGAATTCCTTGTATATTCTGGATATTCATCCCTTGTCAGACGGGGAGATTGCACATTATTTTCTCCCATTCTGTGTGTTGTCTCCTCATTCGATTGATTGTTTCCTTTGCTGTACAGAAGCTTTTTAGCTTGATGTAATTCCATTTGTCTGTTTTTGTTTTTGTTTCTGGTGCTTTTGAGGTCCTACCCAAAAAGTCTTTGATCAAAACAGTGTCCTGAAGTGTTTCCCCAGTATTTTCTTTTAGTAGTTTCATAGTTTCAAGTTGTACATTTAAGTCTTTACTCCATTTTGATTTGCTTTTTGTATATGGTAAGAGATAGGGGTTTAGTTTCATTCTGCATATGGATATCCAGTTTTCCCAGCACTATTTATTGAAGAGACTGTCCTTTCCTTACTGAATGTTCTTGGCACTTTGTTGAAAATCAGTCAACTGTAAATATGTGTATTTATTTCTGGGTTCTTTTTGTGGTTCCATTGGTCTGAGTGTCTGTTACTATGCCAGTACCATGCTGTTGGGGTTTCTGTAGTTTTATAGTATCTTTTGAAGTCAGATAGTATGGATACCTCCAGCATTACTCTTTTTGCTCAGGATTGCTTGGACTATTCAGGGCCTTCTATACTTTCATGTGTGTTTTAAGATTTTTTTTTTTCTATTTCTGTGAAGACTGACACTGGTATTTTGATAGGAATTGCACTGAATTTGTAGATTGCTTTTGGAATTATGGTCATTTTCACAATAGTAATTTTTCCAATTCATAAACATGGAATGTCTTTCCATTTATTTATGACCTCTTCAGTTTCTTTCATCCGTGTTTTATAGTTTTTCTATGGACATCTTTCACCTCCTCAGTTAAATTTATTCCTATGTATTTTATTTTTATGGGGAGCTATTGTAAATAGGATTGTTTTCTTGATTTCTTTTTCCACTAGTTCATTGTTGGTGTATAGAAATACTACTGATTTTTGTATATTAATTTTGTGTCCTGCAACTTTACTGATTTCATTTACCAAATCTACGAGTTTTTTTTTACAGAGTCGAGGCTTTTCTAGATGCAAGATTATATTCTCAGTGGAGAGCGACAATTTGGAAGCCTTTTATTTATTTCTCTTGCCTAATTGCTCTGGCTAGACTTCCTCTGTTTCTTTTGTTTCTATCTTTTTTATTTCTTTGGGCATTTCACACATAGTTATCTTTATATCCTGTAGCCAATAATTCCAATATCTGAAGTCCCTTGAGGGTCTAAATCTGTTTATTGTCTCTATTGAGCTTTTCCTTATGGTATGCCATTCTTCCTGTGTTTGGTGGGTTTTTTTTGTAAATATATATTTAGTAGAACCTGTGAGAATCCAGAGGTTCTTTAACTGGGAATGTGCTCCTTCAGAGAGGTTTTGCATTTGTGTCTCTAGGCTGGGGAACAAAACTGATCTGGAACATTTTAGCTTTCTTCTTGGCTCCTCCTTTTGCTATGGATCTATAACTTGGTCTCTCAATCCCAGTGCTGATAATGGCATTTATCCTCAGGGCAACTTTGGTTTTCCTGTTTAGTTACCACTCCTGCTCAGATTCCATCTCTTATATTGGCCTTTCAGTGTCCCTGCTTTCTTGAGAGCCCAGTAAAGCATTTTTAAAAGTATATTGTTTATAACTGAACTAGGAACTAATAGTAATGGAAGAGCCCTTCAGATGATCTTGTCTTTCATAACCCCACAAACCACTACCATTCTAGAAGCCAAAGAAAAGACATAGTTTTGTCTTGATATTCACTAATTTTTCTCTTGTGTACCACTAGCCTCCTCTGAAATTTATGTGTTGAAGATGTTCCATAGACCAGGGGGCCCCAGCCCCCGGGCCTCAAATCAATACTGATCCATAGCCTGTTGGGAATGGAGCTGCACAGCAGGAGGTGAGCAGCAGGTCAGTGAGCATTACTGCCTGAGCTCCGCCTCCTGTCAGATCAATGACGGCATTAGATTCTCATAGGGGAGCAAACTTTATTGTGAACTGTGCATGTGAGGGATCTAGGTTGCAATCTCCTTAAGAAAATCTAATGCCTGATGAGCTGAGGTGGAATCGTTTCATCTCAAAACCACCTATCCCCACCCCCGCCCCGTCCGTGGAAAAATTGTCTTCTGCAAAACTGGTCCCTGGTGCCAAAAAGGTTGGAGACTGCTGCCATAGACCTTAACAGAGCTTTCTCTCTTTTTTGAGACAGGGTCTTGCTTCGCTGCCCAGGTTGGAGTGCAGTGGCGTGACCATGACTCACTGCAGCCTTGAGCTCTCACCTCTGTCTACTGAGTAGTACTACAGGCCCGCACCACTATACCTGGCTAATTTTGATATTTTTGTAGAGACAGGTCTTGCTAAGTTGCCCGGGCTGGTATTGAACTGCTGGGCTCAAGCAATCCTCCTGCCTCAGCCTTCTAAAGTGCTGGGATTAGAGGCCAGAATGAGCCTTTTGATCCCATATATTATTATACCTGAAGTTTCTTAAATTAAATTTAAACTAGGAGTTTATAAAAGGATAATTCAGGAAATGTAAAATTGCTTGATATGGATATGCCTGTCACTTCAAATGTCTCTCTTTGAATATCTCAAGTTATTAGTTATTTTATATAACATCAGACCCATAGCACATTGATGTGTTTTAAATCCCTTCATAAATATGACTCCAAAGTACTGATGGAGAGTCAGAAAATAATTGCTTTCTGCTTGAAACTTTATAACCTTTCTTTTTAAACAAATATTTCTGTTTAATGTAACAAATGTAATAGGCTTTTGGCCAAAAGTAATAAAATTCTTACCTGACCATAAATTCCTAAATTTCCCTAGTCCATTTGCAAACAGTGATCTTTTTTCCTGTCTGAAAACCAGAGCTCAGGACCAAATGACATAGTGGCTATTTGTATCACTTTCTAATACACAGTGCTGTTAGTTTTCTTTCTTTCACTTGTTTCATTTCCCAGTACCTATTATAATGCAGCACTAAATCTGTGTGTTTTTTGAGTTAGCTTTATTGCAGTATGATTTGTATTAAATTCACCTGCTGTAAGTGTACATGGTGATTCAGTAAACCTGTAGCATTGTGCTAGCCTCATCATAATCCAGATTTGGAACACTTTCATCATCTCCCTGAAATTCTCATGAGCCCGTCTGCAGTCAGTCCCCAGTCCTCCCCTCCTTTCTCTTCACCCTAGGTAGCCACTGATCTGCTTTCTGTCTATAAATTTGTCTTTTCTGGGTATTTCATATAAATTGAATCACACACCATATTTAGTCTTTTGCATCTGCCTTCTCTCAGCATAATATTTTTGAGGTTCACTTCATCCATAGTGTAGAATTTTTATAGCTGAATAGTATTCCCTCGTATGTATATATCACATTTTGTTTATTCATTCACCAATAATGGTGGTTTGGATTGTTTCCAATTTTTGGCTATGTGTGATGCCATGAATGTTCATGAACATATCTTGATTGACCATATGCTTTCATTTATCTTGGGTAGTTTCATATACGTGGAATTGCTGGGTTTTATTGTAACATGATTTTAACTTTTTAAGAAACTGCAAACTGTTATCCAAGTGGCGGTACCGTATATTTCCACCAGCAACGTATGAGATTTCCAGTTGCTCCTTGTCTCCTCCAACACTTGATACTGCCTTTTCCTTTGATTGTATCCATTCTCCTGGCTGTGAGACATGGTGTCATTGTGGTTAAATGAATTTACAGTGCTTTCAAACAGCATCTTTTTCCTAAAGAAAATGGTTGCCCTCTAGTGGCTCATTCTGCACATTACACTTGGGAAAGGGGCACTAATGAGAGAAGTCTAAAGCTCAGAACTGGCTTGTTAAAATGTACATTCATTTCACAGCATGCCTGGTTTAGCACACTGAACACAATTTGAGTCCAGTTTCAAAATGTTTTACTTCATTATTACTATTAATAATACCCAGGAACTTAGCTGGTTGGTTGTGGCTTTTACGTAATCCCAAGAGGTACATTATAGTCAAAACTAAATTTGTGTGCTTTAGATCTTATCCACTGTATGCACTAAGATCTTTTGGTATAACAAAGGTTTAGACCTGTAGAGTGGCTAACGCCTACAAAGAAGGGGAAAAAAGGCCAGAGGTGGTTATTGTTTACTCAAACCTATTACATCCTTTCAAATCAGCCAGAGGAATAAATAATTTTTACTAGTGGAATGAATATAAATTCTTTTTAATGAATTGCACACAAATGTAGTGTCTGGTGGCTTGTTGGTATTTTCAGGTAACACCTTGTAAATATGCCGATGGAGAGTTATAAAAATTTAGGAGACTTGGTCTCAGTTGCCCCCAGGCTCCTAGGGCTCTGCTGAAAAGACAGAACACTGTGCATGTTTTAAAAAAAAAAAAAAAAAAGTTAACACTTTGAGCTAAGTAAGGAACTGGCCAGGAATTTACTCATTTAAGGAATGTGTATTTGGTAAGTAAAAGAAGATGTGGCTTCAGGAAATTAGGGTAGTAGAACCAAACATTTAATGATTTAATGTAAGAAGTTTTTGCTTTAAAGCTATCCCTCATATAGGTGATGTCATTTATTTTTTAGAAAGTAGAGAAAATGTATATATGTGAAATTTCCCTAAGCTCTTAGGCTTTAGATTTCCAAATTACCCAACAATGCATTTTATTGTCCTGACATGTCTATAAAATCTTAAGTATACATGTGTGTATTTTATGCCTGAACACAAAATAGTAGAGCCTGATGGATGGGACTGCCTATGGTTGACTTACTGCTTTACTCAGTTTGAGGTAAGGGGGAGGAGAGGGCATTTGTGTATGTGACGTTGGGTACACAGTGATTCCACTCCTTAGTTAGTATGGTCCACTCCACTTATCAGTTAGAGGTGGATAAGGGAGTATAAAGATTAGGATAAGGGAACATTTAGCCAAGTCTAGGGGGTAAGCTTTGGATATGAGGAAGAGGATTAAGATAATTAATTTTTAAACATGTATCAGAACCTATAAAATGTTGGCACCATGAATACTGGGGTTTTTTGTTTTTTTGAGACGGAGTTTTGCTCTTGTTGCCCAGGCTGGAGTGTAATGGCATGATCTCGGCTCACCGCAACCTCTGCCTCCCAGGTTCAAGCAATTCTCCTGCCTTAGCCTCCCGAGGTAGCTGGGACTACAGGCGTGTGCCACCACACCCCCGGCTAATTTTGTGTTTTCAGTAGAGACGGGGTTTCTTCATATTGGTCAGACTGGTCTCAAACTCCTGACCTCAGGTGATCTGCCTGCCTCAGCCTCCCAAAGTGCTGGGATTATAGGTGTGAGCCACCGCGCCTGGCTGAATACTGGTTTTTAAATAATTAACGTGGAAATTTTAAACTTATTCCTATGGTGCTGCCATCATTGCCCAAAGAAAAAAACTTAGGCAGATACTGAAATTATCTAATAGGGACACATTTTTATCCTCTGTCTTTTGCAATTGTGTTTTGGAGCCAAGTCTGATGAGTTATTTATGTGGATAGTATTGTTTAACTCTTTGTAGAAAAGCAACTATAAAATAAGTAGGATGTACGTATGCTTGCACATAGTTCTGAAGGCAGTTTTTGTTGTTGTTTGTTTTGAGATGGAGTCTTGCTCTGCCGCCCAGGCTGGAGTGCAGTGGTGCAGTCTAGGCTCACTGCAACCTCCACCTCCCGAGTTCAAGTGATTCTCCTGCCTCAGCCTCCTGAGTAGCTGGTACTACAGGTGTGTGCCACCACACCCAGCTAATTTTTGTATTTTTATTAGAGATGGGGTTTCACCATGTTGGCCAGCCTGGTCTCAACCTCTGACCTCATGATCCGCCCACCTCGGCCTCCGAAAGTGCTGGGATTACAGGCGTGAGCCACTATGCTGGGCCCTAAAGACAGTTTTAAAGAATTTTGTTCTAAATTTGTTTTGAACTGTGGTAATAAATGTGAAGAAACCACCAAGATGATTTAAAGGACAGTGGTCTTATTTAGTTCTGTGTATCTTTTTAGATTTTAATACACCATCTTTAACAGGGAAATATTTGATTACGAGTATCTTTATCTTACACACTGTAGGATATCATATTTCAACTCCTTCCTTTTTTTCTTACAGATGAGGAAATATCGTACCAGACATTCACGTAACTTGTGCAAGGTAGAGGATGGTTATTCAGTGCCATGTTTTTTATTTGTTTCTGGTTGGCTGTTTTGCCTGGACAGTGTAAGGCAGGTGAGGCGGCCAACACATTCAGTCTTCAGGGTCACTAGCTTCAGAATTAAAGTTTTATTCTGCCCCTATACTCTCAAACTTGGAGGACCCTGGCAGAATTTATACTGTTGCCTGTTTCAGTTACCATTTCTTATTTCCTGGGATTTTACCCATTAAAGCTTAGTTTATATTATTCATGACTTAAAAACATTTACTTTATACTCATTTCTTGAAATGTCTGTTACACTAGCATTTAGTGTTTTACTAAACTTATTTATTAAATAATTACATGTCCTCATGCAAATAAGGAAAAAAAACTGTCAATTTTAGCTGTCTCTACAGGTGCACTAGTGTCTTGACTAGTGCTGGTAAATGGAGAAAATCCATAGGGCAACATGGAAAGCAGCATTGGATGGGATGATCCCCCATGTGCTTCTAATGATGCATTCTTTTAATGACACATTCTTCTAATGACGCATTAGAAGAGTTTGCTAGCAACTGCAGATTTTTAGGACTTCTTTCTCAAGCTCCAGTTTATAAAGCCTCTAAGGCCTATTAACAGTCCAGTCTTACTAACCTCAGTCTAATTGTCTATAGTAT
The DNA here is from genome assembly GCF_000951035.1 of Colobus angolensis palliatus. Lineage (NCBI taxonomy): Eukaryota > Metazoa > Chordata > Mammalia > Primates > Cercopithecidae > Colobus > Colobus angolensis. The sequence continues at coordinate 2,178,591 of NW_012116577.1, read as the reverse complement.
AATCCAAAAGTGGTTAAATGGTAACAGTGTTAAGACTCTGGCTGCAGATAACATTAAAGCAGTTTATAAAACCACATTTTCAGTAGTTTATTCTCACAAGCAAAACCCCCTTCATAACTTGAAATCAGACAAATCTGTACCATCTGAGCTTCACCTTTTACTAGCATCCTAACCATGGACAGATTACAGTTGTCTCTCTGTCCTTGGGTTCTGCATCTATAGATTCAACCCACTGTGAATTGCAAATATTGAGGGCATGGGGGTGGTGAAAGGGATGGTGTTGTATCCATTCTGAACAGGTAAAGACTTTTATATTATATTGTCATTCCCTAAACAATGTAACAACTATTTACATAGCATTTATAAGTAATCTGGAGATGATTTAAGGTATAGGGGAGGATGTGTGTAGATTATATGAAAATACTGTACCATTTTATATCAGGGACTTGAGCATCCTTGGATTTTGGTATGGGGGAAAATCCAGGATCTAATCCCACATGGATACCAGGGGATGACTATACTTATCTTGGGCTCACGTGTCATCTGTGAAGCATAATGACTAATTTGAAAGATGGTTCAAAGTACAAGCAATGGAAAGTACATAGTGCATGTGGCTTCATGCATACTTCTTTCTCTTCCACATTTTTACTTTTTTAGGTCAGTGTTGTGCTATAGGGATGGGAATGTATCATGGATGTAGGAAAGGGGAAAATGCTGGTTGGCTGTGTTTTGCTGTGGGGAATTCCGGACAAATACACAGGTACAAGAGGAGTGCTGTCCTCCACCTGTCAGATAAACTGGCTTATGCTCTGCTCTCAAGCTTGAAATAATCTGAAGTGTGTCCACAGGGTGCTAGTTTTAGAATAGTGACATCTATGTTAAGAGGAATGGCTGAAAGCAGAGACAATGGCTAGTTGAATGGAAAAACACTAGGTCTGAAGTTACCTGTAACTTAGGTAGAGACATGTCAGATGATCCAGGAGCTGGGCACCCTGACCTATGCTTTAATGCCTACACACATACTGAAGCATGCAATTTTACACAAAGGAATCACTGAAACTATTGATTGGATGTGAGTAAATTTCACAAGGACAAGAAACCAGTGTCGTCTTTTTAACCTACATTCAAGATAAGCAAATAGGACTATAGTTAAGTTCAGGACTGACATTTGGCAAGCAATTTTAGATTTGATCTCGGCCGTAAAGACAATCCATGATGAAATTCGTGTTCATTCCGTGGGTTTCAAAACTGCCAATTTAAACAGCTTCCACTTTATCCAGAATAAATATCATTTGCTTGGACAAGTAGTAAAAAGATTAGTGGAGCTTCAAATGCCAAAGATCCTGAGTTGGTGACACACACAGTCTGACTCGGGGATTGATCATTTTTTCCGCTAGGTTTGTAAAAAGGTAAAGGTGGGAACTGTTGTAAGCAGCTCACAGGTGATACCTGCTGAGGTGTAGGCAGTGGAGCAAACTCAGCAAGAGTCATGCAGTTGGTTGGAGGCAATCAACCTTGTACAACCTTCTTACTCGACAAACTAGTAGGCAAAAGACAATCTCAGAAAATGAACTAAGTACAGGAATAGACATTCCGTAAAGTCACACAAATGACCAATGAACTTGTGATAAAATGGTTAACTTCATTTGTCAGATAAATGAAAGTAGCGTAAGATTGTTTTTTACATTGCTCTCACAACTGGCAAAAATGTAAGATCATCTGTAGTTGGTGGGGAAGGTAGTTTGGTAACATCAAATTTTTTTTTTTGCGACATGGTCTTGGCTCTGTCACCAGGCTGGCGTGCAGTGGTGCCATCTCGGCTTACTGTAACCTCCACCTCCTGGGTTCAAGTGATTCTCCTGCCTCAGCCTCCAAAGTAGCTGGGACAACAGGCACACGCCCCCACGCCCAGCTAATTTTTTTTTTTTTTTTTTTGGTATTTTTAGAGACGGTTTCACCATATTGGCCAGGATGGTCTTGATCTCTTGACCTTGTGCTGGGATTACGTGCGTGAGCCACCGTGCCCAGCCTATAACATCAAAAATTTAAAATTTAGCTTACGCTTTGACCCAGACATTTCCCTTCCAGGAATTTATCCTATAGAATACTTGTAAGAATGTACAAAGATGTTGTGTACTACAATTCCTTCAGTACATTGTTGTAACCACAGAATATTGTGGGGAGGAGTGACCTGTGTCCATAATGGGAAAATATTTAAGTAAATGGTGGCATATCTTATTACATGGTACTTTGTAGCCAAAATATGCTGGACATTGAAAAAGGATACACAGTGTAAAAAAAATGCACAGAAAAGTTGTAGAAAGATCCACATGAACTTAAAGGCTGTAGAGTCTGGGGAGGAAGTGCACTTGCCCTTTCACTTTTTGCCCTGTATGCCTCTATGTAGTTGTCCCTTGGTATCAGTGTGGGTTGGTTCCAGGATCCTCACAAATACCAAAATCCACGGATGCTTAATTCCCTTTGTAAAATGGCACAATATTTGCATATAACCTGTGCACATCCTCCCATATACTATAAATCATCTCCACATTACTTTCAGTACCCAATACAATGACCACACATCACTTCATTCACGTGGATGCAACATAGTATTCAGCACGTGGCAAATTCATTATGTCTTTTAGAACTTCGTGGGAATTTTTCACCCTGAATATTTTCTATCCGTTGAATCCACCATGGATATGGAAGGCTGACTGTAATTTGTTTTACTAGTCTGTAAATCAGCTTAAAAATAGGATTAAAAAATGACATTCTCGTGTATATATAAGCTTGGGAAGCGCTTTAAAACCACCTTACCAGGATCACTTGCTGCTTCCCTTGAGATTGTGAATTCCTCAGTTGCAGTCCTGGGAGCAAGTTTTACCTGCACAAGGAGTTTCTTCAAAGATTGTAGTTCAAAGATGGAAAACTAAAGGCATTTTTCTATAGTTCATTCAGTTGAGCACGACCAGTTTTCCACATCCAATAGTGTGAGTACTCCTAAGAAAATACGTGCTCATGCACCATTTTTGAGAAGGGGTGGTGGTGTTTCTTAGAGGATAATTTATAGGAATAGTTAGCAGTGAAGATATCAAAACCCATAATTGTTTCTTCCTCCTACACATGAAATAAGGTAAATGAGATGTTAGGACTGGGCCTCCATAATAGAGAAGGGTGATTTAAAGCACTTATCCAGGGGAGGCACATGGTCTTTTTAAAGCTAAAATAGAATTGTGTGTTCAAAGAGTATTTCAAGGCCCGCCCTCAGTCTGTTGGAAGGGCAAAGGCCCTTATTATCAGAGCCTTGGTGTCTCAGTACAGTCTTGCTTTCAGCTGAGTGTGGTCTACTGGAAAACCACAAACGCTGAAAGAGTCCTGTTCCTCAGACAAAACAGACTAGACAGTACAATTATCTAATCACTACCAAAGTAACAGCAGATAAACCTCCGATTATATTCTGATAAAGACACATTGGGTTTCAAAGTTATTTGGAATGCATTTGAGGGTTCTAAGCCCCACCTAGATGACTGACTTAAAAGTAGCCTGGATTGTGACAATTTACATTCCTAACAACCCTGGCAAATAGTGAGCCAGTACCTATTCAAATAATGCAGGCTCCAAAAGTGCCCAGATACTTGTTAATAAAAGACAGGACACGGAGATTACCGCTTTAACGTCACAGAGTAGTTGCCAGTATTCAGTGGTAGTAAAACTGCCTTGTACAGCATTTGGGAAATAGTCTGTATGCACCGTATGGAGACACCAAAAGCAGAAACTGCAAGGACATTGCTAGAAGTCTACCTACTTAAATTTTTTTTTTTTTTTTTAAAGCCCAGCATAATAAAAATCAAAAAACTAATTTGGAGAGAAATACTTAATAAAAGGTTACTATCCTCTAAAATACATAAATCAAAAGGGAAAACATGCATTTTTCAGCCTAGTGGATCATCTTTTCTTTACCGCTCAGCATCCCCTTCCTTATTAGCAGAACCCTTCCGACTGGTGAACTCAATCTGTATGACTGGTGGAAACAGCTTTCCCCACCAAGATGGGCATTTGAACTGGGTCTAGAATACTAGTCACATAACCCATGCACTGCAAATGGCAACTTAATGTGAGGGAAAAATAGTCTGTCATGGAATAAAACACACCAGGGACACCATTTGCCACCTATCAAGTTCGGTGATTTTTCCCCTTCCCCTTTTCCAACATAACACCCAGGTTAGGTAAAGGATTTGGAAAATAGATACTCTGAAAACATGTGATAAAACTTTTTTTTTTTTTGAGACGGAGTCTCGCTCTGTCACACAGGCTGGAGTGCAGTGGCCGGATCTCAGCTCACTGCAAGCTCCGCCTCCCGAGTTTAGGCCATTCTCCTGCCTCAGCCTCCCGAGTAGCTGGGACTACAGGTGCCCGCCACGTCGCCCGGCTAGTTTTTTGTATTTTTTTCAGTAGAGACGGGGTTTCACTGGGTTGGTCAAGATGGTCTCGATCTCCTGACCTCGTGATCCACCCGCCTCGGCCTCCCAAAGTGCTGGGATTACAGGCGTGAGCCAACGTGCCCGGCCGGTAAAACTTTTCTATGGGTAACGTGACAGTAACAAGAGCCTGTAAAATACACTCTTCCCATTCTTTAACTCCCAATAAAATCATGTTTTTAGCAAGGATCATCAATGTGTGCTATAATAAAATCAAGTGAAAGGTGGTGGGGATAGGGAAAAAGACCTTATTTATAAAGGAGAGTTCTGGTGATTATATCTTAGCCAAAGACTCAAATTTAGTATCACACAGTAAAAACCATTCTAATTACCTCCTGATGTGATCCAGCATGAAGCCCACAGCATCACCTGTGAAGGATTCTTGCCAAATATAATCAGACCTCTAGACTGAACTTCCTCTAGACTGAACTTCCAGGTTATAGAAAATACAGGAGATGAATGAATTAATGAACATTTGGGGGAACCAGACAAATCGAGGATGGGGGAAATTACACTTAAAAAAGGGGGGAGGGTGCCTGGGCGTGGTGGCTTACACCTGTAATCCCAGCATTTTGGGAGGCCTAGGCACGGTAGATCACTTGAGCCCAGGAGTTCAAGACCAACCTGGACAACATGGTGAAACAGTGTCTCTATAAAAAACACAAAAATTAGCTGGGCATGATGGCATGTGCCTGTCATCCCTACTACTCGGGAGGCTGAGGTGGGAGGATCGACCGAGTGCTCAAGTGAGCTATGATTGTGCCACTGCACTCCAGCCTGTCTCAAAAAAAAAAAAAAAAAAAAAGGTTTGGGGGGAGAGCAGGAAGACCTACTGAAAGCCCCATCCTTGGAGCGCTGGCATCTCACGGTACCTTAAGCTTTGCTGAGGTGGGAGGCTCGACTCCAGCCTGGGCGATGCACTGCGTCTTCGCCTACACACCATCACCCTCAAAAAAAAAAAAAAAAAAAAAGGTTTGCGGTGGGTGAAGGAAGGATTGTTCTCAAGACTAAAGAGACATAACCACTAAATGTAATGCATGAAAACAGTTGAAGCCATGTTCAAAAGGTAAGTTTGAAGGCCGCTACAGAAATCTGAATATGGACTGAACATTAAGCACTGAGAAATGACTTTAGATCCTATAATGGTATTGTGACTACATTGGAAAGTGTCCTGACAGTTGCATGCTACAACTTTTAGGGGTGAAATATGTCTGCAACTCACTATTCAGCGTGAGCGTACACACCTACACATTTACATAAAAATATAGCAAAATGTTAATTGTTCAATCTAGGTGGTAAGTATATATGTATACATAGTATTATTTCTGTTTTTTTCAGGATATGTTTGAATATTTTCCCAAAAAAAGAAAAATGAATGTTTTCACCATACAATCCACTTCTTGGAATTTATTCCAAAGAAATATCCCAAATTAAAAATATTTGAATTTCCCCAAATATTTTGTTCCACGGATGGTCATGGAAACATTCTTTATAATATCCCCAGATTAGAAACAATCTCAATGTTTAACAAAGAGGTTAAATTGGCACAACCATACCTGGACTACTACTACTAAGTTATACAAGATATGATATGGAAAGTTTTGGTGAAAAAGGTTCAACACCCAGAAGAGACTTGATAACTGAGACCTTTTTCAAGCCCTAGTTCCAATTATTTTCCCTGTAGTTTTTCTGTCAGATCTAAAACACTCCCTTTCCCCACACTTGCTATTGCACGCCTTGTACAATAGTTATTGTTGACTTTTCAACTTTACTATAAATTTACAGGGGCTGGGTCTATGTTTGTTCACTAGGACTAGTCCAAGTGAAGCATGATCTAACGTTTGGAAGGATAAAAAATTAAAAAGGAAGAGGAAGGCAGTGAGTGTTCCGGCTGGAGGGTCAGCAGTTGGGATATGGCAGTGCAGTAAGGGGAGGAAATCAAATAGCCACCGGTTTCTGAGTGATTACATAATGCCACACACCATGCTAAACAATCTCCATACATCATCTAATGTGATCCTTGCAATCTTACTGGGTGGATACCATATCAACAGTTGTAAAAGAGAAATGCAGAGAGGTTAATTTGACCAAGGGTCACATCATTAGCAAACCAGAAAATCAGATCCAAACACAAGGAAGTGAGATTTCAGCACCTAGGTCCTTTCCCATTTCACGAAATCACGAAGAGTATTTTTTCTTTAACAGTGGCAAAGGGTGAAAAGGCCAGATAACCTTTAGATTCCTTTCAATACCAACATTCTACAAACCTCTCTACACGGCAAATTTGGTCACTGCTACACCCTCCAGGTGATGTTAAGGATAAGAAGCCACACTAGTGATGTTAGGCCAATTTGTGTCCGATTATGATCTTAGCGAGAACACCTGAACAGAAGGATAAGCTGCCTTCTGAGCACAGTTCTTTCTCCATTCCAGCAGTAAATATTATGAATAAGGGCACACTGTTCACGTGAAACTCCTTGGCTATAAATGGCAATTTCACGTAACGGTATTAAGAATTACTGGATTCAGGTAAAGGGAAAGCATGGATTCAACCCCAATGATTTCTCGAAATTTTTATTAATTTTTTTGTTTTTTTTACAGCTTGATCCTCTTATGAAAAGGAAAGACTTTAAAGATGAACAATTATGTTTTTGTTTAAACAGCAATTAATCCTCATTACAGAGAACAAAAGATCTGTGGCACACTGTCTTTGGGAAGATCTTTTGCAGACTTTTCTTCTAAAAAAAACTATTAATTATCTCACAGATCACATATTCTCTTTCAAACGACTATACAAGGCAGCTAAATTTTATTCACAAAGCCCCAAGTTGCAGTTCCATTGCTGAAGTAGGTAAAATACATGTGTACTTTGTGTTGCACATCTTCCCAATGAGAGCATCACTGCTTCCCTACCCTATGTACAAAATCATTGTGTTGATGAGAGCTGGCACATTATTCCACAGTAATTAAAGAAAAACTCATTATTTTAAAGATAGACCAGTGATTTTTCATTTATCAACTGGAAAATTTACTCCTTTTTAAAACAATTTTAATAATACCAAGATTTAACTTTCCTCCAAAGTTATAAGAAAGCAAAAAATATATAATATAATATAATATATAATGGTAATAAATAAAAAAAAGGCAACCCTGCTCAGGTATTATCCAAAACACGATCACATTCAGAAAAAAAAATTAAAACAAGATTTGGGACACATGCATGCGTACATACACATATACATACACACATACACACACACACCCTAACATGAACAGTGTATACTTGATATCTGGGGGGGGATGTGCAGTAATTTTAACAATACATGTTGGTGGCCTGAACAAAAGGTGAAGTTAATACTGCCTGTGTTAAGCATTGCTTAAAAATCTACTTTTAAGCAAAGCAAGCTGTCTTCCTTAGGTCAGCCACTGCCTGTTCCAACCAGCACAGCTTGGCCAGCCTCACTATGAGTGGTCTTATTCCCTTGTCCTCTCCAGGCCAATATACGAATATATAGGCTCACAAGGAGCTGTAGGGTTTCCCTCCTGTCCTCTTAGATAGAGAAGTATAGGCACTTCTCTACCCAATACACTGCCTGCTGATCTCTGACGCTCAGTGGAATAGAATATAGTGTCATTTCCCCCTGACAATAAGAAACTTATAGCCACCTAAAGAAAAGCAGTAGCTGGTATTTGTCAACTCACCATAAATAAGAACTAAAGAACACGGTCAGTGCTCACAATTCAGGAAGAGATGAACACTCTAAGTCACCGAGAAACCAACACAACTGGATTGCATATTTGAGGTTAACATGGTGGCAATATCACTTGCAGTGTTTGAAGGAAAACCCCCAACACTGTGCTATTCTGCCATTACACCTCCTTCTAATAGAATGACACAAGATAAAGGCACAGGAAAATACCTTACATCCATTAATCCTAAGTGGGACCCAAAACAAGAGGCAACTGGCTCAAGACCAGGAGGGAAAAAGGTACTGCCATAATCGATCCCAGCATCCCTCCATGGCTGCAATGCCCAACTCTCACTTTCCAGGGGGAAAACTCTATACTCTTGTGTTTCTAAAGGAAGCACAAAATATTCTTGCAAGATTTAAATACTGCTAATCAGTGGCAAAGAGTGTAAATAGATGAAATGGCAAAGTTTTAAAAGTTTTTTTGTAGTGTTTGGGAAAATAAAGAATCTGTGGTAGGAAGCAAGCAGGTTTAAGTACAAAAAATTAAAAGAAAAAAGCCCAGCCTCAAGCCTTAATCTACCTTAAGATGCACAAATACAACTCAAACTTCCTAAAGCAGAGGAGTAAAAGGTGCAAGAGTCAAGTAGCATCCCTGAAGCCATGGCAAAACACACACAGCAGTATTTCAAAACTAGGTTCAAAGGCACAATTCAATCAATCAGCCTCTTATTCTCTGTATAAGTGTATGTATTTATATCCTTTTGTATATCAGAGATAACAGTTTTGTTAATTGTGGAGGACACAATGGTTTTCTTTTTCCTTCTAAAAATTACTGAGGATGAATCATAATAAATCAGTAAGCTCCCGACGCTAGTAACATTAATGTGTAAGATACCAAATAAGGCAAGTTTTCAGCCAGAAAGGGGTAGGGGATTTTAGCTTTTTAAACATCCCGAGACCTGAAATTAAAGAATACAGGACAAGGGAGATAAGTGTGGTCCAATTTGCCCAAGGGAAATAGCTACACGTTTTGGTCAAAACAGATCTATAATATAAAGGTCCTTTTGTTACAAAATATTAATGCTTTTCCTATTCAGTATTGTGATCAAATCATAATATCAGACAGTCAAATTCTCCTCCTATTGTGATTCTATTTCTGATAAATGCTTGCTGGGCCCTCCCACTCCTCACCACTGCTACTAGGTGGCCAATGTTTTCACAATCCGAACCCAGTATAATCTGATAAATTTTAGTAAAGTGTTTTTGCATTATTTAGCAGGGATCTTAAATTCAATAATTCACAGAAAGGACAGAAACATTCAACACTTTTGAAAATAAAACAGTGTTCTTCCATCTCCTACTAAAGACACAGACACAGACACACACACACACACACACACACCCCTTGTAGTGCCAAAGGCAAGATTTACACTCTATTTTCACTCCTTAAGATGCTTTGCATTTGTCTTACTGTGAAGTGTGTACTATTACTGTTATAAGAACTTTGCATATTCAAAGGCTTAATTTTATAATCTAGTCCTTTCAAAATGATCTACCTCAGTACAGATTTTGCCTTTGGGAATTGTAAGCATGCAGTGAAAAAGTGCAAATGATTTTAAAAATCCTTTAGACTTCTATATACAACTGTAACAGCAAAAACACCCTATGAACATTAAGGATTCCTCAGCCACTGCCTTGCACATACTCTATTAAAAAGGTTACCATTAGTTATTCTCTTTTACGTACAATGCAATAAGGATCAGAAATATCCAATGACCAAAGTAGTACAAATTGATCTATGCACATGTGTTACTTTTTCAAGGGACAAATAAAATCTTTATATCAAGTTCAGAAGGGGGAAAAAAAAAACCCACAGAGTAAGGCCACTGAAAATGCAATCTGTTTTAGAGCTGGCTGAGAAATCTACTTGGAAATGTCTTCAGTCAAGGGAGCACCGTGGCTTGCCAACAGAACACGCACATGCTCTGGCACCATCTGCATAGACAGGACCTGCCATAAAGAACATGACCCTTCACAATTGACAGGTGGCTTGTTCTAGGGAATGATGGGGCAAAAGGGGAGGGGATGGCTAAGGGAGTAAGGAAAAAAGAAAGATGTTAAATAACATCTTCAATATCAAAATAAAGCCCGATTCTGGTGCCTTATCCCTTATATATGAGATGGACACACAATGCTACAAACGCGCAAAACCTACCAGGCAATTACTGTTCATTTAACACAGGTTTTTAAAACTAGTAGTTTAAAAAGGACCGGGGCTTTGCGTTAGAACATGAATAAATGAACCAGTCATCAGGAATCACACATCAGTGTCTTATGCTCAGATATGACTACAACTGTCATTCTCTGGCTTTCACATGAGGGACCAGACCTCTGACTTAGTGATAACCAAACAACAGTCTGGAGAAGAAACTGAAGGAACAGCCTCACACAGACCACTCATACTGTGAGAGATAAGCATCGTTCCCATCCCTCGACATATCCCTTTGTATATTTACAAACCACCAAGAGAGTTCCTGCATTCATCAAAGGGATCTTAGATGTCTTCATTACAAATAAAGATGTTTCTCCCTCCTCCACTAACAGGAAAATGTAAAACACGCTTGGTAGGAAACACGTAGCGGGGCAGAATAGGGCAAAGGTGGAGAAAACTAGTTACAGAGATGACACTCCTCAATTGTAGTAAGTGTGCAAATTCTACTTCTAAAAGGGATAAAAAAGAATTGGCTTTTAAAAACACTGCACTCAAAGTAATGTTTCCAATAACCTTTAAAGTTTCAATGAAAAAGAAAAATCTGTGCTTATGGGCACATGGGATTTCTGATTGTGTTATTTCATTTTAGGTCATTCGAAATGGACTTGGTTTAATGTATACACTATGGCAATAACTTACGGAGGGCCACAGTTTCTCCTCAACCAAATCAAATCCAGCTGAGAACACTCTGGAGTGAAGGCATGTGGTGACGAGTTTTTCAAAAGTCTAATTAAACACCCCAAATCTCTACATCCTCTCAGGGAGTTAACTTCCCCTAGACAATCAAGGACTCTGAAAGTCTAGTTTTGCTATAAATATAAAATAATTTGTAGCAGAAAAATATAGCCTGAGAAGCAGATTTCATTTTTCTTGTTCACTGACAAAACTCTGAGTTGGTTGGACAACATGAGTTACCACATAACTGTAGACCACAGATCAGCACCTCAAATTCCAGCTCTACTCAAACAAAACTTTAAAAGCACTTTAGCCATCTGGTCAGGTATAAACGTTGGTTCCCTTCTTCCCCAAGGCAGGAAATTCAGAATAGAGTCAACAGTGACTGCCCTGTTAGAGAGTCCCTTTTGCTGAAGCAGGGGTGGGAAATGGCAGCGCCAAGTCCTCCCGTGCAGACCTCGAGGCGGCACCCCATGCGCTGTGGCTCCTCCTTGCCGCTCCGACGCGGGCTGACGTTCAGCACAGAAACAGAGAAGTCAGAGCTGGAGTGAATGTGCAGCACTCTGGGCAATGGGGGGTGGGGGGGCGGCAGGAGCAGGGGTTGCCTTCAATTTTATAAATTACAACAATACTTGGTATTATCAAGCCACTGTTCATTGGCAGAAAGCGGGGCACAGTGGAGTCCTTCATTACTTACGGTTTACAGATGGCCATTAGAAGTTACTAAACAAATATTTCTCCCAAAACTCAAAAGAAAAAAAAAAATCATCCACAAAACCCTTCACCAAAAGTCATTGTTAAAAAAAAAATTTCCTTCTGGGAATGGACTAGTGTGGCTACTGAGATGATGTAAATTCACTTTCAGAGTTGAAACTGCTTCTCCTCATTTCATTTGCAACTTGTATCCTGCTGGTTAAAAAAAAAAAAAATAGAAATGTTTCTAGACCATTCATACACCCATTTAAGCTACATTGCACTTCTGTCCTTTAGTTAGGAAGGGCAAGATCATCTCTGGGGCCAGCCTCCTCATCTCTGCTTCTGCATAACCATAGTGTCCAACCAATGATCACACCGTTGTGGAGAGTTTAAGTGGACAGATGTCCTGGCCATCTCGTGCTGCTTCTTTTTAGAGTTTGGTGTCCTGATGAAACAAACGTCTGGACTATTTTTGAGGCTTCCAATGTGCAAAAATAGTTCCCAAGGCATTGAATCAACCTGGGGCTCCATTAAGGTGTTTTGGTTAATTCTAGTAGCTGCTGAAAACCCTGTCGTGTATAGTGCACCAGGTCCACCAAACTGCTGTTGAGGGCCAAGGTGCACACATTTGTGCTGAGCCGAGCAAAGAATTCTGCAAAAACAAAACAAAAAAACAAGTAAATACACAAGCACACACAAAAATTAAAATTCAAGGTTCCAGAAGGTACGTCCCCACAATATTCTGCACTTTATCACATAAAAAAGATCACAATCTACTGTCACTGCTTGCTAATTCTCTATTAGACTATAAACCTGGTTTGCTTTAGAGCTGAATCCATAATGCTTAGCACAGTGGCTGGCACTTGGAAAACACCAAATTTATATCTTTGCCTCAAAAGATGCATTAATAGGGGGGAAAAAAAGAGTTAAACGTATTATCAGTTTCATAAGATGGATAAGGCCCTAAGAGGCTATATGGAAAGTAAGTGGTTACAGCCAGCTGGCTCCAACTCTCCTAAACCTTGCATTTCTCCAAGGGTCTTCTTCCCCAAACAAGTCTCAATAATGTTTACTACACTGCATCTCTCATACTATAGCTACTATCTTTCTTATCATATACTAAAAACAAACAATAATCTCAGTATTTGGGTTATGCTACTTTGTATCTCCAATGTGCTGAGCCTAGGAACAGCCAGTGACTCCTCTTCCTCATTTGCCTTGCCTTTCAGCTAGCATTTCAGCTCAGGCTGAAATAATGACAACAGAATTTCAGAAGGGGCAAGGCGCTAAAACCACTTCTATTTTGGTTTTGCTAAGATCTAGCCACAGAAATTCAGCTCCATGCCACAGTGCTCAAGGAATAATTGTAACTAGGTTTTGAGGCTGAATGGAGAAAATATAATTAAACAGCTACACATTTCCTTTTCTCCAAGAAACTGAACTTAAAATATAAACCAATGTTATTTCCTCCCAAGCCACACCCCCCAGTAATTACCACCACAAAGCCATTTATTTACCTTTATTCTTCCTTGTGAGGGCCTCGGCCTGTTCCCAAAGGTCAAAGGCGGTAAGAACATGGGACGTGATAGTGACATAGGAAGATGTCATATTCTGGATAGTGACTGGGGTGCTGATGGTGGCAGCCACCCCACTGCTCCCCACACTGCCAGCACTTGACTGGGACCCTACGGAGCTGGCAGGAGAAGGCATTGGGGAAAGAGGGGATGGTGTGCCTGTGCTTCTGGGAGGCGGAAGAGAAGAGAAAACTGGTCAGTCAGTCACCAGTAGCCCCCAGATCACATATTTACATGTCTAGGACTACAGTCCAAGACACAAAGTTTCACTACACACCTGCCAAAACGATAACCACTGCTAAAGTCACTCCTACAAGGTCAATGAGACCCCATGCTGGGCTAATCTGTATTCCAAATATGCTTTCCCATGCCATTCGCATAGTCTACTTCCTCTGCCTGGAATCTCCTAGTAAGACAATACTCTTACGTATGCAATGTATGCACATGTGTGTGTGCCTACCTGTATTTCATCCTTTCATCCACTCAGTAAACACTAACTGAGCACCTGCTCTGTACCATGCATTCTTTTAGACACTGTGGATACCCTGGATACATCACAGCTTCCCTTCTGCCACCACTTGAACATCTCTCTTTTCTTGCATTTATCTACTGTTTATTCCTTTTCCTGGGTCACAGCAGAAATTATGTCTTACTAATTTTTGCATGAGTAGCACTTAGCACAATGGATGCTAAAAGCAGGCTCCTGATAAATACTTGCTGAGTCAATGAATGAACTAATATAAGTATCATGCATCAGAAGACTCAATTTCCTCTTTACTCCACTTTCGGCTGAATATCTGGACCTGCAAGTTAATATGTGACTCAATGTGGATTAAATAAAAAAGAGTTAATGAATATAAAATGGAAAGATGGCTCAGCGGCAGTAGCCTCATGATGTTACACCTGCCCTTTGGGCTGCACGGACCTAGCAGAATGTACATTTGCAAGGAGTAGAGTGAAAGCTCCATGAGGGCAGTGGTTCTTTTCTGCTGTATCCTCAGTACCTAACACAAGGCTTGGTATGAAGAAGGTGCTCAGTATACACTGGATGGGCAAATGATTGAAGGAGTTATCTAAAAGAATGTGACTGACAATCTATTAGCTTAGAATAATATCTCAGATGCAGCAGCCATGAAAATCTTCAGAGGTAATATGAAGTTACTTCTTAATCAGGACTTTCTTTTTTAAGAGAGGCCATATGGGAGTCTCTTCTTTTGACTGTGCTAGAAATAGGGCAGTCGTGTAAGTGATGTTCTTAAAATAGCAAAACTTATCAGAACTAGGAACTTCACAAGGAGTATGACCAAATTAAAAAATACTAGGCAAGGACTACAGGGAAGACAATTCCAACTTCATTTTAAAAACACTTGTACAAGGATTCTTTTTTTTTTTTTCTAATAACTTAGAGCATACATGAACAATTTTAGTTCATAAAGTGGGGAAAATAATTTTGCTAATCATTTTCATTTTTAGTATTACTGGTGTGGATCCTGGAGAAGATGAAGGGCATATGGCTCTGGAAATTTCTTGTTTACTGAAACGCCAAGAGGCTATGTCACACACACACAGAGAGAGAAGGACTCTGGCTCGGTTCGGATGGCTCTGCCTCTTGTTTTGTGTTCTTCGGCTTATCTAAAGATCCTCAAAGCTCGGCCAGGTGCAGTGGCTCACACCTGTGGCATCCCCGCACTTTGGGAGCCCAAGGCAGGCAGATCATTTGAGGTGAGGAGTTCGAGACCAATCTGGTCAATGTGGTGAAAACCCCATCTCTACTAAAAATACAAAAATTAGCTGGGCATGGTGGCAGCACGGACCTGTATGTAATCCCAGCTACTCGGGAGGCTGAGGCAGGAGAATCGTTTGAACCCAGGAGGTGGAGGTTGCAGTGAGCCAAGATTGCAGCACTGCATTCCAGCCTGGGCAACAGAGCAAGACTGTCTCAAAAAACAAACAAACCCTCAAAGCTCAAAAATCTCAATTCTATATTCTTTGCAATTACCTTTTTATGTTTTCCAATCAGCAACAACCTTGATTTATAACTATTTCTCAAAAAGGTAAAAATATGCTAATAATTCAAATTTAGGAGCAATCAGCACACAGTTGAAGCCAAAGATTTTTGAAAAGGCAAACTCACATATGTAAGCATACAAATGGTCACAAAGCAAGAAGTAAAGAAAGAAATGACTCAATTTTGTAAATTATTTATATTAGAGTTACCTTGCAATGCATGGAGAAGGTGCCTGGGCGACTTTGGAAGAACTCTCGAAGTGTTTATTAAGAGTACGAGAATACTTTATTGCTATGTCTTTTTTACAACGAAACATCGCCATGTTCAAAATGGACTGGCAACGCATGCTATGAACAAAGACAGAAGGGAAACTGCACATGACTATCAGACGACAGAAAATCAGCCATCTCACCTTCAACAGCCTAACGAACACACTGCATTTTCCTCACCTGCGTGAGTTGGTATGTAAAGAATCTTACTGCTCTGTTCATACTATCCTAAAAGTAAATGCTGGTAGAAAACACAAGGATATAATTTATATCACAAGACCAAAGCATTTAACAAGCCATCAGAAAAATGGCAGCAGATACCATTTTGTAAGAACTATCAGTGGGGGATTAACCTTTTGACCAAAGTACTGACTTGCTTTT
Source organism: Colobus angolensis palliatus (assembly GCF_000951035.1). Lineage (NCBI taxonomy): Eukaryota > Metazoa > Chordata > Mammalia > Primates > Cercopithecidae > Colobus > Colobus angolensis. The sequence continues at coordinate 2,162,546 of NW_012116577.1, read as the reverse complement.
CATAATTTTCACATTAAGAAAACAAATTTCAAAATCTTTTTGTAACATCAACAGATGCAAAAACAAATTTAGTACTACTTAGACAAAGGAAAATACACACCATAAAACAGCAAATATTTTCTCTTGTGTTGGCGCTGTGGCATCTGAGAAGGATTTTAATGACATTATGAATCTACAGGAAAACATAAAAGTACATCAGGTTTTAAACAAAGGCAGACACAAATACAACTTATTATGCTTGTTTCCATTTTATATTGACTTTTCCTGAAGATGTTGAAAAGATGAGAGCATCCCAGGAAAAAAATGAAAAACCCAAGGCTTTCGAGCAACAATCCAGGCCACTGAGAAAACCAGGCGGGGACATGCCTCTTGCGTGGCTTGTCTACCTCTTGAAACCAAGTAAAGTTGTGTCCTTACTGAGTCCCCTGTTGAAATGTAGGTAAGTAAACAAAGTAGAAGCTTAAACTGAGAGGAGAGCTTTCTTATCTGATAAGAAAGCTAAACTGGAAAAACCAACCTCTCCCTGAAAGCTCTGGCACTTCTTGGTGCACTTAGCAAAATGACGTAGTTGGACCCAGTTACTCTGTGCTAGCACTTCATCTAGAACGCAATTTTAGTGACCAAGAACTTTTTAAAGGCTCCCCTTTATTGAGCCATCTTTACACTAAGGTTCAAATGGATTAAGACAATAAAGGTGAGGAAAGAAAAGGAAAGCACAATGACTTGGCACTTACTTAATGAGATCTACAGTTTCTGAGTAGACAGAGTAAGCTGACTTGGATGCTGGGCTTTCAGACTCTGTGGCAATTCCACACTCAATCAAGGACAAGACGGCTTCCAGGTACTTGAAAGCCTTTCCAACCTTGTCCGTCTGCGGGAGAAGAACATGGTCATTGTTAGGCTGAAGACAAACCTTGATTTAGTTTCTCACCCACATTCTTTAGTGTGACTTTCCTCCACTGTCTTAGTTTAATTATGGCCAGGGAGAAGTGTGAGGATGAATGAACTAAAAATGATAACCAAAGCCTGTTAGCTATGACCTGCTGAAATCACTCTTTTAGCAGAAATTCATTAGGAAAAAGAAAACGATCCTGTATTAAGACCATGCTCTCAAAGCATTATGAAAGCACATATCCAAACTAAGGCAGTAAGTACATAGTCTCCTTGTTATCAGTGTGCAATTACTCATTCTATAACTTTCTTGAGAAACACATTATTCCACATGTCTAGAGTAATGCAGACACATATTTCTTTGTGTGTGCTGAAGTTTACTAAAAACCAGAAAACACTCTTGGTTTATGAGCATGTTAGATATAATAGCTAACAATAATTGTTTTATGCATTTTACAGCCCAATAGATTAATCTCCTTTGACATCTGCTTTAGTGCACAAAGCCATCCCCCCAGGTCAACAGGGGTAACATTTCAGAGTCCCTTAAAGGGAAAGTAGAAATATGAACAAAACCAGATATTGGTGTTCACCCTACACCTGAATACACACCTTGTCATGTAGCACCCTTCTAAGTGGCATATAGCAAGTGCAGCTGATGACAGTGTGATGTAACTGTCTTTCTCTCCACATATGGCATATGTACCGCACATCGAGAGCAACTGATTAGCGTTTGTAATTTCTGCTTTGTATTTCCTATGTTCAAAAGGAAAGAATGAAAATAGGGCCCGGCGTGGTGGCTCACACCTGTAATCCCAGCACTTTGGGAGGCCGAGGCAGGTGGATCACTTGAGGTCAGGAGTTTGAGACCAGTCTGGCCAACACGATGAAACTGCCATCTCTACATAAAAATTAGCCAGGCATGGTGGCAGGCCTGTAATCCCAGCTACTTGGGAGGCTGAGGCAGGAGAATTGCTTGAATCTGGGAGGCAGAGGTTACAGTGAGCCGAGATCACGCCACTGCACTCCAGCCTGGGCAACAGAGCGAGACTCCATTGCAAAAAAAAAAAGAAAAGAAAGAAAGAAAGGAAAAGAAAAGAAAGGGAAAGGAAAGGGGAAGGGGAAGGGGAAAGGAAAGGAAAGGAAAGGGAAAGGGAAAGGAAAGGGAAAGGAAAGGAAAAGGAAAGGAAAGGAAAAGAGTAAAGACATAAGTGGAATCTAAGGAGCTGGAGACACGTCGGCAATGAGAGGAGTATGGGCTGTCATGCTACTTAGGCATGCTGCTGCACTCTACACGGGGTGGAAATGCCTCTCTCAGTGAGCTGACAACAGAAAGACTTTAGTGCATACTGTTCTCATGTTTTACCAGTACCGGAACAAACTAGGCTGCTATACACATACACATATATATGTACATATGTATATATGTATATTTCAGAATATTCAATTATTCTAAAAGTTTTTATTTTAAAAAGTAACTTAATCAAAAAATACTTTTTCTGGAGAACTAAGGGTCAGATTAGTGAAAGAACAAAAATCAAATGAGTATTCCCCAATTAATCAGCAGTATTTGGCATGACTGGTTTGCTTCACTGATGGGAACTTAATTCTCCAAATATGCTTATTCAGCATCATCTCTTTCATGGGATTTCCAAAGTTAATATTGGCTTTACGCTAGAAATAAACTAAACTACAATATTGTATAGCAATTTGTCAATATTCATTTCCTTTAGATAAGTATATCATAAGGCCAATAATGTCCCTATCTCTGCGATTCCATGTATCTCCTGAAACATTGTTAAAGTAGTTTCCCTACGCATCAGTTGAAGACAGCGTAGAGAAGAAAAACATCCCTTTCTACTGTTGGGTACGTAACTATTTGGAACACCAAAGGCACACCTTCGAAACATTATGCAATTAAGGGAGATTATTATGGAGTGGGTGGCCACAGGGGCTTATTGTCCACACTGGTATATTTTAAGAGTGAAACAGGATACAATTATTTCTCAAACTGGGATGAAACAGGCACAAACTAGGACTGTCCTGGGACACTGGGATGTACAGTCACCTTAGGTAAGGAGAAAGAATGTATGCATATGAACAGATTAAAAACAAAGTTCCCCAGAGTATGACTATTACTCCTTTGAATAACGAGGAATCTAGTACTGAAAGTGTCCAATGTCAAGATAAGTTTTAGATAACTGGCTGACAGTGCGAAATATTTACTCTTTCCAAAACTCCAAAGATTCATACAGTTCCAGTAACAACCTTGGAAAACTGGAAGCTGCTGAAACCACTGCTTGGCACAATCTCAGATTTTTTTTTTTTTTTTTTTTTTTTTTTTTTTGCTCTGTCACCCAGGCTGGAGTGCAGTGGCGCTATCTCGGCTCACTGCAAGCTCCGCCTCCCAGGTTCAAGTAATTCTCCTGCCTCAGCCTCCCTAGTAGCTGGGACTACAGGCGCCTGCCACCGGGTCCAGCTAATTTTTTGCATTTTTTAGTAGAGACGGGGTTTCACCGTGTTAGCCAGGATGGTCTTTATCTCCTGACCTCGTGATCCACCCACCTCGGCTTCCCAAAGTGCTGGGATAATAGGCATGAGCCACCGCGCCCGGCCAATCTCAGATTCTTCATCTGACTTAGGTCACCCTGGTACAGGGTAGTTTTAGGGACAGGGCTAGAGAGGCCTGTATTTGACTATCTTACAGAATTCAGCATGGTAAAGAATCAACATTTTGCCTAATGCAAGGGTATCTGATGAAAGAGTCTCAGAAGAGATACAAGTCTGCAGATGAGGCAAGTTGAAGAGCACCAGGCCAGGATCTTGTTGGTGAATCAATCTGATTCAGACCCCTGTGGGTGTCTGAAATGTGTGGTTAGGTTCACATGTGGACCAAAAAAGTCAACTCATACCCTTCCTCTGTGTAACAAAGTTCAACATATGGTTTCCCAGGGAGGTTTTTGCATTTTTGCATTTGTGGGGATTTAGGTTTAGGGACTCACTACATAAACAAAATCCCCAGAGTCTTGGATATCTACATATGACAAAGGGCAAACATTATCTCATTATATTTATTGCAGTAGTGATGTAAAAGCATAATTATGTACACAATGAACTACAAAACCACCATCTTTCAGAAAGTCCAAAAGCCAATAGGTAAAGAGAATTCATGTCTTTAAAGCATGTTTACCAACAGTATAATCATTACCTTCATCTTAAAATCTCATCTAATAACCTAGCTCAACTCTTCCTTTGGGTCAGCCTCTCAAGGCTTTAAGATAATTTTGGAATGTGAACAGGCTTCCCTGCCTTGTGAAATGTTTTAGAGTGAACACACACTGACTGAGTTTCAACAGCAGGACTCATTTTTCACATCCAAGGAATTGATGCAGTGGAATAAAAAGGCACCTATGCATTAAATCACCAGCAGGTAGATTAACTTTCACTGACTTAGATATAAAACGTGTGACTAGGTCCTCTATATATCTGCCCATGATCAGACTGAATCAGTGGAGCCAAAGAAAATACCACCAAGAACCACCTACCACTTAATCAATAAGGTCCTGATTTTGCTGCGTGCATATGTTGTGGCCAATGGTAGGGCCCACACACTCCTTTCTCCTGCGCCTGCTGCACCCCCCTCTCCACCACACATACGCTGAGTGATAGGAAATACGGTAGAATGGAGACTACCAAAAAATTTTTTTTTACTATGAGAAAATATTCTACCAAAGAGATAAAGAGCCAATACTAACCATTAACTCTGCTTTCTGCTTCAACTTTTTTGCCTCCCTCATGTGAAGGTCTGCTTGTTGTCTGAAAAAGAAGAAGAAAAACCAGGGACAGGTTATATGAGCCCAAGATTACTAGACTAGGGTAAGATAACTTAAGACCAAGAGTGAAAAAGGATGGGAGGACAGCAAGGGGAGGCAGAGGGTAAACAAAGAAGGAGAAGTAGAAATAAGGAGGGGAGGAGAAAATGGAAAGAGCAAAAAGTGGCTGGGTGCAGTGGCTCATGCCTGTAATCCCAGCACTTTGGGAGGCCGAGGCAGGCGGATCATTTGAGGTCAGGAGTTCGAGACCAGCCTGACCAACACGGTGAAACCCCGTCTCTACTGAAAATACAAAAAAAGTTAGCCAGGCATGATGGCTCATGCCTGTAGTCCCAACTACTTGGGAGGCTAAAGCAGGAGAATCACTTGAACCTGGGAGGTGGAGGTTGCAGTGAGCCGAGATCGTGCCACTACACTCCAGCCTGAGTGACAGAGCAAGATTCCATCTTTGAAAAAAAAAAAAAAAAACCGAAAACAAACAAACAAAAAAGAACAAGAAGCAAGCATCTGAAGTCTTACTTGTCAAACTTCACTTGAGGCTTCCCTGGTTTAGAGTTACCATTTGGCAAAGAAGGCACTGGAAAAGGATTTGCAGTATCTCCGGAAGAACCCTTCAAAAAAATAAAATCAGTATACAGATTACACTCTAACATTGAAGACCACTGTCCTAAAAGTACCATCCCTCTTAAATAGCACAAAAGAGTAGTTTCAAAAAAGAGTAAATCAAACAATGCACAATCGACCCTGGTTAGACACTTCCTCAGCTACAGATTCAACTGAAGCAGTGGTTCTGACTGAACTGGAGACTCAAAAAGACAAGAATGTCCAAGAGATCAGAGAACTCACAAAGCCACACATAACATTTTCTCTTAGTCAATCCAAACACACCACCTCGCTCCACCCAGATTAACAGGAAGAGAGGAACTTTTATTTGAGAAAGTGGATAATTTTTTTCCCCATTATAACCTAGAATGAAAGTATCTGAGATCAAATATTCAAAGCACAACTACACAGGGGAACTATTTCTTACTGTAAAACACCCAATCAAAAACTAGCACAAAAATCTATTTTGATTTTTCACCTCTGAAATCACTGTAAGAATAATAAACTGACACCTAAATCTTTGTGTATTATTAACTACCTTTCACTTTCCCTCCAAAAACTAGCATTTTAAACACAAACAATTGCCTTATTAAAAGCAATGGACAGTTGTGAAGTGCCATCATTAGGAACTCGTCTTCTTTGGGAACGTAAAGGTACAGCAATGCATCCCACCTTACACAATGGCCGCCGCCGCTGCTCACCTTGTGCTCTGAGGAGCTTCTGGAGCCCTTCCCCTCTACTCTTCTGTGCTTGGGAGTGGAAGAGTCTTTGTGGTTGCTCTTGGTACTGCTGGCACTTTTGGGAGGGTCCTGGCCACAGGTGTCTGCTTCCCGCTTTGACCTCTTATGTGCAGGCTTGGCTGGCTTCTGGGAGGACGAGGACACAGGTGGCGGGGGGAGCATTTCCTTCTTTGAGGACTCTGAGGAGGGCCTGGAGGGCCTGGAGTGAAACATCATGTAAAACTAAGGGGAGGCAAAGCACACATCACTTGGCTTCGTTGTTTAGTTACAAACTGGCTGCTGGCACAAAAGATTAGGGTATGACAAAGTTGTACCAGTTGTAAACAGGCCAAACTTCAGGGACTTTTTGAGGCCTTTCAAAAATCTAGCCCTACCCATTAGTGATAAATGAAGCTGTATAATTTCTAAGCTTGCAGAGTCTGTCAATGGTCCTGACTTTCCCCAATCATTCCAAACGCTTGCTTCAGCTGCTTCCCAACCCGTGCCTTTCCCTGACGAGAAGGCGAGTGGAGCCGCACCCTCCACATCTGAGCCTTCCTCATCTCTGCAGGTTCCCACACGGTGACACTATGCACTTGTTTGTGCCAAGACATTTTTTGAAGCAATTTCTTGAGTAAATCAGAGTAAATAATAGTTGCTTGTTATATTTACATCTTCCTGGCACTCCCACCTCTCACCTGCCACCCCTCTTCCCAGCAACAGACACTGAGTTACCCGACAGACTCTTAGTCATCTCTACAAGAAGGAGCACTGAACACAGGCTCCCAGAGTCCAAATGCTGGCTCCAACACTCAGTAAGAATTATTTGACTTTGGACAAGTCATTTTCTCTGTGTCTTTGTTTCCAATTCTGCAAAGTAGAAATAATGGCACCTTTCTTTCCCTTACGGAAAAAAAAATTCAGATGTCTAAAGAAATTACCCATAGTGAAAATGTTTCTGATAAATCCAAATTTGCTGCCACATGAATTGCTAATTCCTGTAAGGTCCTCAAAGATGCAAGAAACAAAAACAAACTTAATACATTGTCCAAATGAGCTTGACTTGATTAATCCACTGATTCTACTGCAGAAGAAAAATGTCTTTGCTCTGTCAAGACCCAAGAAGTGTTGATCTGCGTACAGATGAGGTGGCTGCTAATCTCTACACTCACTTTGCTTTAGAAGATTCTTTGTGGGAGGATGAAGATGAAGATGAAGACGACTGTGATTTGATGTCCTTCTCCAGTCTGATTTTCTTGTTATCACAGTCTCTTTCTGCTTCACCCTGTTATTACAGTATAATCAGCAAAGCAAATTATTTATAGACAAAACAGAAAAGAAAAGATAGAAAAGGCAAAGAGGGTAAATTAACCTTTGGAGACATTTCTGTATGCACAGCAACCCTACTAGTACTTACCATGGGTGTCTGTGTGTGTGTGAGTGTGATGGGGAGTGGGCAGGGGACAATGTAGATTTGACGTGATTTCTATCGAGACAGATTTTTTTGCATAAAGAAAAACCATTCCTCCCATGCAGGAAAAGGAAGATGTCTAAAGTAACAGACAATCCAGGCAAGTAGACTTCAATAGACCACTGATGTTTTTCTAAATAGAAAAGAATCCATGAAACATGCATATTTACATCAAGTAATACAGAGATGATTTTTTATGAGGTTTCCTCCAACTTCTTTCAAAAGAACCATCCACTTACATCCACTAGTTTATTGTTTGTATAAAATTCAAAATGGACTACTTAAAGCTTACTTTATTTTCTACTGAAAAATAAGTATAATGTTGAAAGGAAACCATCTACAAAATCCCCTGTGTATTTTACAGAAAGGACCACAAAGATACACAGCAACAATAGAAATAGTTGCTCTGGGATTCTAGCTAACATTTTTTTCCCCTCCACTGATACAATTTTTTTAATACTGTCTTTATATCTCTCCATATACAGAAACATGTTTCTATTTTCCAAAAAAAATGTGAAAAGACTGTAAATATTTTAGTGGAAGTAAGGAAAAGGGAATCTGTCACTACTGAATTTAAGTATCTCTAACTTGTTACCTTGAAAGTAGGGTTTAAAAAAAAAAAAAGAATTTAAGTACCTCCAAAGCATCCATTTATACCAACTAAAGCTCTAAATACATTTAATCATTAAAACAACACAGAATTCTTCATGACGAAAGTCTCTCTGGTATTCTTGTGCCTCACTTGTTAGCACATACACCAGCTTTCTAAGGAGTCTGATGTGCAGACTCCCTGCCAGCCTCCTTCCCACGGCTCTGGGTTCAGGAGGAAGCCCACACAGTCTAGCAGGTGGCAGGTAAGTGGTGGGTGAGGCCCTTCAGTTAATTCTCACGTGTATTTAGAACCAAACCTCCCAAGTGTCAGGTCACCAAGTTAGAAATCTGGGACGCCAGTCAATTTAGGACAATCCCTAACAAACCTGAAATCCTCTCTTAAAAAAAAAAAAAAAAAATCTTTAAATTAACTGCAGGAGGCCCCAATTTTCACCACTATGTCTTCCTCTCCTCCTGAGTTTAAGAAAAATGAATAATTTAAGATGTGTAGGCTCAAAATCTGCCCAGACACCAATAAGCAGTCTGGCTCCACACAAAATAATAGAAAACAGAAAAAAAAAAAATTCCCTTCTCCTGGCATCCTACAGATTAGTGTGCCCGCATTTGCACATCCATCCAGCCCTTCAGAGACTCCTTTGGAAAAAACACTTTCATTCATTTATGCAGTGTCTTGTTTCAAAACGGCTTCTTTCAGAGTAGCTTACAAAGACACCTGTTTTTAATCTTGCAGTATGTGCACAAGTAAAAACATTAAGAAGGGAAAATACAGGAGAAAGAAAGAAAGGCCAAGTGAAGGCTTGTAACCTTGGAAGGCTATCAGTTCTCACTGTCCTGTACGCTACCATCTGGCAGCCACAGCTAGATCTAGGGAGCACCTGAACTTGAATGGTGTTAATCTGAAATAAAGACCTAGTACAAAAAGGGGAATGTAATATTTTTATGTTAAGTGATTTTTTTATTGATATATAACAGACATACATATTTTGGGAGTTGATTAATAATCTTTTAGGTATACTAGATTAGATATAATTATTACAATGTTAGGTTGGGCGTGGTGGCTCATGCCTGTAATTCCAGCACTTTGGGAGGCCAAGGTGGATGGATGACTTGAGCTCAGGAGTTCAAGACCAGTCTGGCCAACATGGTGAAACTCCATCTCTACTAAAAATACAAAAATTAGCCGAGTGTGGTGGTGGGCGCCTGTAGTCCCAGGTACTCAGGAAGCTGAGGCACACACTAGAACCCAGGAGGTGGAGGTTGCAGTGAGCTGAGATTGCGCCACTACACTCCAGCCCGGGCATCAGAATGAGACTCTGTCTCAAAAAGAATTTTTTTTTTTTTTTTACCAATTTTCCATTTCCTCCCCTTTTTACAGTTTTTAATGTGGTATTAGAAAAGTTTAAATTACATATGTGGCTTATACTGTATTTCTACCTGACAGCACAGTTCTTCAGAGTTTGCTACAGATAATCTGCAAATTGGGTTCTGAACTACTAATTCTGAACTACTAATCAGATTAGCCAATGCAAAGAAGAAATTATAAGTATATTGCTTAGATAAGATAAAAACAGATCAGCTACTCAGAAATGTAATCATTCATTAGAGAAGTTGGAAAAATGTACCTTGAAGGACTGAAAAAGGAGATAATATATGAAATGAGCAACCGAGTTCTAAACCCACAAATGAAATGCAATAGGAAACTCTACACAGCTGTTTCTCCTGCAAGTATGGACTTACAGCAGATCCTGGAGCACAATTTAGAGGTTAAAGGTGCTGCCACACACCAAAAGAAGCTTGCTGGGACATTGCGACAGGGCTCTGCACAGCATACAAACCTCAGTTCAACAACTCACAGTGGCAACACTTGAGAGACAGTGAATAATGGTGGAGAGAAAAAGAATCAATTGGAAATGATGGGGTTAAAATAGAAACTGACTTCTGGTACTGGTAACTCCTTTGTCAATCAAGCACTTAATTATGCCCAGGTTACCCTGTTACCGAACGGCCCAGTAAACTGTAGTGAGTTTTAGGTGAAAGGAAGTATAGCCGGCCCAAGAAACATTACAAGACAGAAACTTTGTCTTTGAAAAGTCAAAATTTGCTAAAATATACAGATGGATACTAAATTGAACATGAGGTAGTAAAATATACTGTTTTCAATGAAAGGTATTTCTAGGCAGTTAATGACACATTAAGGCCCCCCAAGGCCAAACTAAGCATTAACAAGGCTACTTCTTAAAGAAAACACCAAAGTCTAGCAGTGGAATGAGAGCTGATTTTTGTTCGTATAGTTTCATTTTGCTTAGGACATGCTGGTTGTGACTATAAGCCAATCTGGCAGACCTTATAAACTACATATGAAGATACAAGTCAGGGCAAATCAATCCTCACAGACTGGTTATAGCTCTGGCTGTGCCAATTGGTGACTCAAGTAGACAGCCAACAAGAGAGAAACCAGCAAGCACTAACTTCAGTGCCAGCATCTAACAACTGCATTGGCACTTACTCGAATAATATGCTTTATATTGATATTTAGCGACCTAGAAGCAGATACTATTCTATAAGCTGGTAGAAAGCAAGCCATCAAACTTTAAAGCAAAAATCCCCTTCTGTTGATTTTGCTTAACTGTTGAAATCAAGCCAGTGGGCAGGAGGTTAGTATTTTTTTGTACACTATGCACTTGGAACTTTGTCATCTTCTCTCTGGAACAGTCACAGAGGCTTCCCCAGAGTAGGCACTTGGTACTTGTCAGCGGCACAGAAATTCAGCTTAATAGCTCAGGGACACAGCTGAGGTCACTGGATGCAGGACTGCACTACAACTTTAAGTGGATGGATGTAGGAAAGGGTCATTAACCTGGGAGCCATGCAATACTGGGTGAGCGGAAATGCAGACCAAAATTCCAAGAACAAGACCTGCCAAAAAACAGGAGGCACGGTGTTCTTTAGATTTTTCTGGGTCAAGAAGCCATTCAGATGAGAGTGATACTCTCTCTTCAGGAGGAAAAAGAAGTCCCTTTGCCCTGTGGTTTATCCCCCAGGTCACCCCCACACCCCCTCTTCAGGGAATCTGGCTTAAGGTATGGGTTTCAGAAATTCTTTTTCTACTAGGTTAAGTGTCTCAAGGACGGTGCCTCACCTTCCACAAAGGAAGGCTGCCGGCTGACGAATTGGTCCTCACAGACTTGTTTGCTTTTCTTAACCTGTTGGGTCAGGCAGCCCTGATCATCTGCCAGATGCTGCTCCACCCACAGTGGAGCACAGGGCAAGAGTGAAGGCCATAAAAGGAAGACATGGGCTTGCAAGGGGCAGAGTCAGTTTCCGTCAGGGAAAGCCTCTCGGCGGGCTGCGCTGCAGCTGGCTCACCCAGCAGACACTTGGAGGAAGCAGGGAAAAGGTGGCTTTTTCCAGAACTGACACTTATTTGGGGCCACAGAGATTCTAGCAGATGGAAAGATGTAGTTAACCAGGAGCTTGGCTTTGGAGGAAGATGGGAGCATCTGCAGGAGGAACTAAAGTGGAGTAGGAATGTGTGTGGTACTGAGTGGCAACGGTGGGGGCCATGGAGGAACCAAGCTAGGGCTGACGTGGTAACCGCCTTATTCACCGACAGCGTCAGAACCAGTACGCTGACCTTGTGCGTCTCTTGAGAATCCTCCCGACAGACACTTGTACACAGAAACGTGTGAAAAAGAGGAAAGATTACCGGACTGGGAGGAGACAGCATGCCTGAGCTGCAGACCTATTTTTACTCAGCAGCCAAGCCATGTTAGTGCCTTTCTGGATCTCATCTATAAAAGGTGGCAGCTGATCAAGGGACCACTAAGGTTCTTTCCACACCTAAATTCTAAGGCTCTATTATCTTCTTCCAAAGGGAAGCAAACGAGCTTGGTAGCACATGGAACACAGAAAACTGGAGAAGCAGTCTTTGGGGAAATTCAGGGACTTCCCTGTGATTCGCCTCGGAAGGAGATTCAATACGAAAAAGACACAAGGGATATCAATTTAAGTTTGCACCAAGATCAGGCCCAGGGACTTGCTGTGCAAACAGGTTGTGTTCACTGGCATGAGTGCTACAGAAAAGGGAAATTCATCCACTTTTCTCTTTGGTGAGGGAGCGGATGATTCAGAACAGCCTAAGCTATCACATGCATATGGCTGTGGTGTTCCCCTCAAGGTAACTAACAGGCCTGGAGAAATTTAGATGTAAATGGCCTTAGTGAAGCAGAAGGGATGAGCTTTCATTTTGAAAGATAACCAGGGGTGCTGATCTGGAGCAATAAACCAAGAAAAGACAGTCAGATCTTGGATGGATGGGAAGGACTGAACCAATCACTCCCTGCAATAAAGCTGCATTTTCCTCCCACACATCATAACTTCCCTTCCTCACTCCTCAAAACACATACACGATAGCACTAGAACGTCTTTCCCAAAAAAGTTAAAGTGTCTTGGTCGGCAAAGCAATTATTTAGAAAAAGGAAAAGAAAGACTTGAATGAATGCACCTCCTTATTCAATTATTCATCCAAATGACAATTAAGACAGACTATCCTTCATTTGAAAGGAATCTATAAGATGACTGAATGAAGTGAGGAATTATCTCCATGAGTTCCTAGAACAATGCAAGGCTCACACATGTAGCTCTATGCACATTAGGTGTTTATTTTTCTTTTTTCAGAGACAGGGTCTTACTCTGTTGCCCATACTGGAGTGCAGTGACTCAATCACAGCTTTAACTCCTGGGCTCAAGTGATCCTCCCACCACAGCTTCCCGAGTAGCTGGGACCTCAGGCATGCACCATTGCGCCTGGCTAATTAAAAAAAAAACAAAACTTTTTTTTTCCCCCCAGAGACGGGGTCTCACAGAGTTGCCCAGGCTGGTCTTGAACTCCTGGGCTCAAGCAATCCACCCACCTCAGCCTCTCAAAGGGCTGGGATTACAAATGTGAGCCACTGTGCCCAGCTAGGTACATTTTTAGAAGGCTCCCAATTGCACTGGCCTGGTTGCATATTACTGTATATATATATTGTAGTGCTTGAGTTCAACTTTTCTTCCAAATCTGGAAAAAATTAAGCTTGGTTTAAGAATTCTAAAGAAGAAAATATAGGCCATGCAGGCCATGCATGGTGGCTCATGCCTGTAACCCCAGTGAGGCAGGAGAATAGGGTCTGGAGGCAGGGAAACTTAGGCCCACCTACACTGACTGGATATCAGAGGCTACTCCCTTTTCAATCCCTCCTGTTTCTGTGTGGTAGCTGGAAAATGAAAGTAACTCTGATTGGTCCCCCCTACAATCAATCAGACCAGTCGTGGGCCACTAGAGTGAACCAATGGGAAACCTCTAGAGGGCATACAAACCCCAGAAGAACCAGTGTTCCTGAGCCTCTTGCTCCAGTCAGCTCCCACCCTGTGGAACATACTTTCATTTAAAATAAATCTCTGTTTTCACTGCCTTGGTTTTTTGTGCATTTTGTCCAATTCTTTGTTCAAAACACCAATGAGCCAGACAACTGCCCTCAACCAGCACCTCCACTGCTTTGGGAGGCAGAGGTAGGGTTGCTGGAGGTCCCGAGTTCAAGACTAGCCTGGGCAACAAAGTGAAACTCTGTCTCTACAAAAAATAAAAAGAAATTAGCTGGGTACAGTGGCATGTGCCTGTAGTCCAAGCTACTAAGGAGGCTGAGGCAGGAGGGTCACCTGAGCCCAGGAGTTTGAGGTTGGTGAGCTATGGCCACTGCATTCCAGCCTGGGCAACAGAGCGCGACCCTGTCTCTAAAAAATAAGTAGACGAATTAACAGAATAGTCTCTAAGCTAAAAATAAAAATTTTTAAAAAGAAAACATAAGTTGGTATTAGAAAATCTAAACTGTAATCAGACTGATGAAATTCAGTAGTTTATGTAAAGAACACAACATGAGGTCACGCATATTTACCCTCACAGTTTTCTCTACTCTTCCTCATGCACTGTTCCTTACCCACGGCTGTAGAGTAGTAAAAAAAAATGCATGTGCATTTCTATAGGTGCCGTGTCTAATGACTTCATCACAGCTGTTAGCCACCATTAACTCTTTGTGATCATCTTCATACACTTTTAAGTCTGAAGTGGATTCAAGGATCTGTAAATATTCTGAAAGAAAATATTTGCTAAACTTTGTGCCAAGAGAGGGACAGACTCTAACAGGCCTTTAAATAAAAACACTAAATTCCACTAATGTGAGGGATCAAACATGTTCTTCTGTTGCTCTGACTATATGCTCACAGAGCTTTTTCTAATGTTCACATTTAAAATGAAGAAAATGAAAAATATCCTCATTATCCAAATGTTAGCAGTACCCAAACTTGACAGCCCTGTCTCTGCCATGGAGAGCAGGCCCACACACTGGTGCCTGCTGGAGCAACCATGCTAGTCAGAGGGCCAGGGGCAGAGAACCCCGAATAAGCAGTCAGGGCACTAATGAGGAAGGGGGGACAACCTGTCTTCTACAATAAATAATGAGATTAATACGCTCATCTCCCACCTGGAATCCAGCAGGAAGTTAAACCAAACAACACACGATTCTCTGAAGAAGAAGTAAGAATACAGTTGACTGTTTCTTTATATTTATTTACCTGAAAGCTTCTAATGTTTGTAACTAGTGACATATTTCAGGCCAGGAATTCTGTTTGCCTAGATCATGATGTCTAAACACTGCACACTTGACCAATTTTGGATCCAAATAACTAGCTTTGTACACTCTTGGGCCCTGTAGTACGGCTCTGCTTCAGTGGTTCCCAGCCCTGACAGGCACTAGGATTACCAGAGGAATTTTTTAAATACCAGTGGGGGTTGGGGATTCCCATCATCAGTGCTAAAGGCTCCCAGGTGACTGTAATGTGTAGCCGGAGTTTGGAACCAGTGGGTCAGACATCAATACTGAGGGTACCAAAGAGGCAGACTGTTTCCCAGGTCAAATCTCTCAGCAGTTCGACAGCCTTTTGAAGAAATCATGCACTCGATTACGATGAAGGGATCACTATTTCTTCATGCTCTAAACAGAAAGATAAATGAGCTGCCCAAGAGGTGCTCAGCCAAAACCTGGGAACGGCTTTTAGAGGGCACAGTTCCCACAGTCAACAGAGAGAGCTGGAAGTTTCCCTTTCTAGGGCCTCAAGCAACACTTCTAGATTTGCACTGGGGTATGAACCAGACTGAGCTCTCTGGGGGATCCTCCAGGTTCTAACATTTCCACCTGGTAAGTAATCCTTTCAGAAGTGAATACCTGTCCCCACCCCAGCTAATGCAGACGGTCAGCACTGGAGACCACACAAGACCACAGCAGCTGGGAGACAAGTGAGAGATTTACCAGGACAGGGAGCTACATGAGTGTGTTCCTGAAGTTTTCTCAGGTGTTATCAGATGCAGGTATCTTTTTCCTAACCAGGTCCATCACAATTTTCTCCATAAAGTTTTGTACCTTTCACACACACACACATACACACACACACCCTAATCCATCCCATATAAAAAGTTTAAAGAAGTTTCTGGCATGAAAATATGCCCTCTTCTAGCTGAGACAGAGCACTCATTAGCACGGATACCATCCCACTCAACTTGCCTGCTGCAAACGTGGTGGCAATACACATCCTCTAGTCTGCTGCGAGGAGGTTCTGAAGAAAGCAGTCGCCCTTTACTATTCGGTAAAGTCGGGTTATATTTTTAACCCAGTGGATTCATCAGTCAAATCTCAGACATGACAGCAGGCTTCACAATCTTTTTTCCCTTTGTTATTCTTAGCTCAACTTCCACAGCTGAGTAAGAAGGTTTTCATGTACTTACAAGAGTGTTAAAAATTTTATTTCCTTCTCAGCAGGAGAAAGTTGGCCCTTCTTGTGTCTTTGTCTCTGATACTTGGGCAAGTTGGCTTGGGAATGCTACTGGAGAAAAGCTCACTAATCTTTCATCATCATGAAAAAGCAACAAATAGAACAAGAGCTCAATGATTCAAAATAAAAGGAGACTGTCTAAAATAGCAGCACGTTCAAGTAACAGACAATCTTAAATAATGTGGCAATTTTTTTTTTTACTCTGTCCATTCTGTATCCAAAAGAATCTTCCAAAATTATAATAAATAAAATGATGTGGTCAACACTTTGCAATGTGCCATTATCAGCCTATATTACTCAATGAGATACTAACCATATGTTAGTAACTGTAATGAGGTGTTGTATGGTCATGTGTTAAAATATGGATGTGATATTGGCATAAAAGATCCTACTACGAGAGTAAAATTTGTACAGAGTTCTTTTAATAATTCAGAATATGAATTAACATTTCAATTAATATAATATCTCCATTTCTAACCTAATGGACAAAACCAGGTGGTAAATGCCAGTTACCAATTTCTAACCTAATGGACAAAAAAGCCAGGTGGTAAATGCCAGTTATAAGAATAAATGAAAATGAGGCTGGGCATCGTGTCTCATGCCTGTAGTCCCATCACTTGGGCAGAGGCGGGTGGATAACGAGCTCAGGAGTTCAAGAGCAGCCTGGCCAACATGGTGAAACTCTACCTCTACAAATAAATACAAAAATTAGCCGGGCGTGGTGGCACACCCCTGTGGTCCCAGCTACTCAGGAGGCTTAGGTACGAGGACCATTCCACCCCAGAGACAGAGGCTTAAGTGAGCCAAGATCACACCACTCCAGCCTGGACAACAGAGCAAGACCTTGCCTTAAAAAAAAAAAAAAAAAAAAAAGAGGGGGGTGGGGGCAGCCCTAGATGCTACATTATCCTAAAAGAAGCTATCGTTTTTAATGACTGCCTCACCTTTTTTAAACTAGCAAGACCGATGGAGGGACACAACACGTGTTAATGCCCATATGCAGAATGAGAAGCAAAGTCCAGACAGGTAACGCTGGTAGAAGGCACAAAGGCTACAGCCAATCAAAGCAAAGACTTGTGAGACAACTCAACTGGGCCTAAATCAAAGGCGGATCAAAGATACCATCAGGCCAATAGCAAGGATGGTCCACACTGGAGTCAGGGCAGTCTCCCCAGAACTCACCTTTCTCTTTTTGGCCAGTTTGCTTGAGCTGTCTGAGCTCCTCTTCTCAGAACTGTGCTTCTTCCCTGCGGGCGGCTGTTTATCCTCTGCTTTCCTCTGGCGGCTCCCCTTTCCGGGAGGCTGGGGTATTCGAGAGAGCAGGTCTAGGGTGATCTTCACCATCAAGCTTTGTGGGGGAGGAGTGTCCCTGAGCGGTGAGAACAGCTTGGTGTCTCTCAAAGGCAATGGGAGTCTGTCTTTGCGGCTGTCCTCCTGGACCACCACGGCTTGGCGGCAGCCACTAGTCCTGCTGCCGCTGCCACTGTGGAGCGGACCCTGGCTCTGAGTCAGGGGAACAAGAGCAAAGTGCTCAGGGCTCCTGTCCCCCACATTGTCCTTCGTGGGTTCTGGGCCTGAGGGAGCCTTAGAGGGGGCAGGGAGGGAGCTCTTGTGCTTCTTCTTCTCACTGGAGGGGGGCACTGCTGGCTTGGGCTCTTTGCTTGCTGCGGCCCGGGGCCGTCCTTTCGTCTTCACCTTGGGCTTGTCTTTGGAAGTCTGGTCTCTGGAGCCGTAGGGAAGAAGTCCCGCCTCCCTTTCCACCTGCAGGCTGGCCCGTGAATCTGCCCGGGCAGAGGCCTTGACAGGTTTTTTGGGTTGTTTGGTTCCAACAGTTTGCCTCTGTGGGGGTTCCTGCTGTGCTGGGGACTTCTGACAGCTCCTCTTTCCGGGGTGGGGGGCTTCAGGTGGGGCCCGGGGGGCTTTGCTGGAGCTTTTCAGGGGAGGATCTTTGGATTCAGAATGCTCCTGACTCGTGGCACCGTCGCTGCTGCCCTTACTCTCTGGGCACCGCCGTGGGGGCTCTGTGCTGCCGGGACCCTCCAGTGGCGCAGCTGGCTGGCTGACTTTGGTCAGCCAGTTGTCCAGCTGCCATTTGTTTGTTGTTGGAGGCTCAGGCTAAAAATAAGGAAAGAAAGAAAAGTGTTAACTGACTGATGACAAATCATTCTTTTGTGTTAGTCACCCACTTATACAATACTGTCCTGCAGAGGAGCGAATCCCTCCAAAACCAGAATTTAGGTTCCGGTTATCCTCCTCAAGTTATAAGATCTATAACAATTAACTCTTAAAGCAACCTTCACTTTTTTGTGGGATTTAGAAATTTGGTAATAGCAAGTATTAACCAACAGGCAACTGCCAACTGCTGAGAAATCTTTCGAATATATTCTAATGGTAATTATAGTATAATTTAAACAGAATTGACACATTTTGGTATGTGAACTACTCTATTAAGGAATAACAAGAGGAAATGAGTAAAAAAATCATTTCATCAAGTATCTGCAGAAGGCAGCTAATGAATAAACTAAGTTTTAGTGGGCTCACATTTTATCCTTGCTTTGACATATTTTTCAACTAAAGATGACTTTTATTCAAGAAGAGATTTCTCTTTTTTGTGTGTGATAGGGTCTCACTCTCTTGCCCAGGCTGGAGTACAGTAGCATCATAATAGCTCACTGCAGCCTCAAACTTCTGGCCTCAAGTGATCTTCCTGCCTCAGTTTTCCAAAGCACTAGAATAACAGGCCCATTTCTCTCTTTTACTTAAAAACATTATGTAGTAAACATTTACATGTGACAAAGTTATCACATCACATGTAGTATATACTGATTTGCAATGTTTACACCTTGATAAGAAGTCAGCTGGGTCACATTAGCCAAGCATTTAATCCCATGTGAACCCTTTAAAAGTCAAACACTGGACCAACACAGTGGTTCACGCCTAGAACCTCAGCTTTGGAAGGCCAACACAGGAGAATTCTTTAAGCCCAGGAGTTCAAGACCAGCCTGGGCAACGCAGCAATACCTCATTGATACAAAAAAGTAAAAAATTAGCCAGGAGAGGTGGCACATGCCTGTGGTCCCAACTACTCAGAAGGCTAAGGTGAGGATTGCTGTAGCCCAGGAGTTTGAGACCGCAGTGAGCCATGTGCACTCCAACTTGGGTGATAGAGTGACACCTTGGTCTCAAAAAAAAAAAAAAAAAAAAAGTCAAGGTATGGCAATACTCCAACCCTTCCCTCGCCACCGAAAACGATAGACAAGAAATATACTCTCTTTACTGTAGAGAAATCTGAAAAGTACTACCTCATCCAGAGGAAAAGTAAAAAAAAAAAAAAAAAAAAGTCATACATCAAATCTCTCAATACAAGCAACCTGGTCTGAAATAGCACCTATGTTTCTAAGATACAAAGGGAGGCATACAGTCAGGGGCAATGAGAATGTACAATTGCGTGGCATAAAAACAGAGGTTCCTGGCTTGTTATCTTAACTGTTAGTCAACCTTTGTCGATATATTAACTGCTGTTGCATCCCACCACGTCTCTCCAGCTCGGCTATTACACCTTATTAAAAGAATGACAGAGACTCTTGTGTCTCCAAGTTCCACTACTCTATCTTGCACATAGTGGGTGCATGAGATATATGAGTATTCTGATAGGTGGATTACTATACCCATGAATTTCATATCATATAGAAAAATATTATTGTCTAACAGATAGTTACATTTATTTTAAAGAGAACACATCGCTGTCCTTATGTCCTTAAGAAAAATACTAATTTCTTTAAAGATCCACTCTGGGAGGTGGTTTGTAGAAATAAGTCATATACATAACGCATCAGAAAATTAGTTGAAAGACATTCTACTTCAGATTTATTTGCTTAGATTATAGATAAGGAGAACACTCCAGTAGGTGGAAAAGTTTTAAGGGGAAGAAAGACTGCTGACAATTTTTCCGAGTGGAACATCCCAAATAATTCTACTCCATAAAACATGGAAATCTAATGATGAAAAATATGTGACTATGACATAAAGGCTTTTTGGCCAGGAAAAGGTTAGGTAATAAAATGATCAGGTAGACAGTTCGGGTTTAGTGTGACTAATGGAACAGAACTAAGAAACTTAAAAAACCAGGCAAGAACATTCTTTGGACAGTAAGATGATTGCATAATTCCTTTTTTCTTTCTGTTTACCCCATACTGCTGCTTATGATAACATTATCTTCCTTATGGCTTCCTTCGCTTCTGTTAACTGTATACCCATGCTGTCATCTGAATTTAAGGGCAGAGAGGGAGGGAAGAAGGAAACTACTATTAAGTGGCAGGCATTTTGTCACATGTAATCTAAATCTGTATTCAATATTCTAAGAAGGCAGAATGGTTAAGAGTAGAGAAAAGATTAGCACACAATGCCCACTTGTCAAACATGATTCCTACAGAGACTTCAGGGTATGGTTACATAAGTGGTTAACTGATGGGACAAGGTAGTGAGAGACATCACTTGCCAATCACAACAGGCACGAAGCCTTCACACCCTTCCTCAGGAAAGGTATGGACACACCTCACCCACTGGCTATACTTACAACTGCACCCCAATCCCTGGCATGCTCTTTAGAAGACAATTTAAGTGTGAACCCAAAAGGGAAGTCATTCCTGGTATAAATAACATCTGGTTTCCCCCCAACCCCCAGAACAGCATAGTACTGAGATACATTTAGTAGTCCCTAAGAATGTCTTGGTTATGGAAATAAAATATATTCTTCCACTACAGTCCTAAAAAGTTCTGAAGGAAGGCCTATGTCCCAATTTCAGGGTAAAATTGAGTAGTTGTGCCAGACAAGGGGAAGAGGTAGGGGCAATCCTGTATACCCAATATTAAGTTGTGAAATGGATACAATTTCTTTGATATATTATTTGGGTATTGAGATGGAAAAAATGTTTTCATAAGGGATTGATTTAAAATATTTTTTAGGCTGGGCGCCGTGGCTCACGCCTGTAATCCCAGCACTTTGGGAGGCTGAGGTGGGTGGATCACTTGAGGTCAGGAGTTTAAGACCAGCCTGGCCAACATGGTGAAACCCCATCTCCACTAAAAATACAAACATTAGCCGGATGTGGTGGCACGTACCTGTAGTCCCAGCTACTCAGGAGGCTGAGGCAGGAGAATCACTTGAACCCGGGAGGCGGAGCTTGCAGTGAGCCGAGATCACACCACTGCACTCCAGCCTGGGTGACAGAGTGAGACTCTGTCTCAATAAAAATAAATAAATAAAAATGAAAATAAAACATTTTTAAAAATAAAGTTTAAGTAGATAAAAGTGCCAAGGTTTTAGACTTTCAAATATCCTGGGAACATTTTATCTTTGTTTAGAGGATCAAGGTCTGGACTTTCATTTCTTTCTCTGCCTCTCCTCACCCCACCCCCAATCTGCCCTCCCAGTGCTGGTGCAACCCAAATACTGCAAATTGCAAATAGGAAAAAAAGGATATAATTATTTTTTATTAGGTGTTTTAATAAATTGGCAAAAGTTAGCATATTTTAGAATGAATTATGATTTTGAATTAAGAAGTTCTGAGCTATGCACAATATACATTTATTCTTTTAGTAACACTACATAGCTACGGGGACTATGAGTGCAAAACGTTTTTTAAATGCTTGAGGTGATGGGTACCCCACTTACTCTGATGTGATTATTATGCATTATATGGCTGTATCAAAATATCTCATGCACCCATATATACACCTACTACATACCCAAAACATTAAAAGACATAAAAGAGTGAGAAACAGTGAAAACTGCATAATCTACAGTACTGATTATGGAATATTAATGAAAAAGAATTTTCATTAATATCTGTATGTACAACTTATTACGGAATTTGTGTTACTCCCAAATAACACCAGAGATTTATAATAATGCAGGTATTTACTGTAAAAGGAAAGAGATGTAGTTAAATACTTTAGGAAAAATTCAAAATTTAAAATCTAAACAAAGATAAAATATTCCCAGGAGGATGAGCCTCAGTACATAACACATACTGTCCACAAGTCTGGAT
This sequence comes from Colobus angolensis palliatus, assembly GCF_000951035.1. Taxonomy (NCBI): domain Eukaryota; kingdom Metazoa; phylum Chordata; class Mammalia; order Primates; family Cercopithecidae; genus Colobus; species Colobus angolensis. The sequence goes on along the minus strand of NW_012116577.1, from coordinate 2,140,507 downwards.
CTGCAATACATACCAATACTAGCCCTTTTTAGTAAAGCGATTTTAAAACATAAGGCAGGAGGGGACCATTTATTTTACACCTAAGAGGTTTCACTCTATTCCAGTAACTTCTCAAGCAATAAAATATATCTATGTCTCATTACTACAAACACCAGACTTTCTATCAAGTTTCAATTATTCAGCCAAATCTGTACCATTTCCACTTTTTTTTTTTTTTTTTTTGTTTGGAGACGGAGTCTCGCTCTGTCACCCAGGCTGGAGTGCAGTGGCCGGATCTCAGCTCACTGCAAGCTCCGCCTCCCAGGCCCTCCACTTTATTTTAATTAAATGGAGTAATTATCTTTTCGATGTCAGTAATCTAACTAGCATGAAGATTTTTCTTAAGAATAAGGTGAAACACAAAGTAAAGATCTTACAAACGTTAACAGTGAACATCACACAATTTGTCTGCACAGCATATTCAGTATCCTTTTCCCTGAGGCAAAGAAAAATGATTTCAATAGCAATTAGTATCATATAAGGAAACAAAGAGCCCCAGAAACATACAATGTAGTTTCTAAATCTGAAAGGCACTTCAAGTGCAGTTAATACTGATGCATGTCTGTCCACTCCAAAACATATCAAGCTCTTATTTTCCGCGCCAGACATAGGTTCGCATCTAACAGAAAATGACAGCCAGTTATTTTCTCAGCCTCCCTTACCCTCAGACAAGACCTTTAAATCTCCCTACATCAGCTCCAGATGTATTCAGTTAATGCCCCACTGGAACCGCTTTGCTTTCTAAACAGAGACAAACACAGAAGGCTTTTTAATGCTTTCCTAATTAGAAAGCTTCATTTCCTGGCATTTCCATATTAAATATCTGGAATATTTTTCTCGATGTGGGCTGGTCTCATTCACCAAAAAGAAAAGAATGCCTTCCCTTTTCATTCCTTTCTCCACCATAATTTTTACAACGTTACCCAAATTTTGAGGTTATTTGGCAACCCTGTTAGCTGTTACTAACAATTTCTTGGGCTCCACAATCCAGTAAATAGCATAAACCCTCTATATTTATTTAGTGCTTAAGATTTTCAGTCTTATCAGTTTATCTTTACAATATTCTCCTGAGGGTGGGTGACAAGCAAACACCATCATCCCTGTTTTACATGGGGCAGAAGGGAGCAAGAAACAGAACCCTGACAAAACCACTTTGCCATCAATTTAATGCATGGCTTTTAGTGATTCGAAAATAGAACTCCTGATGACTTATTTCTAGTTCACATTCCTGCCCTTTGCTAAATCAGGCGGTCTCCTTTTACTTTCCTTAATTCATGCATTTATAAAATTTCAAAAAGAATTCTCATTAATATTAAAATAGCAGCCTACTGAAACCAAGTTTTCTTTTTAAAAGAAGGGAAAAGAAAATGGTGTGCAAACAGTCTTAATGAGTTGATCTTCAAAACACCACTAGCAACGACAGAGAAGACCTATCATTTTCAACAGGGGAGAGAAGGCCTCTCTCCCAACTCTCCTTTATTAAATATTTGGTAAGAAGCAAATAAATAGAAACAGATGGCTCTAGACAGCGTAGGAGCAGGAAAGCATTGCCCTATGGCACAGAACGACTCAGTCTCATGGTCAGTCCTGGCCCCCAGCGGAGACTCTAGCTTCAAAGGGCAGAATGCTGCCATTTAAGGTGGCCATCTCGAGGGGGGACACGGTACCTCCGGAGCTGGGGTTTCTAGGGGCTCATTTTCTTCGCTGTCACTTGAACTGCTCTCGCTCTCCGAGTCTGAGGAACTGTCTGAGTCACTGGTGCTTTCTGACTCTGCACTGCTGGAATGTGCTGATGCCACCGGTTCTGGAAGGGACTGTGGAACACTGCAAAGCAACCAAAAGATAAAATTAGAAGGCACGATGCAAGGTGGATTTCTTCTTTCTCCCTTGCCCATTTTTCTGCTACTCAAAAGGAAAGGTCTTGGTATTAGATACACTGCTAAACTATCACATCATCCAACTGAGAGAGGCCCAAAGTAGTTTAATAGAAAAGCAAAAACCTCTGAAAACTGTTCACCAGATAAATGCATAAATGAGAAGCCTGTGAAATTTTACTCCTGAAGAATATTTCAAGCGATCCAAAATTTAAGTTAGATGCTGGGTGCTTCATATGAAGGGTTGGTAAACCATAGCCTAGGCTGGCTGCCTGCTTTTCTAAATAAAGTCTTATTGGAAGACACCCATACCCATTTCTTTAATGTACTATGTCTGCTTTTATGCTGCAATGGCAGATTTGAACAGTTGCAACAGAGACATATACGGCCCACAAAGCCTAAAATATTCACTATCTGATCCTTTAAGTTTGCTGGCCTCTGCTACACATAACCAAATCCAATTAATTTCTATAAGAAAAGCCAGTACGTTAAATCTCCCTATATTCTCTGTACAAGAACTGGGTGGTAGCCAAAGACCACTAAATATAAATGGTGTTCTTTTGCAAGATGAACTCAAAAGTAAACAACCATTCACACTTCCTGGCAGAACTACAAAAGTGATTTAGGGATCATCCCCAAATATCAGCCAAAGGAGAGATTATCTACTCCAAATTTTAAGAATGGGGCAATAAATCTAAGTTAGTGAGAAAACACATTGATCACACCGCTAGACACACATAGAATTTCAAAGCATATATAATCTTAAAGCTTCACCCTAGATGGTATTAATTAAAGCAATAAGTCATTAACTAAAATCTGGACAGATTCCAAATCCACCTAAAACATTTTCAAAATAGATTCGTAAATAACATACTAGAATAAAAAGTATTAAACAATAACAAAATCACTAGTTGAAGTAATTTTAAAGCACACACGATACCACTATATAATTTCCTCACAGAAATGGTGTACCCAGTCTGTGGCCCTATTTCCACTGGCAGCTGAAGAGCATGAGCCAGTGATGAGCAAAAGGGGCTACACTCTCAACGTTACTCCCGCCTCAAATCTGTACCCCTGCTTGGTCTCTTCTTTTTCCTTTTCCTTCACTTTTAGAAGTTAGGCTACCTCGTCATGTTTTATGAGTCATCATAACCCACCAGAAATTACTGAACAAGGTAAGACATAATCAAGCAAACCTTATGAATCTATAAGAGTGCACATAATTACATGGGCTTCCTCCACATTAACTGTAACATCCCCTGCGTAATGGACAAGATTTTATTGCTAATCTCGTCTGAGTGGATGAGCACATCTCAAGGGAGTAAAATAACTTTGTCTATAAAAGACAGGTATCTGGCATATCAGAGGAAAATATTATAAAAGTAGTTCAAATAGTTCATATTTTCAAAAATTAAATCATCACATTTCCGAAAGTATGGCTGGCTTGTTCCATTTCCCATCACACTGAAATGTACTGCTGGTCATTTTGAAAAGCAGCTGAAACAGTATGAAAATTCACGTAACTAAGAAAACAGCCATAATGGAAAAGAAGTTCTGGAAATAACTGAGCTTTATTGAAAACAGCAAATCTGTTACCTCCACTAAAACACCGGGGTTGTCAGTTTAACTTTTCAAATATTGATTACCTAATACTGATGATAAATTGTATTTTAAACTTGTTTGTAAACTCCTTTTTTGAGACAGAGTCTCACTCTGTCACCCAGGCTGGAGTGCAGTGGCGCGATTTCAGCTCACTGCAACCTCCATCTCTTGGGTTCAAGTGATTCTCCTGCCTCAACCTCCCGAGTAGCCGGGACTACAGGCACGCGCCACCACGCCTGGCTAATTTTTGTATTTTTGGTAGAGACAGGGTTTCACCATGTTGTCCAGGCTGGTCTCGAACTCCTGACTTCAAGTGATCTGCCCACCTCGGCCTCCCAAAGTGCTGGGATTACAGGCGTGAGCTAGCACGCCCAGCCTGTAAATTCTTAAAAATCTTTAACATCTATACTGATGATGTAGATCAGTTTGGGGCTCTCGCTTCTATAGGGTTAACAACCTCCTTATGGCTGATTTAAGCTTCCAAAATATTAAACAGGTACTTTCCTTTTACTGTGATCCTTCAGCTCCTTCCCATGAAAAAACTGTGGAAGTACTAAATAAGGCTTCATTTTTCCCATTTGGTAAAAAATTGCAAACATTCTGTATAGATGGGGAGAAACCCACACGGTACCTTGGAGGTGCAGATGAGGAGGGAGGCTTCTCTGGGGTCTAGGCATTCACAATAAGGGGAAGAAGGAACAGGAAAAGAACAAAAAACAGGTTAGAACAAGCAGCTCAGATCTGTTAGATGGATTTAAAAGGACTCCTGGTATTACAGGCTGTGCAACACTTACTTGTTCACCGTCACTGTCCTCACTGTCACTGAGCTGAAGGTCGTCTTCGAGCATGCTGGAATGGGCAGGGACACAGAGAAGAATGAATGTGAAATGATTTCTAACAACTTTTCTAGCATGTAAATAGAAAATATGCCTAATTAAACAAAAGAGAGAGAGGACATGTATATGTTTTCTTTATTAAAGGCTGTAATTTCCTGAAAATGTAAGTTTTACAATTATACAATTACAATGTACGAATACAATTATAATTATATAATTATAACACAGAAACCAGTTAAGTGCAAGCCTCTCACCATCTCAAGACAGACTCTTTCACATGTTACAAACACTGAAGCAGAACTACCACAAGACAAGGATTCATTGCGAGCCCTGAGACTAAAGTCCTCCACTCCTAATCAGTGAGGTCAGGGTCCATGCAAACAAAACAACTGGGGTGGATGGGGGTGATACATAATACACTCAATTACTTTCTTCCAAAAGCTCTAACTGAATTAGAGTAATTAGCCATTAAATGAATTAAAGTTGAATGAATATTTGTAAAGCACTCAGAACAGTGCCAGGCACATAAAAAGTTCAACATTAGAATTAAATACACAGTAAGATGTATGATGCTATCAAGGCAAATATCACCCAACAGTGTAGTTACTTTACATTTCTGTCCAAAGGACATTATTAATAGTGAGCTTTATTTTTCACATGTAATAAATTATTCTTTTTTGCCTATGTGAACACTGATCAATGGGAACAGTAATACAAACGCAATTGTCTACAGATTATGTTTAACCTTATTGCTATTGTTTCAGTGGGAAAAAAAAAAATCCATTTCCTCAAACTTGGATTAACATATCTGTAGGCATTCTGGCTTATGGTGAACCTAAACAGTAAAAAGCAAACTTTTGCCAATCTGTACATGTGTTGCCAAATTTTAAAAACTCCCCCACCCTTAACCTTCTTCCATGGAAATACCCAAATATCACAGGGATGAATCAGTAATTGCTTCCTCTCTTCCTTTTCCCCCAAAATTTATGAACATGGCTATTTGAGGAAATGTTATAAGTAAAACTGAAAAGGAAAAAATAATCTGCTGGAGCATTACCAATGCTCCAAAAAGCAAATTATTAGAGGTTAAAATCCTTCAGTATTTCCAAAAATACCTATTCAAAAATCTTACCACCAATTTTTACTGCAAAGCCACTATCTACCACTGAAGAAAGCAGGCATGGTTACTTTGGAAATCCTGGTAAAAATCACTGTATTTTCTAATGAAAATGAATAAAACTTGGCTGTTTTGTAAATGACCGCCTACATGAGGTGGTAACTCTGCCAAGAAACAACTTTCATAAATGTACTAAAAACATACTGGGATAAGTTTCTAAATAAAATGAAAACTGTCAGCAACTTGTAAATGTAGGTCTTGCACAATATTTATCTAACAGAAGCTAAATTCATATTTTTATTTCTTTTTGAGACAGGGTCTCACTCTGTTACCCAGGTGTGGTCTTGGCTTACTGCAACCTCCGCCTCCTGGGCTCAAGCAACCCTTCTGCCTCAGCCTCCAGAATAGTTGGGACTACAGGCGCATGCCACCATGCCCAGCTAATTTTTGTGTTTTTGTAGAGATGAGGTCTTACTATGGTGCTCAGGCTGGTCTAGAGCACCTGGGATCAAGTGGTCTGCCCACCTCAGCCTCCCAAACTGCTGGAATTACAGGCGTGAGCCGCTGTGCACAGCTAAATTCATATTTTTTCAAGGCTAGAAAATACAGCCTTCAGTCATAGGACTTGCCAGTTAGCAACATAATGGTATACAAGAAACAGTCACTCAACAGGTTTATTGCTAAATGGTGGCTTGGCTGGGATATACACAAACAAAAGATAAAAGAAGTATCTTTGAAATAAATGTAAAGGCCGGGTGCGGTGGCTCAAGCCTGTAATCCCAGCACTTTGGGAGGCCGAGACGGGCGGATCACGAGGTCAGGAGATCGAGACCATCCTGGCTAACACGGTGAAACCCCGTCTCTACTAAAAATACAAAAAATTAGCAGGCCGAGGTGGCCGGCGCCTGTGGTCCCAGCTACTTGGGAGGCTGAGGCAGGAGAATGGCGTGAACCTGGGAGGCGGAGGTTGCAGTGAGCTGAGACCCAGCCACTGCACTTCAGCCTGGGCAACAGAGCAAGACTCCATCTCAAAAAAAAAAAGAGAAAAGAAATAAATGTAAAGTATAATACAACCAGAAAAATATCTGGCGAAGTGTATTCAATATTAGCCACCAACCACAACAAAACAAAAAATGGACCTCTTTCTTAGTTACTAGGTTTGTTTTGAATAAAACTGATTTGCCTTAATTCTTGTAACATCAATGATCATGTAATCCAACCACACTTCCTGTTTTGAGCACAGGATTAGAGATTCTGTAACTTTCTCTTCTAGCTACTAAACATCTAACTTCCAAGAACATACTCTCCTAAAGTAAGGCAGAAAGTTAGAGAAAGTTCTGACTTTTGGCTCCACTTCCTCTTCAGGATAAACAGGTACCATGAAAATGCTGTCCCAGATTCTAAAAATCTTCCCTGAAGAGAATGACGTAGATAGTAACAAAATAAGCCTGCAGGTATAAAACCTGTTCTGAACCTAAGGAGTAGGGACTGTGATCTCTGAAGGAAGATTGCAAAAGCTATCTCCAAAGAAACACTCAGAAGTGATAAAACCAGCATGGTCAAACAAAATCTCTCCTCCCTCATTTGGGATGTATTGGGATTTATACATAAAGTATTTTACTTAATAAAAATTTGTGAGTATAATTTATTTGATAAAGAATAAACATATCTCACATGAGAATCAGCAGATCTGTGTATTACTAGTGTCTGCTGGCACAGCCAAGAGTAACCACAAAATATTTCAGAAAGCATGATGATTTACTGTATCACCAGAGGTGGGTATCTCAACATAAACTAGCATGCTATTACTGGAGGAGAAAATGGCACAAGAAAAAAAAATTTTTCTAAAGTTTTTCATTAAAAAACATGTACGACATCTACTTTAAGTTACAAGTTGTTAACTAAGTTATGCTAATATAAAAAAGCAATCATGAATACCATTATGATTTTTTTTCAAACAGAAAATCCATGTAGCCGAAGACAATTTGATGACAGGTGAAGGATTTTTAGGCATAAGGACAAATTTTAAAGGAATTCAAATTTCTTTTAAATTTAAGAGGCTAAGGTCCTCCGCCTGTCTCACACACTATATTTGAAGCCAAGGACGTACTATATGTGAAGAATCAGCCCTTGAATGTGAAGAATGAGGAGATGAACTACAGCACACCTAGGTGAGCACCTCTGTCCCCACAGCAAGAGAAGCCAAATCTCTTGGTCCCAGTCTCAGCCATAGTAATAAAGCCTGGGACAAGAGAACAGAAAGCTCAATGGATATGCTTCTTCTTTCTCACCTGTAAGTTTTTTTGAATTAGGATCAAATCATTTTCACCTTTATATTCTGTCTAGAAACTGGTAGGTATCCTAAAAAAGCAGGCTGAATAGGACCCCTTTGTTGAATAAGTAATAGTATCATGTAGCTGTGCCCACTATGTGATCAGAACAGACACTGCCTATATTACGATCCTGTGTGGTGGCTTTTGACTATCCCTTCACATTCTAAGGATGAGGAAAACAGCCACCTGACATGCCCAAGATCATGAAGCTGGCACATGCTGGGGCTGGGATGCAATCTATCCCATCTGATACAAGATCCCCTTGTTCTGGCCAATGGATAACACAATAATTAGAAAACCCAACTGATGTAATTAAATCTAAGTTCCAGAACCCACCAAGAGGAAGACTTTGATTTAAAATAAAACTACTTCCCTATTGGAACTCAATATGCTATGCTTCCCTTATGAAGATAAATTAACTTTAAACCTTATATACTTTAACTGGTCAAATAACAAATTTCATTTCCAAACGCAAAGTCAAGGAAGTTATTTCAAAACATACAAAACCGTATTATCTACTTTGATAGTGTTCAAAAGAAGCCAAATTGCTCAGGTAAAGCAACTCTTTAAACTACATGTAGATTTAATCACATTTTACATTTGGTTAGGTAAACTTTTTGCTTACAGGTAACAATTCTCAAAACCCTTTGTACAAATGCATTTTTCAGGCAGCTGTTCTAGCAAAGCTTAAAGAGCCACAGGTTCTGGCAGGCATGCTGCAGTGAGTCAACCCAATTGCTACTGTGTGAAGACATAAAGTCACCATTTCTTTTCAATTTCTTAGTACTGGGCTTGCCCGAAGCTTTCACTGCCAATATTTTGTAACATCTCAATTCAGATCCAAAAAGTATTTACATAGCCTTATTTCTTGGCTTAACATTTCTTACGACCATTTTGAGAAAGAGCAAGTGAAGTCAAGCTCATAGCAGTTATTTAAAATCAGTAAGTCACAACCATGGCATCAGGTGTGCTAAAAATAATAAGAAAAGTAACACTTTTCAGGAACCACTAACAAGTATGTGAGAATATGTAAACTTACAGAATCTCACAGATCTAAAACTGATCTGGGGATCGGATGGGCAATGGCACACAAGGCAGGAGAAAGAGGCTGGGCTCCAGAGCACAGCCAGAATCCCAGAATTTTTTTTTTTTTTTTTTTAAATTTGAGACAAAGTCTCACTCTGTCGCCCATGCTGGAGTGCAGTGGTACCATTATGGCTCACTGCAACCTATGCGCCGTCCAGGTTCAAGTGACCCTCCCACTTAAGCCTCCTGAGTAGCTGGGACTACAGGTTTGTCCCACCATGCTCGGCAATTTTTTTAAGAATTTTTTTGTAGAGACGAGGTCTTACTATATGCACAGGCTGGTCTCAAACTCCCAGGCTCAAGCAGTCCTCTCGTCTCAGTCTCCCAAAGTGTGGGGATTACAGGTGTGAGCCACCGTGCCTGGCCCTAGAATCCTGGCATTTTCAAAGCAATCAGGCTCTGATTCCTTTTTTGATGTATGGCAGAAATAAGGACTGCCCATGCATTCTAAGAGACGATGGGAGGTTACAAATTACAAAGCAGGCTAAACAAAGAATAGATGAAAAAGTGAAAAGGCAGATGTCCGGCAGTTGTGACACAACATATAATAGGAACTCTCCAAATGGTGACAACAGTTAGAAGGCAGAATTCAAGTTCATGGAGAAATTTTCCACAGGAATTATGGGATAACAAGATAGAGCGGAAACTGACTCTACATGATTAACTCTAGTGAAAGAGGTTAATGTTTGATATGATAAAAATGGTTGCTGGAGTCATAAAAGATTATTTAAACTCCATGGATGAAGTGAAGATTATCTGATGTCAAATAAGGAAACGAGAAAAATCACAAGAGTATAAATGAGGGAAAATATGAAGTTAAAACAGTAAGATTAAATCAGTATAACAAGGTACAAGAATTATATACTTTCAACTAGAAAAAAAATCTAGAATATTACTTTAAATCATGTCTATTAAATACTGTGCATAGGTATTCAATCAAGTTTATCGTGTAATATCTTTCCTTCTGCATTTATTCTGAGCACTTACTATGTGCCAGGCACTGCTCTAGACCCTATGGTTAAAACTCTGAACCAAAAAATGTCCCTGCTAGTCTAGAGGAGGAAGACAACTAAAATACACCATTTCTCAATGGGTAACAAGCCTGTGGAGGGAAAAGGATGAAAGAGAAAAGATGGCTAGAGGTCACTCTTTTATACAGGGTAGTTAGGGAAAACTACTGATAAAGGCCACCCCAGGTCAGAGCTGAAAGGAGGGAGACAGCACAATGCAAGTCTTGTGGAGAGAGTCATCACAACACCAAAACGAGCAGGGAGACCAAGGCTGCCAGAATGGAAAGTGGACGTGTGCGTCGGGGAGGAGCTGTGGTAGGGGGTAGGTTCTGGAGGTTCTTGGAGGCCTTTGCTGGGGGGCGAAGGAGGCAGGAAAGTGAATATGCTTGTGAAAGTGGACCACGCCTTGTTGGTTTAATAGCCCAGCATCCCACAGAAAGGGTAAAATACACAAACTACCCTTAAGGCTAAGATTCCTAGTGAATTAAAATATATTTTATTCAACCTTTCAATCTAGTTTAAATTAGCCTAGGGTCACCTGTTGTAGTAAATTAGCAGTTATAATGTAAAATGACACTTAAAGGGACCCTTAAGGGCTCCCCCAAAACCAGGTTTTATATATGCAAATAAACTTTTTCAAAGTAATCACTTAAAAAAAAAAAAAATGACTCCCTAAGGTTTTCAAAAGCTTTCAAAGCCTACAGCGTAATCTGTTAAGCCCCTTTCAAGGTGGCAAATAGTCTCTGCCTTTCTCTTATCAAATGTCACCCTCTCTGGACCCCTCTTTTCCCTGAAGTATAACTACTATCCAAAGAACTCATCTCAATCCTGTCACTGTCACATCTCTTGTTCTGTGTTATATGCCATCTACAGTTTGTTACAAAATGTGGAAGACAAGGATTTCGTCTTATTGACCACAGTTTCTCCAAGTACCTAAAGCAGCACCAAGCACAAAGCATGTGGGGCCGGGCACGGTGGCTCACTCCTGTAATCCAAGCACTTTGGGAGGCTAAGGTGGACGGAGCCCAGGAGTTCAAGACAAGCCTAGGCCAAATGGCAAAACCCCGTCTCTAGTAAAAATACGAAAACTAGCCAGGTACGGTGGTGTGTGCCTGTAGTACCAGCTACTCAAGAGGCTAAGGTAGGAGGATCGCTTGACCCCAGAAGGCGGAGGTTGCAATGAGCCAAGGTCACCCCACTGCACACCAGCCTGGGTGACAGAATGAGACCCTGTCTCAAAAAAGGAAAAGAAAAAGTGAGATGAACACTTAATGAAAAAAAATTTTTTAATTAATAAATGTTTCTACAATGCTGAAGGCTTAATGCAGATCTACAAATATACAAATAACCAGCACAAATGTTTGTTCCCTGTTTTTGAGAAGTGGAAGAACTGTGAATAAGAGATGTAGATATTACTTCAATGTCAAGTTCTAAGCTTTACATGTGGGGCAGGTTTCTACTACTTCCATAATATTTATCACCAAATTGTACTTTCAGTTAGACCTGCCATTTCAATATCCAGGTTCAAACAGTATAAGCTAACATTTGAAAACAAGAGGAAAAATTTAATTTCCTTAGGCTAAGCATGATTTAAATATTCTACAAGTAAAGCATGTCTTCAGACTTAATTCTAGTACATTTCAGCTGACACTACTTATGTCCTGATGTGACAATTATATATTACAATAAACAGATAGAAGGAGTCTTCCTTATTCACCAAAATATTTAAAAGCCAACAATGTTTTGAGTAAAAGCTGAAAACTCAGGCTCATTTGAAAAGGTATCAGACTCATCCCAGCCTTTATTAACTTGGCACCAGTCTTTCTCATCCAACTCGAGGGACAATCCCAATCTCAGCCTTCACATTCAGATATTTGCCTCACTTCAAAAGAAACTTTCCACATAAGTAATAAATATTTCAAATTGCTATAATGACTAATTTCTGTCTCTTACTTTTAGTGTTGATTTCAGAGGCCAAAAACAAGAAAAATAATGGAGGGTACCTTTTTGTAAGGACTTGGCAATTTTGGGGTAGGGGAAGAAACAAGTTAGCTAGAATATCCAAATAAATTGCTTTTTAGTTTCTAAAATATTAACACGTTTGTCCTCTTTCAGAGGTTGACAAATGCAGACGCTGGTAAACTAAATCTGGCTGCATGGAAAGAGAATTGTCCACAATTATATGAAGGTCACAATTACTGTAAATAAATACTTTGTACTTTGTCCTCAGCACTTCACAGATTTAAGCCTTGGAAAGGAAGAGGATTCCAAAACCAAGAGCCCTTAAACAAATACACCCTCTCTTAAACTTAGGGGCAAATTGCACTAACATCCTAGCTAATCAGTTACCTACAGAACGTTACAGAAGGAATTCATTATTTGAGAAATAACTACAGCTTAAACTACAGTGAGAAATATATGCTAAACCATTACATTTAATTTCACACCTACATCCTTCTATCACGTTGCTACCCCCTACCCATATCTGAGTTAATACAGACCACTCGCAAGCTTATCCTTTGCTACTAGGCCTCTCTTTTTATCCTCTTATATGTCCTATTCCACTTGTCTAAGGATTCCCAAGTCCTCACAACTCTGAAAGAAAAAGCATTAAGACCTAGATTGATTTTTTAAATCAAAGTATAAATGACCCTGTAATTAATAATTTTTTTCTGACATTCAAAATGCATTAGAATATCTCCCTACCACTCTATGTGCCACTCAACTAGTTTAACTGCATGTCATAGAACCCTAATGCTGACAATAGATCAAATCAACCTGCGAACACTAAGAGATTTGCCATACAAAATGTGAAACAATGACTGCAATTTGCAAATTAATTGGGACACCACTTTCTTCTAATCTCCATTAAAAGTGAGTTCATAAAAGCCATTCCTTTTTCCCAAGGGTACATTTCATTTTGGCATTTATCAATACCACCACGTCCATCCCCCACATAATCACCAAGTCCACACAACCCTGATTATCTACTCGGCCTCAGTATCACTTCTCTTCCATATTACTCTTGCCTCTCCTCCCTTCCACTAGGTCCTACTTCTACCCCTTCTATAAATCTATTAGGATCACCACAAATATTCTTTCCTAGATAATTTTATATGTAGTAAATTAATAGTTTTTATAAAGCAAACACAACGTGTCACAAGATATACTTGTTAGCAACTTTCAGGCACTTCTGATTTGAGTGGTTTAACACTGCTATCAAGAAAACCACTCATTTCACTGAGCAGCTTCATCACAGGAATGGTCTGTCTCTGAAAGTCTGAAAGCTGATGGAAATTGGAGTGGTAGGGTGTGACTTTTGCCTGCTCAGTCTGAGGCTACCTCTCAGGCAGACCCAGCTGCCTTTCTTCCTCTACCCACAGGCCAGAGACGGGGTCCCTTCCCCACTTTGGTGCAATTGCTCCACCCATTGTACTCCTGGAAGAGCAACCCCAATCTATGCTTACAGTCAATTGGGATACCCAGGCTATCCCTGGGTCTACTGGGATACATCCCTTCCTGGCTGCCCCAAAGACAATGGTCAGGGCCTTTTATGGTCTACAGGGCTTGACAACCAACCATCACAAAGAAATACCCGGTGTAAAACCCTACAGAGGGTTACAGAGCTTCTACAGAATTCTTACAGTTGTGGTCCCTGATCTGCAGATTCTACTCCTTACCAGCCATCAACTGGTTTAACAAACGTCCTCCTTCCTGAAATGTAATCCATGTCAGTGAGTCTAGAGTCTTAGAATTTAGCAGCCAGTAAAATTTCCAAAAAGATAAAGGGACTGTGGTGGTGTGTATTGGTAATCCAGCTACTCAGGAAGCTGCGGCAGGAGGATCACTTGAGTCCAGCAGTTTTAAGACAAGCCTGGGCAACATAGTGAGACCCTGACTCTAAAAATATGTTAAAACATAAATAAGTAAAAATTAAAAAAAAAAAAAAAAGAAAAGGTGAAAGAACAGGGAAGAGGAGCTGGGCATCACAGTAGCCTGTGCCTATAGTCCTAGCTACTCAGGAGGCTGAGGCAGAAGAATTACTTGAGCCCAGAAGTTTGAGGATGCAGTGTGCTATTTGGGCTTGTGAAGAGCCACTGCACTCCAACCCAGGCAACAAAGCAACCTTGTCTCCAAAAAGAAAAAGAAAAAGAAAGTGTGGAAGCTGACATCTGTAATCTCAGCACTAGGACTGCTTTAGCCCAGGAGTTGGAGACCAGCCTGGGCAACACAGGGAGATCCCACCTCTTAAAAAAAAAAAAATAGCTGGGTGTGTCCCTGTAGTCTGTAGTCCTCTGTACTCCAGCCTGGGTGACAGAGC
>NW_012116577.1:2113552-2126239 GCF_000951035.1 Colobus angolensis palliatus | reverse complement strand
AAAAAAAAAAAAAAGGGAATAACTAATAAAAGATAACATTTTACTCTCCCAGCAAAAGGTATTAAAAACAACAAAAAACTCATCATCTACCAGAACCACAAATAAAATACATTCTTACCACTTGCACAAAACCCATCTTTCAGACCAAAAAAAACACCCCGTCTTCTTGTTCCTTTTCTCCTCCCTCATTCAGCCATGGTGAAATGAAAACAAAGTACACTAAGGAATTGGCACTTGGGAAACACTTAACCCAGACCCACATTTAGTCATGGCAAGGAGATAAAATAACCTCTCCAGCTCAATATATAGTTTTTTAAATAACCCATCGCAATCCCCACCTTCCAAAATACATGGAACAAATATTGTGCCTAAAACTAAAGGAAAGCTGGAGCTTTAACTCCTGGGCCACCTCAAATCCTGAGACCAGCAACACAGAGTTAGTGACAGATCAGACACTGAAGGAAGACCTCCTCACTTAGTTCCTATGACCACCTCTTGTCATATGAAAGTAAAGAAGTAACAGTTCAACACCATCAAGAAATGACAAATTGGGTCAAAATGCCAGTTAAAAAATTTTTAATATGCAGTCTAAAATGTTCCAAAAATACAAAAGATATCTGGACTTATGGCCTTAATAAAGAACAGCTGGGCAATAAGATTAGCTCTTTATTAGTAAATTAGGCCAAAAAAGGGTGGAAAATCTTCAATTGTGCACATCCCCCAAAACTTGTTTCCAACAGCTAAAGCTATTTAAGACTGACATCTTAAGAGCCAAGGCCTTCTATTTCCACAGTTAATATGTAAGTAATGGCTCAAAAACCTTTTTTCCCCTCAAGAAGACCCTTTAGCAAACTCTCCAATGGTACATAGACCCTCAACAGGGGAACTTAATCCAAATATTAGGCCAGGCACAGTGGCTCACGCCTATAATCCCAACACTTTGGGAGGTTGAGGGAGGCGGATCACTTGAGGTCAGGAGTTCGAGACCAGTCTGGCCAATACGGTGAAACCCTCTCTCTACTAAAAATACAAAGATTAGTCGGGCATGGTGGTGGGCACCTGTAGTCCCAACTACTCGGGAAGCTGATGCATGAGAATCGTTTGAGCCCGGGAGGCGGAGACAGCAGTGAGCCGAGATTGCGCCACTGCACTCTCACCTGGGCAACACAGTTAAGACCTCATCTCAAACAAATAAGCAAAAAAAATTAATGTGGGGCCTTTCTTCCCTTTACAATGCAGCAGTATCTTATTAATGTCATTATATAAAAGCAGAAAAGAAAAATCTAAGCAATGCATTTACATGAGACATTACAATTTCATACTATACATTTTTAATACACAAAAAGCATTTTACTTACGATGACGTTCCTTGCTGAGAATTTGGGTGGGTTTTTGAAGATGTATCATATTGTTCTGTGGGGGAGAGAAACATTATCAGAGCAGCACAATGACACATTTACGAGATCGTTAGTTGTAAGTTCTTTTATGTCCAGCCCCACTTTTTACCTAAACTCACCGCACTTGGTACAATCTTACCATTATAAGATGACATTTATGTTACTTCTAGAGAGAAGGCTTGTTCAGAATCCAAAAGCTCTCAATAGGCCAAAAATACCTTGAAAAGCATTGCTTGCAGCACACACTACCTATGAGGCCAGGAACTTTCCTATGTGTGGGAAGACCTCCCTGTCCTTGACAGGGGTGGAGGCCCACATGGAAGCACTCCGGCAGGGCTGTGCTCCCAGTGCCCTGGCCCCCATGTGACTTTACACAGGTATCAGTGATCTGTTATCACTCTCTTTCGACAGCCCTGTCCTAGGTGCTCTCCATCCCACTTGTCCCTTCATTATTCAACTCCCCACCTGCAATTCATTCATTCAGCAGCTCTTTATAGACTGCCTCATAGATACCAACATGTTTAAGGCATTTGGCCCTGTCCTGAAAGAGCTCACAGTTGACTGAGGGACATGAAACGGGTCCATAAATATCTGTAATCCAAGGCAGTGTGAGATTAAGTACACAAGTCAATTACAAAAACTAAATGCCCTGGGAATCCACAGAATGGTTGTTCTCTTGGTAATACAAAAGAAGGCAAATTAAAGGAAGAACAAAATGAATTGTGTCACAAAGGACAGCCAAGATTCTGGCAGAGTGATGCTGGCAAAAGAGAGAGGAAGGCGGGAGCAAACACGAAGAAGAGGGTCTGAGTTTGGAAAGGGCAGAGCTGACGTGCAGAATCTGTGCTGGACAGCACTGAAACATTTGGAAGCAGATTTCAGAGGGCTCTGAAGGCCAGGATGGGAAGTTATGACTGTATTTGCTGGGCTATGAGACACATCAATGATCTAAACAGGAACATGACACAGTGATTCCTCAGAAGGATTATTCTGGTAGTGCTACCTGGCATAACTTAGAAGGGAGCAGGAAATGTTACATGTGGAGGCAGCTGCATTTGTCTAGACATGAGGTAATAGGGACCTGAAACAGAATTGGAAGTGAAAAAGAAACATGGGTACCTTTTGGGCAGGGCTGAATGACATTTCCCACAAATGTCATGTGGAGACCCTTGCATATTTGCAATTAGTCACTTTACCCTCATGGTGGCAGCAGCTCTTATATGATATTTTCAAATGGCCACCCCTCTGTCTAGAAACCTAGGACCAAGATTCCAAACGAGAGGGGCAGAGGCCCCTCCTCTTCAGACCATTCACAGGGACTCCACACCATCATCGTGACTGGGTTCTAAATTCCACAGGGTCTGGTTACATTTTGCAATTGTGGACATATAACACTAGGGCATCCAAGTAAAATCCCCCCACATCCCCTCTCCAGAGACTCTAAAACCTATGTACCACTACCGTAAGATCAGTGTTGAAGAAATCAGAGTTGACTTGCTGAGCATACTTTAAGAAATTTGTGTCTTCTCTTCACTGAAAGCTATATCCATCCATTCCCCACCATCCTCTTCATCCAACATGCAACAAACTAGATCCCTCTTTTTCAGGTCACATTCTCACAAAGTTAAATAAGGCTCCCGGAATAGCAGAAGAAAGTGACAGCAGCATAAAAGATGTGGGGGTAAACAGCTGGTGAGCCAGGACCTCCAGGAGACCCACCAATGTTGGACAACTTCTCATCAGAGTAACAAGGAATTGGCCCACAGTACTGCACAGGGCAAGAGGATGATCCATCCCTGGCCAAGAAAGTGCTTACCAGTTCATCTTCAACTATGTTTTGCTAAAAGGGGAAATCAAATGGTTTAATGGACTAAACGTTCTTTCTAAACCATGAGTTAGCAAGAAAACAAACCACAAGCAACCCCGTGGAAGACACACCACCTGCATGACCAGCGGCCCAAGCAGGCCAAAGGTGGGGGTGGAGTGGTGCATAGCAACCCCAACCACAGCTGAGCTGGTGTTCTGCCTTCAGACCGGTGCACACTCCACTAGTCTGGGCTAGGTGCCGAGATGTTGAGAAAAGAGATTTCCCAATCTTCCCAAGGAGTCATCCATTTCAGTTAATTTTACCTAGCTACTCATACAATACTGTAGCAATATGGTCAGGTTTATTTATCTGCATTTTGGGGAAAATTGAGTCATGATTTCTTTGCAAGATCTTATTCAGTATCTCTAGAGCAGGGAACAGCAAATTTTATCTACAGCGGCCAGACAATAAATATTTTAGGTTTTTTGTGCTATAATTTATAGAATAATAGATGAAATGGGTATAGCTATGTCCCAATAAAACTTTATTTACAAAAATTAGCTGCAGGGCAGATTTAACCCTCAGGCTGTAGTTTCCTCACCTCTGTTCTAGAGAAAGGATATTCTATTTCTTGCTTTTCTAATATTTTTGCCCCTCTCCTCATATCCCTGCAATTCAAACAATAGCATAAAAAAAATTAAGTGAGGGAAAAGAATGAGGTGCGCAAATTTGAAGGAAAAATCATGTCTATAAGCTCTCCTCTCCTAACATGCATATATACCTCTACACCCTACTTTTGGTCTCCCCATCATTTGAAGACTAATACTTCACAACTTTGGCAATTACCACATCCTGATGCATGTTATCACCACCTTTTCCATGAAAGTGTCTTATTCCCCATCTCCCCCTTTTCTTTTTCTTTCTGAGATGGAGTCTCACTCTGCTGGCCAGGCCAAAGTGCAGCGGTGCAATCTCAGCTCACTGCAACCACGCCACTAGGCCCGGACTCCTTAACCATATTTTGATGAACTAAATGATTACAAATACTCTAGTCAATTTTATTTACTTTTCTATTAAATTACATGAGATAGGGTCTTACTGTACTGCCCAAGGTGGTCTCAAACTCCTGAGTTCAAGCGATCCTCCCGCCTCAGCCTCCCGAGCAGCTGGGACTACAGGTGCACACCACCACACCCAGCTTATCCTAGTCATTTTTGTAAAGCTTGACGTGCCTTACAAATAGCACATAAAGAATTTATTGATTTGAGGGATTACTACTGAAGAGAAAGGCTGGATCCACTTAGTGTTCTTCTATTTCCCTCTGAGTTCTCAAGTATTTACAATCCACGAAAAGGGACTGAAAAAGAATTACATGACAAACAAATATAGTGGGGCTAGACAAACTATATGTCATATTCCTTATAAAAATTTCTTAGTTTTGCTTTTTAAAATACGAGAACCACACACTCCAATCTATTGTTTTATACAATTCCTAGCTCTGAGAGTCACATTTGGTACAGCTACTATGTGTCAGTAATACCATATTATATTTGTTTAGTATTTCACTAAAACATCTTTATTAACCCTTTGCAACAATCTTATTTTTGTTTTTGTTTGTTTGAGATAGGGTCTGCTCTGTCTCCCAGGCTGGAGCGCAGTGGCGCAATCTTGGCTCACTGCAACCTCTACCGTCTAGGCTCAAGTGATCCTCCCACCTCAGTCTCCCAAGTATCTGGGACCACAGGCACATGACACCAAGCCCAGGTAATTTTTGTATTTTTGTAGAGACAGGGTTTCACCATGTTGCCCAGGCTGGTCTTGAACTCCTGGGCTCAAGCGATCCACCTGCCTTGGCCTCGCAAAGTGCTAGGATTACAGGCATGAGCCACCGCGCCTGGCCAACAATTTTAAATTTCACATAAAGAATAGTTTTGTATTTGTTCTCCTTTACTACTCTTTCAACATAAGAAGGCCTCATATCTGTTGGGGCATTTTTTACTAACGTTTTTATGTTAAACAGTAAAAGCTATGCTTTGTTCTCCAATCCAATAAGCATTTTGAATGTACTTACTTTGGTTTTGGGTTACAGAACTGATGTGCTGAGAGTCCTAGAAGGAAAAATAAAAATATCTAATTATTAAAAGATTAAGGCTTATAAAGTTAAAGGGAAAACTGTAGAGCTTTTAGTATTAAAAGGATAGTCTTATGAAACTTTCAACTATCTAGAACAATGGAAACAGTGTAGAGAATATCCATACCACCCATTACAGATTCTGTAATTATTTCATTATACGACTTGCAGCTATCCATGTATGCAAACTTGTTCCATGCATAAGCTGAAAACATTGATTAACCTAATTTTAGCTTTCATTGCTTCTCTTCTTTCCTAGAGTTTCGTTTTCCTTTGTTGTTGCAAAGATATTTTTACAGAGCTTAGTGCTTTAATATAAAACAAGCAATAATTAGTCACTTTTTTTTTTTTTTTTTTTTTGAGACAGAGTCTCACTTTGTCACCCAGGCTGGAGTGCAGTGGTGCAATCTTGGCTCACTGCAACCTCTGCCTCCCTGGTTCAAGCGATTCTCCTTCCTCAGCACCCCCAGTAGCTGGGACTACAGGCGCCCGCCACCATGCTCGGCTAATTTTTGTATTTTTAGTACAGACGGGGTTTCACCATGTTGGCCAGGATGGTCTTGAGCTCCTGACCACGTGATCCACCCGCCTCGGCCTCCCAAAGTGCTGGGATTACAGGCCTGAGCCACCACGCCCGGCCCATGAGTCACCTTTTAAAAATTATTAGAAAATAAGTAAATATATAAAGTGGCAAATTTGAGTTTTTGTAGATAGAACCTTTTTTTTTTTGGTGGTAGAGGGACAGGATCTTACTCTGTCGTCCAGACTGGAGTGCAGTGGCTCAATTACAGCTCACTGCAGCCTCAACCTCCTGGGCTCAAGTGATTCTTCCACCTCAGTCTCCCAAGTAGCTGGAACTACAGGTGCATGCCACCACGCCTGGCTAGTTTTTGTATTTTTTGGAGAGACAAAGTTTTGCCACATTGCCCAGGCTGGTCTTGAAATCGTGGACAAGTGATCCACCCACCTCGGCCTGCCAGAGTGCTGGGAATACAGGCATAAGCCACCATGCCCAGCCTAGAACTTCTTTTCACAACAGTATCATGGAAAGGAATAGCTCTCCCACTCTCTCCATTTTTGTATTATATATATAAAACAACGCACATGCATATCAGGTTAATTAAAACACAGATCTGAAGGTGCTATTTCTACATTTTGAAGGTTATCCAAAAGTATGAGCCAGAAAAAGGAAAATGGCAGTGTTTTAACGCACTGTTCATAAATACTGTAACAGAAACACAAGTCAGCAGTTTATTTGCTTGTTATTAAACCAGCACTAGTGTAACTGATCACATTAAACTCAAGAAAATGTAGGGTGTGTGAGACATGTAAGATGTATGTGCATATGTGTATATCTAATTCTGAACGAGAAATCATGTACTCAATTTCCCTGCCCCTCTGTTTTCCCATCTCTAAAGTAAGGATTCTCAAATGAGAGAATGTATTGGAAAGTCCTGAATGCTTTTTATAAATTACAAAGCTTTATGAAAATCCAAGATGTTCTTACTAAGTTGGAGAATATTTAAAAGCATTCTGAAGCACTGTAGAAGCTAAATTAATCATAATTTTAACCTCATTTCCAAAGATTTGAACAAGTAATACTTTATCAATATGCCTCACAGCAATGCCTTATGCTTTTCACTAAGGTGGATGCAGTGCCTGCCATACTTTTAAGGAATTACCTTTGTGGGGAAAGGAAACTTGGATGGCTCAGCTGTACTAGGCGTATGTATTGCTGTCAAAGGAGGAGGCCATGAGTGGGTCATTTCCTGGAAAGATATTTGGAAAGGGAAGAAAAAGTAAATTAAAAATAGAACATTCATTGCTACTTAACATTTTCAACTTAATGTAGAATGGATTGATCGTAAACGGAAAGTACAATCTTAAAAGTTATTTCATGTACTTCAAAAAAAAAAAAAAACCATTTCAGTGGGCTATGTTGAAAAGTTGAAGCTCTCCAACATACAAAACTAAAAAACATCAGTTTGTAGAAGATAATCAAGGTATGGAACGTGAATGAATTTAACACCCTGAATATTTATCAAGCACATAAACTGTATGTAACAGGTACTGCCAGAGCTTGTGGAGCTGCGAAGACTATAGGTGACAGGTTGGGCTGGAAAAGCACTCTCTCCTCAATGCATTCTTTCTCCCTCAGCTTCTTTATTGCATTTCCTGGTATTATTTCAGTTCAAAGGAAGAAGAACTTTCCTGTTTGACTTAAGCAAACAAGTAATTCAGGTCACTTGTTCCACTTGGGAGAGTTTTAATGGATTTGACCCTTCCCTGATACACACTATTAGCAAGTAAGAACTTTTTTGAAGGAGAAGAGCCTAAAATTACCTTTATTTTCCATTGAGAAGCTAAATTTTTACTATTTTCTGGTTGAAGGAAAAATTTCTAAAACTTACAATTGATACATATATCTTGACACGAATTCTTCTAAACATTCACAAATTTTACTTCGCTAAAAATACTTGTGGAAAACAGGTATGTCAGAAAAAAGATGTGTCAAATTGCAAATGTGCGCACGCGCACACATACACACACACACACACACACTTTTCTAAAAGGCCAAAATGGCACTGGAGATCATTAACTACAACCCCAACATCTTACAGATTGAAAAAAAACTGAGGTCCAAAATGACTAAGTCAAGGTACCCCAGGAAGTCGAAGGCGGTTCCCACATGTGTCAGACCTGCCCAGCAAACTGGCTTAATACTCGACATGAGGCTGGGCGCAGTGGCTCACACCTGTAACCCCAGCTTTGGGAGGCCAAGGCAGGTGGATCGCCTGAGGTCGGGAGTTCAAGACCAGCCTGACCAACATGGAAAAACCCCGCATCTACTAAAAATACAAAATTAGCTGGGCTCAGTGGCGCATGTCTGTAATCCTAGCTACTCGGGAGGCTGAGGTTGCGGTGAGCTGAGATTGTGCCACTGCACTCCAGCCTGGGCAACAAGAGTGAAACTCCATCTCAAAACACATACATACATACAAACAAACAAACAAACAAAAATGATGGTGGTGCATGCCTATAATCCCAGCTACTTGGGAGGCTGAGGCAGGAGAATGGCTTGAAACTGGCAGGTTGAGGTTGCAGTGAGTTGGGATTGCACCATTGCACTCCAGCCTGGGTGACAAGGTGAGACTCCATCTCAACAACAACAAAAAATCGACATGCAACTCTACCAGCAATCTGCGACCCCACAGCATGCTATATTACCCCGCCTGTATAACACATGATGTATTCTAACACCTCATTCTAAGTCCTGGTAACCTATCTCCACAAAAATGCCATTTGATCCTTGCAACAGCTGGAGCTGGCACTCTAGCAAGTACTTCCACTCTAACCTATGTGCAGGTCTCCCCTTGCCCTTCCCCACTGCAGCTCTGTGGGTTACCACAGCCTCAGGAGAGACAGCAGTGACTTCGCACAGTGACAAGTAACATAAGTGATGTTGGCTTACTTAATTTTTGTTAAAAGTGAAATTGTGCCCTTATTTACTGACTGGTCATGTGCTTTGTTCAGGACACAACAGGAGATCTTTCCTAAAATATACTGGAAAGAATAATGGCTACAGCCAAAGACCCAGATTGCAATCCTAACTCCAATCCTTACCAGTCATGTCAGCCATGTAAGTCATCTGAACCTTAAGCCTCAATGTTCACTAAGAGGTAAACTAGAATCACTTATTTTCAAAGTATTCTAAGAGTACTATGTACGGTACTCAAATGAATAGTGCACAGAAGGCACTTAATAAATTAAAAACATTACAACTTTTAATTAAAAGTCCAGTTTTAAAAGAATTTCAATACTGCACCAAAGAGAGCTTCCTGCTGTTTTATTTATTTGATACTTTAAGGCACAGTACCATTATAATGTTACAATACAAAAACATGTAATAATTAATTGAGAAGGTGTCTGAAAACATCACTCTTATTATGTTTTTCAATAATTTATTTGGACTCTCAATGGTATCTATGACTTTTAGTCACCAATTATTTCTAAACATCCATTGTACTATCAATGCTTAAGGCTGTCCAGGCTGTCCCAGCTATTAAATTAGGCAGTTGGAAAGTACATAAATTCTTTCAAACCCTAAGTGGTTCCCTGGTAGTCCGAAAGCATTTATATACTTCCCTACATACCTAGCTTACTAGAGGGACTTAAGAGAATTGAGGCCATTATTAAGGAGAAGAGGCTGTCCAGAAAGACTCACAAGGCCTTGATTTCACTTCCTATGTTAACAATGACTTGTCACACGAACAGACACAAATCACTGGGACCTACATCAGCCCTGGCCCTCCAGGCCCCACAGCTACTGTCTTCTCCTCCTTGCTCATTCTGCTCCGGAGACACTGTCTAGTTCTAATTGCTCCTCTAATATGCCAACTTGATACTACCTCAAGGCTTTTCCACCAGTTCTTACCTCTGCCTAGCCCTCTGTTCACTGGCCTGTTGCATTATTCATAGCACCATCAACACCCGACACTGTATATTTCTCTTCCCTACTCTGACCTCTATGAGAGCAAGCACTCTGTCTTATTCACTACAACATCCTAGTGCTGTGGAGGCTTAACAAGTATTTGTTGAACAAACGAATGAACATACAAACAGTGCTACCACTCATTGTACTAGCATCATGGAAATGCTGCACTGAGGTAATGCCTACTAGTACCACATTAATCCCCCCAAGATGCTGTGGAGGCCAGGCTTACCTGTAAGTAGAAAATCTGAGGTGTCTCCATGCACACATCAAGGGCATGTTGCCCTTCTGGACCCTAGTGCATGACCATTCCCTGAAAACTAACAGTGTCTGCTATCTTCTTACTCCATTAGCCTGCTGGAGTTACGGGCTACCGCTTCCCTTCATTACAACACTTCCCCCTTAAATAGTGACCCCAGAGAACCAAACATTATTTTCTATGATTGATTTTCCCTGTTAGGAAACTATTTACTGTCTCTATCACCCATCAGAAAGATTTGTGTGTGCATTCCTGGCAATCTTAATAAATTGCTGGTACAAGATGAGAACGGGAACTGGGACACAAAGGAAAGTAGTATCTGGATCAGTGTCAAGAGTGAGAGCTGGAATGGACCCTGGAGATCATCCACTAGCTCAGGTCCTTCATTTTACCAATGAGGAAACCAAAGCCCAGCAGGGACAAAGAACTTAACTGAGGTCACAGAAGAGAAGGGGCAGCCTCCAATATGAAAAGGTCTATGACCTGTTCAGTCCTGGACATCCTTCTGTTTGCTTTCCTAAGTTATGATTTCCAAAACATAAATGGGCATGATTTATGCATTAACCACTCACTCTCAAGCATTTCTAGGTAAGGAAGAATTCACTAATGTGATGTTGGGTGAGAAGGGAAGGAGGATGGATGGATTCATTAAAAATGCTTGTCTGATGCTGTAGTATCACCATCCCTAAATAAAGGATGTGACATGTCTTATATGAATTAACACACACCAAAACCTAAGAGAAGCATCTGACATATGCAGAAAACAAACCTGCACTAATGCACTTACTTCTGAAATAATGATAGAATAATGCACAGTTTCAGAGGAAATGCCAAGGCCATAGTTTATAATTAAGTCCCTTAGTATGTTTATGACTTACCATACCAACAAATTTCAGAAATAGAAAAGGAAAAGGATGACACAAAAATGTAATCAGGGTAACTTATTTAATCTTACATGCTGGTTGACAAAAATCCCTCACTGTTAGCAGTTCAAAGTATGTTTCTCAGCCAGGCACGATGGCTCACACCTGTAATCCCAACACTTTGGGGGGCTGAGGCACGTGGATCACTCGACGTCAGGCATTGAGAACAGCCCGGCCAACATGGTGAAACACCGTCTCTACTAAAAATACAGAAATTAGTAGGGCATGGTGGCGCACACCTGTAATCCTACCTACATGGGTGGCTGAGGCAGAAGAATCGCTTGAACCCAGGAGGCGGAGGTTGCAGTGGCCGAGATCACGCCCAGCCTGGGTGACAGAGAGAGACTCTGTCTCAAAAAAAAAAAAAAAAAAAAAAAGCATGTTTCTCTAGAGGTTGTTTCTTTCTCAGAAAACCCTAACTACAAAATAGGACAAAAGACTGTAAAACAAAAACAAGTTGTTTTCCAAACAACTGGTTAGATACTACTAGTGTCAAAAATTTCACAAGTGAGGAAATAACCAATAAACTTAATTACTGGTTTTAGCACCACTATCACTTAATACTTTAAAATGAAAAGTTAAAAAACTAAAATTGGGCAAACATGTATTTTGAGAAAAAATGAGCAGTAGCGATTCAAATTAAAAGTCACATTTGTTATATACATCTCTCCTACTAATTAAAAAAAGAAGAAAAAAGTCAGAAACCCTACAGTAAAAGACAAGAATATAATTAAAATTGACCTAGAAGCAAATTAAAAGCCACAGAAGAGGGATAAAAAATACACAAAATCCTCAAGTTTTTATAATTACCGTACCTGAGCATTAAAATTAAGCTCTGGGTTTCCAGGAAATTAAAGGCAAAATGGGAAACATTATATATAATTCTTCTCTGATAAAAAGAAAGAACACCAGTTCATGAGGAAAATTAACATTTTTCCCCTGGAATTAAATTCTAGAAGGAATTTGTCATCCTTGAACAAGAAAAATTGAACAAGTGGGTAATGTATTCAATGACGTATTTGTGGAAGCACAAATGTTCGTGGCATAGTTTCAATACACAAGAGCAAAAACGAACCCTTCGAGGTAAGTCTAAAGATGACCATTTACTTCCCACTATTTTTCTTTTTATTCCTTTAAAATTTCATGGTCTCACTGAAGAACAGGCCGTACGTATGAGGCCACAGGTATTAGGTATCACATACAGAACGCCAAGAGGTATAAATCAAGCACTGTTTAACCACTGGTGCCTCCCACACCACATCAATACAGGAAGTTTCCTCTCTGGGAAGTGAGCAACTCTCCTGGGCCTTTACGGACAACCAGAAAATCTTATGAGAGATGCCATAAAAATCTGGTCCAAATGCCTTGTAGTTTGTAGACTTCAATTTAATTAATAAAATCTGGTAGAGAATTCAATTACATTCCAAGACTACTTCTGTCACTATTCTGGTTTATTTTTGCCTTTGGAGATGTGAGTGGGGAAGAAATGGTTAAAAGGGGTTTGGGAACAGCAACTGTTCTTTCTTTCTTTCTCTTTCTCTCTCTCCCTTCCTTCCTTCCTTCCTTCCTTCCTTCCTTCCTTCCTTCCTTCCTTCCTTCCTCCTTCCTTCCTTCCTTCCTCCCTCCCTCCCTCCCTCCCTCCCTCCCTCCTTCCTTCCTTCCTTCTTTCTTTCTTTCT
>NW_012116577.1:2022291-2113337 GCF_000951035.1 Colobus angolensis palliatus | reverse complement strand
TTCTTTCTTTCTTTCTTTCTTTCTTTAATTTAGGAGACATAGTCTCACTCTGTTGCCCAGGCTGGAATGCAGTGGCACAATCTCAGTTCACTGCAAGCTCCACCTCTAGGGTTCAACTGATTCTCCTGAATCAGCCTCCTGAGTAGCTGGGACTACAGGCATATGCCACCAATCCCGGCTAATTTTTTGTATTTTTTTTTTTAGTAGATACGGGGTTTTGCCATGTTGTCCAGGCTGGTCGCAAACTTCTGAGCTCAAGCAATCTGCCTGCCTTGGCCTCCCAAAGTCCTAGGATTACAGGCATGAGTCACCACACCCAGCCAATGGTAACTGTTCTTTAAAGTGAACGTAAATGGATGTACACCTACCTACTTAAATATTTCTTCCAATGAGAAAGAGTAACAGTGAACTCACCTTCAGAATCTCTTCAACACAATGGACTTCATTGGAGTAGGTCTGCTGAAAGTGAAAAGCAAAAAATAAAAGGTTAGCAAACAAGAGTCAAGAGTGATGGTACTGGTGGACGATCTTATTAATGCAGCAATACTCATCTCAAGGCTTATCTTCTACTAGCTAAGTATTAAGAATTTTACATTTGAAGCCTGGGCAACATGGTGAAACCCCATTTTTACCAAAAGCAATACAAAAATTAGCCATGCATGGTGGTGTACACCTGTGGTCCCAGCTACTCAGGAGGTCGAGGCAGGAGGATCACTTGAGCCAGGGAGGTGGAGGCTGCAGTGAGCCAAGACCATGCCACTGTACTCTGGCTGTATATATATATATAAAAAACAACAACAACTTTACATTTGGGTGAAATAAGACCAGAGAGATTAATCTAACTTAATCTTGTGGGGAAACACAGTAATGATGGAGACAAAGGCAGACTAACTGTTGACCCTCAGGTCAAAAGTTTCTAAAATTTCTTTATTAAAGAAAACTAGTATATTAGTAAACCCAGGGAATAACAGATGTACAAAATAAGATTAGAATAGGTGCCGCAGTCAGCTACCTCATAGCAACAGCTAACCAATAAGCCACACTAAATGAAGACAAAGATGATGATCATCTGAACACGTTAGTGGGTCCAAAGTAAGCAGGCCTAAGTCCAATCAAGGATAGCTCTTCATTATTTTATATTCTAGCCTGCCAAAATTCATTTCAAAGTTAAAAATATCTCTACTTAAAGTCAGCATTTCACCTTATACATACATGCATACATACACACACACATGCACACAAATTTTTTTTTAGAGAAAGACTGGAAGGGTAGAGGAGATTAATTATTGTCTTAGAGGAAAGAGCTACTATTTCTACCTCTTCCTTATACGTGGCTAAACAAATAATGATTACTCACCACCAGACAGTGCCTAGGGAGTGACATTTTACAGTCTACATATTTTTAAGAGCAAAGAAAGTGGGCAAAGTTAAATTAAAATCAATACTTTTTCTGACCTAGAGACATGGAACATGGTTTTCAATGGAATAGCAACTTGCTCTGGGTCAATTCATGAGCCAGGCATCGTGGGCACAGTACGGCAAGTACTATACAATATACAAC
This sequence comes from Colobus angolensis palliatus, assembly GCF_000951035.1. NCBI lineage: Eukaryota > Metazoa > Chordata > Mammalia > Primates > Cercopithecidae > Colobus > Colobus angolensis. Next base: position 2,111,776 of record NW_012116577.1, on the reverse strand, counting down.
TTTCCCATTACTGCCACTGCTATGCATAAAGCTCTGCTCTTTTTGGTCCATTTAATACAATACCTACCACGCAGCTAAAGAACAGATGGCAAGGGATTCTCTCCTGTTCTTGGTTCTAATTTAAGTGTACTTTAAAATAGTACTGATTGCTAATTTGCAATCTAGGGTTTATTAATCTACCATTTCCCTCATTCCAATTCGCTCCATGGATGAAGAAAAAGGAAAGAATAGAGCATACAAACATTCACACCGTCCTGTAATGGAATCTAATGGACATGTCAAAATTCAGATTTAGGCCAGACACGGTGGCTCACACCTGTAATCCCAGCACTTTGGGAGGCCAAGGCGGGCAGACTACCCGAGCCCTGGCATCTGAGAGCAGCCTGGGCATCATGGCGAAACCCCATCTCTACCAAAAACACAAAAATTAGCCAGTCTCATATAACCCAATTTCAAAATAGATAAAAATTAAAAAATAAAATTTAAAAGTTAAAAAAAAAATTCAGACACAGTCTGTTTTTAAAACACGTAAATTTCCTGGAAAGAGTCTTAATAAAATGTTGGCAGCTTGTTATTACCAAGGTAGGGCCAGGAAGTCAGGTACAACCAAAGAGAATCAAGGGGGTCCCTTACATCTGGCAGGATCCACTGGACTCATCTCCAGCATTACGCATGCCAACAAGGCCTTTTTGTTTTCAAAACCATTAAGAAACACCTACAAACTGGACTAAACATTTGTGCTCTATTTTAGCACAAAACAGAAATGCTGTTTTCACATGAGGGTAAAATATAATTGTATTGTATTTCAATTTTTTACATAGATCATTAGAAAAAAATAACAATTAAAAGTTGAAGGTGAATCAATAGAACAAGCACAAGACTATGCTGAGTCTGGAAAAAATATTCCCCTCATCCTACATGTTGCTGGAATGAGACTAAGAATCCAATCAAAATACTTGGCAACCAATAAAAAATAGTGAAGCACATTTTAAAAGAAGGCAAAAAAGATTTGTCCGTTGTTTCCAACACAATGAGTTCAAAAAGCCGCACCCTTCAAGAGACTGAAAGACTTCTTTCTGATCTTCATAATTACTCAAGCAGTCAACACTTTGCCAAGATGTTTCATGTCACCGAAATACTCATTTTTTTTTCCAAGAGTTTTGTTATGTGGGATGAACCAGGACTGAAGAAATTTTGACAGCTTATTTTAGATTAGCAACATTTACCTCATCCAGATACAATAGTCACCATTTAACCCATTTAAAATTCTAAATAAGGTCTTCGATTCAAGCATTAGTTGGTTAATTTACTGTTAATCTTCCTGTCAAGTCCATTATGGGAGTGAAGGTGTTTCAAAGGGGGAGAGGGATTTCATTCCAAATATATGAGGGCATATCATATTTAGGGATATCCACAAAGCACTGTTTCCAATGGCAAGTAATTGGAAATGAGCAAATTCCAAACAACAGGAGTCTAGCTGACTGCCTTTACAGTGAGTGCATCCACACAATGGCATGGTATGCAGATTTAATAACGTAAACATAGGTGTTTTCATGGAAAGATGTTCAAGATACACACTTTTAACGTTTTCTTTAAAAATCATTTCATACGGCCAGGCGCGGTGGCTCACGCTTGTAATCCCAGCACTGTGGGAGGCCGAGGTGAGTGGATCACGAGGTCAGGAGATCGAGACCATCCTGGCTAACACAGTGAAACCCCATCTCTACTAAAACTACAAAAAATTAGCTGGGCGTGGTGGCAGACGCCTGTAGTCCCAGCTACTTGGGAGGCTGAGGCAGGAGAATGACGTGAACCCGGGAGGAGGAGCTTGCAGTGAGCCGAGATCGCGCCACTGCACTCCAGCCTGGGCGACAGAGCGAGATTCTGTCTTAAAACAAATAAAAATAAATAAATTAATAATAATAATAATAATTTCAAACTTACAAAAAAACTACAAAAACCAGTAGGAGGATTTCCCACATACCTTTTACCCAGATTTCCCAATTGTTAGCATTTTTCATTTGCTTTATATTTTTCTCTTCTACTCACTTACATTTTGAACTGTTTAAGAGTAAGTTAGAGAGTTAACATCCCTTTATCCCTACTTTTATGTATACCAAAACACAATATAAACCTATATTTAAAAGAGAGGCTACTGAAAAGTTTGCATAGTATGAGCGCATTTTATGTTCCATCTAGCTGAGATTCACATCTTTACTCTTCTCTCCATTCAAATTAGAGACACTTAAACTAGAAGACAGATCTTTTGGATTTGTTTACAGGGAAAGAGCTACAAGGACAGGCTGCCTTGTCTCATAGTGCAACTTGGCACCTCCAAGCATGCCACTGGAAGGAAGTTTTCCAAAAGGGGAGGAGTAGTTAAACAAACCATTAAATCCTAATCCCCTAATCCCTTTTTTTTTTTTTAAGAGATGGGGTCTTGCTATGGTGCCCAGGCTGGCCTGGGCTCAAGTCATCCTCCTACCTCAGCCTTCAGAGTGTAGCTGGAACTATAGGTGTGTGATATTGCACCTGGCTTTTAACCCCTTTCCTAAAATTCACTCTCACAACAGGGTCTCCAGTCACTATTGTGAGCTACTCCTACTAAAAGGAGCCAGACTCTACCTTTAACACCATACTAAAAGAATAAACAACTGGTCCTGGCCAGGTCTCTCTAAACCACAACTGAGATAAGGCTGAAAACATTCAAAGTAAGACTTCCTTAAAGAACACAAAATGATAAAAAGCAACAATAAACATTTCTATGATAGTTGCATGAATCAAGAAAATCTAGTTTGTAAGTCCTTCTCTGGCTAGCTCTTTCCTCAATGGTATAGACACTGACTTTAACATGACCACAAAACTCACTGCCTTTTCCCACCCTCAATATCTATTAATAGGTTCCTAGAGGACATGAGCTCTCCTCTTCTGCCTATCTACAGCCACCTCACACATCTGGCTTCCTGTATGTAGACCAACCTCACAGGAGAGACCACAGGAGCCTTATTTAATTTTTTAAAAAATGATAGCAGCTACTTATTGAATGCATATTGTACTTCATATTGCATTAAAATATGTTATTATCACCTCAATTTGATACCATCGATTGTAAGATGCACCATTATTAGCTTGAGAGGTAGGGGGACTACACTAAATGTACCCATCAACTGTAAGATACATCCCTATTACAGAAACTTAAAAATGCCTGAGGGAATTCTGTATAAAGTTCTATTTAATTCTCACATCAACCTTTTTGGTAGGTATTATATCAGTTTTTAAAATGAGGAGACTGAATCCTAGAGAAATTAAGTTGCCTATCCAAGGACACACAAAAGCTCTGAAGCAGCTGGCTGGCTCAGAATACTGTTATACTGGTTTTCCAAAGACCTCAACACTGCTGCAAGAAACAAATATATTAGCATTTTAGGAGGGTGTGTGATTCCAGTGGTCCTATGCGTAACCTAAAACAATTTTTAAAGAGCTACATTTTTCCTTTGTTTCTACAAAGAGGCATTTCGGTATTCACATTTAACTGCCTCTTCCTACTACCAGTGCTTCGGACCAGAAAAGGCAGCACTGCTGGCCGTGGCCTGATTTCTCACTCCTCCTGGAATGACATTGTGTAATTGTAAGGAAATGCACTGATACCAAAATAAAATATGTGAGTGAACATCTTCTAAGCATGACACAGTTTGTTTTAACAAGCTAAAAAGAGCTGGCTGAAGAAACATGCCACTGAGCCTGGCAGGCTCTTGCAATATTGTGTTTTAAGTCTCTCAAGTTTCAACAGAGCAGCATTTTTATAACAATGCTGTTCTCAAAAAGGCTTAGTTATCACTAATCAGGAAACACAGAGCACAAAGGCAACATGCTGACGAGGGAAGCCAAAAGATCTTGGATTCTAGATCTGGTTCTGCTGAAGACTGGCGCTGAATCTTGGATAAGATTCATCCTCTTTGAGACTATTTCCTTATTGTGATAAGGTATAGTATTACCAAACCTAATAACCACTTCTCAGGGTTGGTATGAAGGTCAAATATGAAAACATCACACTTTAAAAACCATCACACGGCACTGATATATGGAATAATAGGTGGTGCCAACATTATCAAGGCATTGTTTAATAGCGTGACAACTTAAAAAAAAAAAATCCCAATAGGTTATCTATCCAAAGTTTAATTTTTAAGAGAGTAAAATAAATGTCCAAACTATTTTTCTTCAAATGCGTCACCACCTTTTGGATTACTGTTCAGTCTTTACTATCTATTTGCTGCTCATCTACCCCCAACTTGCTAGTTAGGTAACTCACACTTTTCTTGCCCTGATCTGGAGCCCTCTTCTCTCTTCAATCTGTGTCAGTGATAATTCCTCCTGAGGCTTCAGGTTGCAGATGAAAGACATCTTCTGGAAAACATCCCTGATGCTCCCTTACTCCCAAAACTGTCCAGGTTCTCTTGCAGATGCTCCCGTAACTATCCGTACTTTCTCTGTTATTGCATCCTCTCTACTCCCTCTAGATTACATGTTCCATGGAAGTTAGGGCCAGAACCCTCACTGAATCACAGGGTGCCAGCCACACAGAGGCAACCCCATAAACATTGGCTGGTATATTTTTAGTCCCAGAACTCAGAATTTGAAACTAAGTTTCTCTTACGGCTTTAGACACTTAAGAAGATGTAGGCTGCCTGAATTATAAAGCAACACCTTAATTAACAAACTAAACTACATGGAACTAAACATACAAGAGACAAAAAGATAATTGTTTTGCATTGTTTTCTCCCTGGAAACATTAAAACTACTGAGAAACTACTTTTCACACAGAGATTGGCAGACAGCCACAAGATTAACAATACTCCATCTATGAGATAGACGTGGGGAAACAGGCACTCAAATCCTGTAGTTGGTAGGAGGGTTAAGTGCTACAACCTTTAAAGACATTAATTTGGCAATAGCCAGCAAATTCTAATTACATAGACATTTATCTAACTTCTAGCACTGCCTCCTACATGTACAAAAAAAATTTGCAAAGTTATTTGCTTCAGCCTAGTTTGCAAACAGCAAGATACTAGAAACAATCTAAATGTCTATCTACAGGTAACTGACTGGCTATGAAAACTATGGTACAATGCCACCTACAAATAAATAAATGCTATGCAACTATGACAAAGAATGAGGATGCTCTTTGTGCACTGATTTGGGATAATCTCCAAGATATATTGTTAATAAGAATAAATTTTAAAAAACAGATGTATTATATGCCAGCATTTCTATAAATGGAAAAGGTATCAATGAGAAGAAAACATGGATATGGAGCTGCTTATTATGCATAAAATACCACTGGGAATAATACACAAGAAAGTCCTTACACCAATTACTTCTAAAAAGGAAGGCTGGGAAATGGAGGCTGGGGGAAGGAGTAGCGGGAATATTTTCAATGTATATCCTTTTTTTAACCTTTTAAATTCTGACCTATTACCTATTCATTAATGAAAACACAAATATTAGACTGAAATAAATAGGGATCAAAAGCTTCTTCTCACAGTACAGCTAAATTTTCTATTAGCCTTCCTCTATGTAACTTACCTTACTCCAAACACACAGCTAGGTTAAACTGTGCCCAGCTTACACCTTGGTGCTCTGGGCGCACCCCATATAATACAGGCCACATTGAATTTTTGTAAAAAACAAAGCAAAGCAGATTTCCAGTCAGCCTTCCCTAGTGGACCTGGAGATGCCACAGGACTTGCTCTGAAGGCCTGGCCCAGTGTTCGCTTGCTAAATTCACATATTTCCCAAACTAGACTAGAAAGTTATTGAAAGAGAAGCATTTTTTTTATTCTCGCTCTCCTTTTTGTTAATCAGTCATACTTGAATAGTGAGAAGACATATTTGAAATGAACAAAATCTTATAGGGTTGTTTTGAGGAAGAAATATGATCATGCATGTTAAAACTAGTTCCATACAAATAAATACATGCATTTCTATGAAGACACCATAATCATCATTTCTAAGAGACAAATTAGAGGAGGAGACCAAAAGGCCGGGCTGAACAAGGTTTGACATAAAATTGTGTTTTACAGATACATAATAAATTACATAAATAGCTAAGCCTGTTCCAAAAACATGCTCATACTGCCCTGGGTGTGTTACTTCAGCTGGAAAACATATAAAGGAACCCGCAGTGATTCTACTTTCAGAAGCAACATGCCCTATGGGCAACTACCCATCTATCTGTACACCCAGAATTTTAGGATAAACATTTTTTAAATCCCTGGACAGATATATGAGCAAAGTTACAGTCCGAATTAAAACAAGGAGAACAACAAAAAAGCCACGCTAAAGATTAATATGGAAGGAGGGGTGATGGATTACAGAACAAGGAATAAGGTGTCCTGAAAAGCTTTCCTAAAAATAAAATGATATTACATTAAGTTGCAAAACCAACTTTAACTGTTAAATCCTCCCTTAAGAATTATTAGCTACCCTTCATCTCATCCCAGATATCTTTAAATAATGGAAAGGGTTTGGATAGTTCCTTAAAAGTGATAAGCTCTAATATGTAGCAAAAAATTACTCTCATGTTCCCTGAATGACTCTTTTTAATGTCAAATTGTCTGCCACACGTGAAGGCTAACACAAATTAGGCTAACTGCAGAATCTCCCTAACTGCAGAATCTCTATAGTTCTCTAAACAGATTTTTCAGGGAGAGGACAAATGGGGTGCATAAAAAAGATTATTTAAAAATAATGAGGAATCTCTAGGTCACCTACAGTTATCTCCCAACAAAAATTTATCATGGAACGAACAAGGAATTCTACTCCTATTGGGGGAACCTAGAAAAAAGGGGTAGTGTGTCACTGGATGTCACAACCACTGGCTGACCTTTTCTGGAAGTCTTCCCTCCCTTGACTCTCCAACCACATTCAACTCTGGACTGTAACCCTTAGTGTTCTAATCTTTCTCCTCTAGACTGGCTTCCCACAGGCAGGAACTAGGGTTAATATTAACCTCTGCATCCCTCACAAGGCCTTAGCATAATTCTAGACTCATAATGATATACAATTAATATTTATAAAATAAATACATGATTTTGCCATCTCATGACATCTCAAGCAAAATTCAGATACATAAGATAACCAAAAAGTAATTACAGAGTTGTTTTATCATGAATTTTCAATCTCTTTCCTGGGAAGTAATATATGTTAGCTCATATCAGTCTGATAACTCCAGACAACTTCACAAAACAGTGATATTTTTAAGATGCAGAAGCCTTCAAATTTTAAAAAAGTATTATCTTGTGACTACAATCCATCAACCACTACTACCTCATCAAATGTCTTCACCTATAGGAGTAGTTGCCTAAATGCAGTTTGGGGACATAAATTTCTCAGAATGCAAAGTTTCAGGTATGACAGTAACTTCAGAACGTGAGGCTGGGGAGGGTAGGTATACCAGGCAGCATGTTTGGGTGGGGTAAGGAAAGGATGTACGCTTCCTTGAGATAGAAGATGAAGAAATAATACTCCAAGATAAACACTGGAAGATCATGTTAGAGATGCGCTAGCACCTCAGTTCATTTAATAAATGAGAGCCTATATATCCTATAGATAGGAAATATATATATCCTATAGATAGGAGATATAATATATATTGAATACATGTGTATATGTGTGTACATATATATGAATATATGTACACATATTTATATATTTGGTTTTTTAAAATTTACCTTTAGGTAAATTGCTCTTTCATAAGCCAACAATATCGCCCTCTTATCTTTCATCAACTAAAGCAAAAACAAACTAAAAAAAAAATAGCCACTAAATCATAAAACATCACTGCAACTTATAAAATCCAATGGGAAGAAGTATTTTAAAATAGCAGTTCTTTAAAGATCAATATGAATAATTAGAAAACTTGTTTCTTTCCAGTTGGTCATTGTGATTATACCAGTGAGGTAATTTGCATAATTGCTGTCATAAAGATATTTTTCTGAAGCATATAAAATTTGTAAAGGCTCAATCTGTATTAAATGAGCTACTTAAAACATTCTGGAAATTTTGTTTTGATCTCTACAAAGAGGGCATCTTTTAATTATGAAACCAAGGATTCCAGTTCTTAAGACACGGTTTAAACAAAAATGAAAACAAGGAGTAGTTGTTGTCCACATGTATAATTGTAAACACTCACTTGATAAGAATATGCAAATAACATGAGAAAAGTAGTAACAATGCTGGATTCACTGATTTTGTTACCATTATATATCCTGAGATCACATACAATATAATTTTTAATATGTTTGCAAGGCTTCTGTACAGTCACATGAAACAGTACATATAAAAAATACAATTTAGTGTTGATGTTTTATATGCAGAAATGTTTTCAATACATATTATGACAATATGTCAACTAACAGTGCAAAAGTTAAAAGAAGTGGGGTGTGCTGGGATAGGTTTAAACTCACTCAACAACAAAGTACCTGAATGAAAAACAAATGTAAAAAATTTATCACTGTTTGACAGTAAATGTCTAATCTCAGTTATTTACCAACTTCCTAACTATTGACTATGAACCGTTACCACTCACCATGTAATAAGGGGAATCAGAATCCCCAACGGTCTAAGACTTGAAAACACTGTGTCTTTGATGAAAGATCACATGAGGCCCCATGAAGCCCATCATGGGCACAGCAGCCATGAATGATTAAGTAAGAACGGCTAAAAGGCATCACAAACAACAAGTCTAGACACTGGTTCTGTTCCAGCAACAATCAACTGACAAATCCTTTCAAATGGCCTAAACTGTATGATCTATTTCCCATTCTACAACTAATTCTGCTCACAAAAACCTCAGAGTATTTTTTGGAAGAATTTATATTTTTTTCAGTGGGACTATCAATTTGTAAAGCATGAGTAGCAGCTTTTCAGTTAAAACCTATTGCTGCAGGGAGGGTGTGAAACTGCAGTGTGGTGGTGTTCTGTCACATGCTTCCTGCCCTGCACCCACCCCATCCATTCCTACACACACATGCACACATGCACACACACACACGAGCACTCTGTCTCTCAGATCGTATTAACGGATGGTTCTGAGTCAAAACACTACTAAATTACTTTGTCAACCATGACAGGATTTATAGACACATAAACCTGTATTTCTGCTCTCTGTCAAATGTAAATACAAACAATGTTCAGGAAGCATGTTTAATTCTATGTTGCACAGAGTGCCTGCCTGGACATTTATTTTTTCATAGCTGAGCATAAACTAAGATTATAGAAGCACCAGAAAAAAGGAAGAAGAAAAAAACAACTTTGTATCAGTTTCTGGATGAGGCTGAAAGAAACTGCAGTCATATGAGTCAGATAAACCACTTAATCCACGCTTTGTCTCAAAGGACATAAAGATTTTATCCTGGGCTTATTCCAGCAGTAATCTCAACAGCCTCTTCTGGAGTAGGTGTTGGTTTTCTGTCTCCTTGCATCGATTATTTAAAACAAACAAAACAAAACACAACACAAAAAAACGGGGGAAAAAAGGAAAGAAAATTATTGAAGTGGTAGACTAGAGGCATATATACTCTGAGGAGACAATCTGAGCCCCAACACCCTGGAGATTACTGACACTATAACAAACACAAAAAAGAGAAGGCAAATAAAGATGACCTTATCCTTGACATCTTAATTCTGAACAAGTAAATCCCCCGCCCCACTTTTGGGGGGGCTTTAATGCTGGGTAACAAGCAATCAGGTTAATTACTAGGGTCTAGAAAAAGGGCTCAAGATCTTCCTGGGAATGCACAATTCATTTAATATCCGAACATTATGAACAGTTATACGTAATTTATTTAAGCCTAAATTTAAGTACCTAAATTTAGTACCTAAAGTACCTAAATTTAAGGAACTATTTTGCTTTTCTATAACCTATCAATAAACACATTTGGTCTTTTTTTTTTTTTTAAAGGCTTACTAATCCCACTGAATCTTAGACTTAATAATCTTTTCCTGCATTATCTCTGTATTTAAATTTGGTCTAAAACTGTAGACAAACTACATCAGACTTTCAGCAAGACTCATCTGATACACTGATTTACTGATCTGGTGAAAGCAAAAATGTATTTAATACAAAAGTTTGAAAACAAGACTTCATCATTCGACAAATGCCAGTATTTCTTTTTAAATAAACACAAGAGGCTGGGCACACCGGCTCACGCCTGTAATCCCAGAACTCTGGAAGGCCGAGGGCAGGCAGATCACTTGAGGTCAGTAGTCTGTGACCAGCCTGGCCAACATGGTGAAACCCCATCTCTACTAAAAATACAAAAAAAACTGGCCAAGCGTAGTAGTGCAAGCCTGTAATCCCAGCTACTGGGGAGGTTGAAGCAGCAGAATCGCTGAATCTAGGAGGTGGAGGTTGCAGTGAGCTGAGATCGTGCCGCTGTACTCTAGCCTGAGCGAAAGAGCAAAACTCCATCTCAAAAAATAAAAATAAAAATAAATAATAAATACATACATACATACAAGGGGCAGAGTAGATATATAAAAGTTACTCTTGAATTTATTTTAAATAGGTATTTAATAAGTGCCAACAAGAAAATCGTTTAAAAAATAAATTTACTCTTAACGCCCTCTGAATTTAAAATCTTTTTTTTTTTTTTTTTTTTTTTGAGATGGAGTCTCACTCTGTCGCCCAGGCTGGATTGCAGTGGCGTGATCTGGGCTCACTACAAGCTCCACCTCCCGGGTTCACGCCATTCTCCTGCCTCAGCCTCCCGAGTAGCTGGGACTACAGGCGCCCGCCACCTCATCCAGCTAATTTTTTGTATTTTTAGTAGAGATGGGGTTTCACTGTGTTAGCCAGGATGGTCTCAATCTCCCGACCTCGTGATCCGCCCGTCTCAGCCTCCCAAAGTGCTGGGATTACAGGCATGAGCCACCATGCCGGCCCTGAATTTAAAACCTTTTAAGCATTCACATTATTTTCTCTCCATCTCAATTTATTTCTCTCATTGTCTGCCTGACTTCATACACCGATACACACAACCAAGAAGTTTAAAAGGTTCCCTTTGGACTTTAATCCAGAGCTCTTGACCCTAAACTTCAATCTTTTTCAGTGTTTTGAGGCACAATGTAACTTAACCACCTCATAACCCCCAATATTCTTGCGTTCACTATCTTTCCTGTTTCTTCTCTTTCCCTCCACACTTTTCTATATAGAATACAGAACCTAAGCAACAGAGATCACATGGAAAATAGGTAACCATTCTAATAGTAACAAAAAAAGCAACTGCCTTTGGAAATTGCCTTTAGAAAATGGGAGGGTCACACCAGCACAAGGAAATGGTATCTAGGTTGTACATAAACCCAACTGTGGCCCTCCTGACTACTTCACCAACCTGGCACCCAGCCCATGGGAGAAAGATCCTGGAGCTACCGCACTGCTTTCCCGGCATCATAATCATGGTGACAGCTTGGGGGTGGGGAAGGAAGTGTATTATTAAAAAAAAATTTAAAGGTCTTTCAACTTGAATTTCTTTAACTGGCATACAGCAATATCCTCCATAAAAATGAGCAGTGTTATTTGTACAGCCACAGCAGCGCTGTTTACCAGGCTGTGCTGGCATGAATACCACAGTAAATGAGCCTGAAACGACTGAAGACAGGCCCCTGAGCAGATCAGTTCTATCTGTTTTATTAATCTCTTCTAGGTAAATCTTTAAAAGCCATCTCAATGTCTAATAGTTGTTTCCTTAATAATTTACCAAAAGCTTCTTGTGGAATAAAATACACCAGTTTTTTCCTACACTTATCTAGAACCCTGTATTTAAAAAAAGAAAAAAAGATTGGTGGGGAACTTAAGAGTCACTGGAAAACTACTGCCCCCTAAGTCTGGTGGTAAAAGGTCCTCCAACTCATTTTATAACACAGTTCTTACTAAAAACAGACAAAAGGGTATAACTAGCCTATATTCAAATCAATCAAAGAAAAAATTATACTAATAATTTGGGGGTTCTTCTTCCTTTCTCACTGCTTTTTGGCCAGTTTCTCAGTTGTCTTGGAGCTGACTTAAGCGGACTCACTACAGCTAACCTTAAACAATTCCTGTCTCCTGACGGGAAAAAATGGAAACACTATCACCCTCTCCTATTAACTCTTCATCACAGAAATTTACACCTCCTACAGATACAGACAGATCACAAACTATGCTGAATAAATGAGAATGATAACGCTAGAAGTACACTGAAATTTCTCTAGTATACCTGCCTGTATTGAAGAAAAATTATTTTGAAATTTTCCTAGACTGGTGAAAATTAATACAGTTTATATGTTAAAACTTGGGTAGGAGCACCCACCATCTTTTAAATTTGACTTAAATTCTAAGTTTCTTATGAGCAACAACAAATAAAATCTTGGAGTGTGCATGCACATGCATAAATGCACACACACACACACACACACAAACATCATATTTAGGCTTAGAAGCTGCCAATATTTTCAGTTTTTAGCTTTACTTAAGGAAGATTGTTAAAAGCCATAAACATTTGCTAAGCGATCCAGAAATTCAAGTCCAGAGTTTGAAAGATGAAGAAAAGGCTGGGCATGGTGGCTCACGCCTGCAATCCCAGCACTTTGGGAGGCCAAAGCAGGTGGATCACAAGGTCAGGAGTTCGAGACCAGCCTGGCCAACAAGGTGAAACAGACTCTCTACTAAAAATACAAAACTTAGGGCCGGGGCAGTGGCTCATGCCTGTAATCTCAGCACTTTGGGAGGCCGAGGCGGGTGGATCACAAGGTCAGGAGATTGAGACTAGCCTGGCCAACATGCTGAAACCCTGTTTCTACTAAAAATACAAAAATTAGCTGGATGTGGTGGCACGTGCCTGTAATCCCAGCTACCCGGGAGGCAGGGGTTGCAATGAGCTGAGATCCTGCCACTACATTCCAGCCTGGTGACAGAGCGAGACTGCATCTCAAAACAAACAAAAGACAAAAAATTAGCCGGGCGTGGTGGCACATGCTGTAATCCCAGCTACCCTGGAGACTGAGGCAGAAGAACTGCTTGAACAGGGTTGCGGGAGGCTGCAGTGAGCTGAGATCCCACACTGTAGTCCAGCCTGGGCAACAGAGCCAGACTCTGTCTCAAAAAAAAAAAAAAAAAAATCCTGAGTGATAAGGAATAATTTTAATGTTTATGTTTTGAGTCTCTCTCAAATATATTGCCAAGAATATGCTGTGATTTTCTCCAGATACAAAACTCCAACGTTATACTTTCTCTACTCTCACTCTCATCATTCTTTCAATAGAATGAAAGAAAGAGGGGGAAAGGAGAAGAGAGAAAAGGAACGGAGGAAGCGGGGAGAAAGGGAAGGGGAAGGAGGAGGATATGATAGCAGAGGGAGAGAGGAGAAAGAGAGGGAAGGAGAGGGAGAGAGGAGAGAAAAAGGAGAAGGAGAGAGGAAAGAAAAGACAGAGAGACGAAAGAGAAAGCAAGGAAGAGAGAAGAGAGAGAGGAGAGGGAGGAAGAGGAGAGGGAAAGAGAGGGAGAAGGGGAGTGGGAAAGAGAGGGAGAAGGGGAGAGGGAAAGAGAGGGAGAAGGGGAGAGGGAAAGAGAGGGAGAAGGGAAGAGGGAAAGACAGGGAGGGAGACAGACAGAAGAGAAGAGAGGAGATGAGGACAGAAGGAAAGGGAGGGAGAGAATGAATCCGTAATCTAAACTAACAACCATGCAAATCTCAAGAGGTATTCCAAGTCTCTAGTGGTAGCCAAAAAAAAAAAAAAAAAAGAGGCCACACTGTGCCACCTGTCTATTACCTATCAAGTTTATACAAAGGGAGGGGAGGGGACATGGGAGGGGCCGAATACCTGTGGCTGTAAAGCTTATTTACCTTGTTTATAAGGTCATGCACCAAACCACAGAGGTCATTTAGATCCTTCTCGTCTTCCATGTTAGCCCCTAACACAGGGGGCAAAAGAAAAGAAGAGAAGGGAGAAGAGAGACAAGACACATCCACTTTCTCTTGTGGCCTCACCTCTCACTTATTTCCCTACCCTCCGTCCTCCCCACCTGAATCTCCAGCTGCTGCATACTTACTGTGGGGCAGCTGCACACTGTGGGGCACTCACCTCCGTGAACATGTCTTACTGCCTTCCCACATGGCAAAAAAGCTTTCCTGTTTTCATACATCCCCTTGCCAGCACTAATCGGTGCCACCAGGTCACTGTCTCGTGTGCTGGCGGCTGCAATGGCGGCCCTTACAGGAAAGAACTTTGAATCTCTTCCCTTGTACTGAGCCATAAGAAGCAGTGAGTGCTCCCAGGCATAACTCCCCTGGCTCTGCTCCTAAAAATGCTCTCTCAAGTACACCGTTGCTTAGCAATATTTGCCTTCCCCCTGTACATTTGAAATTGGCAACATCTGTCCCTTTGGCAGTTTTGATTCGTGCAAAGCACCATGTGCATAGTTTAAAAACATACAGCTTTATGAAATGGGCAATGCCTCCATACCTCCCATCTCCCTGCAAAATCAGGATGTGAAGACCCAAAAATAGTATAACCTTTGCTTTCAAGGCTGATAGAAAAATCTATGGGATTTAAAGTAGATGATAGCACACAGGCAAAATAGTTAAGCCACCAGTGGGAGTTCCTATTAAACCATGCCTAATAGGCAGTATCTGAAAAATCTCATCTAGTTAACAATTTTCTTTAGAATTAATTCTATCACAAGGCATTATGTGTAAATGCATATCATTAGTAGATAAGATATAAAGGCACTTTATTCATGGAGTTGCAGCGGGGGCGGGACAATTTTCATGCTTACATTATAGCCCAATCTCAGGAACAAAAATCAAAAATACAATACACACGTGCACACACCCCCACCCCCACTTCACTGGCAATGGTATTTTTAAACTCTAGAGGGAAAAATTCAGTAACTCCAGTATTACGGATTTCAAAACAAATGATCCTAAGTTTCCTAAGTTTCTTTTTGCTATTTATCCCACAACACAGTCACTTTAGTATTTTACTGAGATTACTTGTTAATATTAAAGTAGCTCATAACATGTAATTTTACATATAAGAAAAAACTATATAAGAAATAACACTTTTATGGGTAGTATTCTAGTTCTACATGTAACTTTACTTTTTATCTAGTACATTGATAGAGAAATAAAAATCTGAGTAATAAAAAGCATAAAAGTCTACAAGCATTGAACCATGCTCTGTGCATTCAAACTGTGGCATGTAGACATTTTTGTTCCTTTAAACAAATCGGGCTACAATTTTCTTTTTAGCTTAAGCTAAACCAATTCTGACATATTAGAAACACATGTTTCCAAAGAAATTCTACAGGAACTGAGTTCCAACTACAAAGGGTGAGCTGACCTTTTTGCTCTCAAGTCTCTACCTGAAAGCTTAGAGCAGCAGCAAAGACTGGGTAATACTTATTGCCACTAAAAACACATCCAGCAGGCCCCTGACTCTGTGCATTTAGCAATGCCCCTGAAATTCCAGAACATGCATGAATTTGTAATCTTGGTTAGCCACAAATGTGAATCCAACACCCTAGAATCCACTTCTTACTGCAGTCCATCACTCACCACTTAAGGGATGCATACAGTAATTCTTATGAAGTTACACTTTATTGCAGTTTATGGGAGCAACTTCAGCAGACTTTGCAAACGGGAATTCTCAAAAATCTCGGGAGATGTTTGTCGAAGTTATCCATGGTGGTTCTGGCTGTGCAGGGTAGGTGCTTATGAGCAAGATTCTCCAACTATTAAGCTCGTTGCATGGAAATGGCTTAAACACAGTGCCTGTACACACAGAGTATGTTCTCAATAAAATGCAGACGTTATTTTTTATTGTTTTACCATCTTACCATGACACAAAAGCCTCAGTCTTTCTTTCTTTTCTTCCATCCTACTAAGGTTTCCCACTTCTGTCATCAACCAAACTTTTATTTCATGAATCTCTGTGAAAATGTCCTCTGAAAGGGGAAAGGGAATGATAAACAAATAGTAACAAATTTTGTAACTTTTAATAATTGTATAGTACAATCTTTGATTACACCTCCTCCTCTGATATAATCGTAAACAGCTGCAGACTCTTCAGCTCTGAAGAAGTCATCATGTACTTGACCTTTGTGTCTGCAGTATGTTTCTAATAAATTCTGAATTAATTAATGTGGGAGAAACCTCTTAATTTGTAAAGGCTGGGATCCTGGCTCTAGGGGATGGGAACAAAAGGAGCCAGGGCAGGGGCTGAGGTGCTGTCCACTGGCAAAGTGCTGATAAACCTTCAAGGTTGCATTGAGAATGCCTCCAAGACACCCCTACCCCTCAAGTCAAGCCGTTTATTAGACAAGAAGGAACAAAAAACCTTCCCCTGTGGAGAGTTCCAGGCGGAGAGGGGGAAAGCAAAGACTGGCCATGTCAGTACTACCCTTCTCCTTGTCTCTCTCTACCTTTTTTCGCTTTTGTTTTTGTTGTGAGACAGGGTCTCGCTCTGCTGCCCAGACTGGAGTTCACTGGTGCAGTCATAGTTCACTGTAACCTCAAGCTCCTGAGCTGAAGTGATCCTCCCACCTCAGCCTCCTCAGCAGCTAAGACTACAGGCACACACGCCATTATGTTCAGCTAACTGTTAAATATTTATAGGGATGGGAGTCTATGTTGCCCAGGCTAGTCTCAAAACTCCTGGCCTACAGTAATCCTCCCACCTCAGCCTGGCATGACACCCTACACCCAGCCAAACTGTTCCACTACAGAGTCTACAGGGCAATGACGGGTCACTAGAAAGCCAAACATCAGGGCTTACTTAACCAACTAATAAAGCATTATTAAAATTTTCTCCATTCGGCCGGGCGCGGTGGCTCAAGCCTGTAATCCCAGCACTTTGGGAGGCCGAGACGGGCGGATCACGAGGTCAGGAGATCGAGACCATCCTGGCTAACACGGTGAAACCCCGTCTCTACTAAAAATACAAAAACTAGCCGGGCGAGGTGGCGGGCGCCTGTAGTCCCAGCTACTCGGGAGGCTGAGGCAGGAGAATGGCGTAAACCCAGGAGGCGGAGCTTGCAGTGAGCTGAGATCCGGCCACTGCACTCCAGCCTGGGCGACAGAGCGAGACTCCGCCTAAAAAAAAAAAAAAAAAAAAAAAAAATTTCTCCATTCTAAAGCTTTTGATATGAGACCTGTTTATTAGGATGGATGTCATGATCTTGTCCCACCGTGTCAATCAATAAGTAAAACTGATTAGGTCTACAAGCAACGGAAGCATGGGTATTATCACACAGTGAAACCCTGCCCTGTTCAGATATCACGAAGGAAATCTCCATGAACCCTGTGCCATCTTTACCTCTGAAAATGTTTGAATAGACTCTAGCCTCAATGTCCCCTGAATCCTATATACCTAATAACCTGCTGGCATAGTTACAAATAAATTTAAAACAGTTATCATCATAAAAGCCTTCTAAAAACTATTCCTTACTCAGGAAAAATTTCTACAGGATGGTATTAGCAGTAGCAGGAGCAGCAGTAGTAAGTACCAAAAACATTTATTAAGGGGCAGGGAGGTTGCACAGAGAAAGGGGGGAAAAATAATGGGCAAAATTTAATTCTGAACTGTTTAAGTTCTTTAAGCATGAGGAAGCCATCCGCTGGTGAAGGCAAGAAATTATGTTTAAAATTACCTCCAGGCCTAAAACTTATTTTTCTTCTGACACTGACCCTTCTTTAACCAGTCTTTCCTCCACGATATGAGGATAGTCCAAAACAGTTTTTCCCAAACTTCGGTCATTTCTATACTATTTTGATAGTGGTACCATGTCATAATACTACTTGCACCATTTTTTTAGGACAGTTTATGATCAACTCACTTTTTTACCTCACCTCATCCTAAGCAATATTTGTGAGACCCTAGGTTTGTTTGATATGTTGGTTTGTATTTCTTCCTAACTCACAAGGCATGGTTTGGCTGTGTCCCCACCCAAATCTCATCTTGAATTTGCATGTGTTGTGGGAGGGACCTGGTGGGAGGTAACTGGATCATGGGGGCAGGTCTTTCCCATGCTGTTCTTGTGATAGTGAATGAGTCTCATGAGATCTGATGGTTTTAAAAATGGGAGTCTCCCTGCACAAGCTCTCTCTCTGCCTGCTGCCACTCATGTAAGACATGACCTGCTCCTCCTTGCCTTCCACCATGATTGTGAGGCTTCCCCAGCCACATGGAGCTGTGAGTTCTCCACTAAATCTCTTTCCTTTGTAAATTGCCCAGTCTCAGGTATGTCTTTATCAGAAGTATGAAAGCAGACTAATGTATCACATCAAGACACAAAAAATAAAGGTTGGTGTCCCCGTACTATTTTTTGTTGTGACAGAGAGTCTGTCAGCCAGGCTGGAGTGCAGTGGCACAAACACAGCTCACTGTAGCCTACACCTCCTGTGCTCAAATGATCCTCCTACCTCAGCCTCCTGGGCAGCTGGGACCACACGTGCATGCCACAGCACCCGGCTAATCTTTTTTTTTTTTTTTTTTTTTTGAGATGGAGTTTCACTCTTGTCACCCATGCTGGAGTAGAATGGCATGATCTTGACTCACCCCAACTTCTGCCTCCTGGGTTTGAGCGATTCTCCTGCCTCAGCCTCCTCAGTAGCTGGGATTACAGGTGCCCACCACCACGCCTGGCTAATTTTTGTACTTTTAGTAGAGACAGGGTTTCACCCTGTTGGCCAGGCTGGTCTCAAATTCCTGACCTCAGACAATCCACCTGCCTCAGCCTCCCAAAGTGCTGAGATTATAGATGTGAGCCACCATGCCCGGCTGCTAATTTTTAAAATATTTTGTAGAGACAGTCTCACCATGTTGCCCAGGCTGGTCTCAAACTCCTGGGCTCAAGGAATCCTCCCACCTCAGCCTCCCAAAGTGTTGGGATTACAGGTGTGAGCCACTGTGCCTGGCCTCCATACTATTTTAAAGAAGTTTATATGCTCATCAATACTATGTGAACCAAAAACTGAATGAGTATCTTGGGACATTTGTTCATGTGCTTATAGAACAGCTGTGGTAGCTTCCCTATCTTGTAAAAACCATCTTACTCTATCAGTCAATACAAATGTTGCCTATCTTCTATATTGGATTCAGGAAACTTCAGAGATTACATGAAAATATGCTTACTCTTACACCTTTCCTTACTAAATTTGTGACCCAGGCCACAGAATTAACACTTTATACATCAGTGTTCAGTTCAGTACTGTAATTTTTTCCATGTTTGTCATAATGTTCAAATGTGACTGGGCTCAAAAAGCTCTTTACACACTGGCCCTGGCCCCATATACTTCTCACAATTAATGCTATTCTGGAATCCTGAAAATACAGCAAGTATTCAGTACTTTATTAGGGCATAAAACATCTATTCAAGTCTCTTATTGAAAAGTATAACATTTAAAAACTTGATTAAAATTAAATCCATGACACAGAGTTTCATTACGTCATCAAAACAACTGAGAAATACCAGCAAACCAACCTAAAACACAAAGATACTTCTTGGGATTCTATTGACTTCTAGGCACAGGTGTAACGTCAATAATGACTATTGAATAATATACAATTTTCCTACGGCATAAATTTTCTTTTACTGATACAATATGTCAAGGAAAGGTGGTATACCTCACAGTATACTAAATGTCAGGCAAACACATCCCATTTAATTCTCACAACAGCCCTCTAGCTCAGGAAATACTGTCCCATTTAAATGTGAAGTAGAACGAACCCATACATTCTAACTCCGTAGCTCTGTCCACTAGAAACATTATTTCCCACTCATATTTTCTTAAAACCATAATATTCGAAACTACTAAAACTTCCATAATTTTAGATTCTAAGCCAAGGTAAAGAGGTGAATCTGGCTGGGCACGGTGGCTCACACCTGTAATCCCAGCACTTTGGCAGGCCAAGGTGGGCAGATCACCTGAGGTTGGGAGTTCAAGACCAGCCTGACCCACATGGAGAAACCCCATCTCCGCTAAAAATACAAAATTAGCCGGGCTTGGTGGCACATGCCTATAATCCCAGCTACCTGGGAAGGCTGAGGCAGGAGAATCACTTGAACCTGGGAGGCGGAGGTTGCAGTGAGCTGAGATCGAGCCATTGCACTCCAGCCTGGGTAACAAGAGCAAAACTCCATCTCAAAAAAAAAAAAAAAGAAAAAGAAAAAAGAGGTGAATCTACTATGCTTACACATTTAGACAATGTTAAAATAACTACTATAATTATGATGTAGATACAGTAGCTATTATGTATTTACTATACGCCAGACATTGATATAAGGGTTTAACATACATTTTCTTTCTGAAACCTGACCATCTCCTTATGAGGAACTGTCTACCATTGCTATTTTACAGAAAAGAAATTGAGCCTTGAACAGGTTAAGTAGTTTCCCTGTCTTATAACAGCTACGAGAAGGAAAAAACAAGATTCAAACCCAAGTCTTCCTTAATCCCAAATCCATGCTTTTAACCACTACCTATATATAATGCCTTCAAGTCTCATCTAATTATTTCCAAAAACAAAACCTTAAAGTATATCTTCCTTCCTTCCAACAACATCCAAAGACTATTCAGCATTCAATAATAACATGTTCTATTATATACTTATTTACCACTAGTTATAAATAAGTACCCATCTGTACCCTGCAGAACACATGCGTTTTCTATCTAACTAAAGGATTAATATTGCTAAAATCAAACGAAAGAAAGAAACTTTTGTATGCTGATGAATGTTTAAAATAGGCTTCCTATTACTGGCTATAAAAATAAGTAATTTAAAATAAAAGGTATTAAAGGATATGCTATTGGACTTGGTATTGTAAACAGCACCATCATTTAAGTGCTATAATTCAAACTCTTTTGGGAAAAAAAACATACATTTTACAGCTGAAAAAAGCCATCAATAACTGCCGCTGTGGTCTGAATATGTCTCTCCAAAGTTCCTATGTTGGACTTAAATCCCAAGGTGATAGTATTAAGAGGCAGGGCTACTGGGAGGTGCTTAGGTCATGAGGGCTCTCTGCTCTCATGGATGGGATCAGTGCCTGTATAAAGGGGTTTGAGGGAGCAAGTCTCTTCCATCTCTTCTGCCATGTGAGGATGTAGCAAGATGCACCATCTTGGAGGCAGAAAGCAAGTCCTTATCAGGCACTGTTAGTGCCTTGATCTTGGACGTCCCAATCTCTAGAACTGTGAGAAATAAATGTCTATTGTTTATAAATTACCCAAACTAAGGTCTTTTGTTATGGCAGCATGACTAGACTAAGATAATTATCCATTTCCTCATTACGCATACAGGAAAACTAATTCTACTTGGTGACAAGGAGGATAAGAATCCATGTTCCACAGCTTTAGGAACAGCCATCTAAAAAGAAAAAAAGTTAATTACGCTAACCTTGATAGTATTTTGTTTTAACTAAAATACGAACGAATGCCTGAATCATACATTTAAAGACTTATAGGTAAACATCTCTATGTTTGGATAGAGGGTCAAAAAAAGCAAAGTTTATTCTACTTTACCTAATTTCTTTTAAAAGTTTGAGAAATCGGCCGGGCGCGGTGGCTCAAGCCTGTAATCCCAGCACTTTGGGAGGCCGAGACGGGCGGATCACGAGGTCAGGAGATCGAGACCATCCTGGCTAACATGGCAAAACCCCGTCTCTACTAAAAATACAAAAAACTAGCCGGGCGACGTGGCAGGCACCTGTAGTCCCAGCTACTCGCGAGGCTGACGCAGGAGAATGGCGTGAACCCGGGAGTCGGAGCTTGCAGTGAGCTGAGATCCGGCCACTGCACTCCAGCCTGGGCGGCAGAGCGAGACTCCACCTCAAAAAAAAAAAAAGTTTGAGAAATCAATCACATTTTTTTAAGGACATTTCATGACGACATTACCTTACTGAAAAGATAGGTCTTTTGCGTGTCTGGATTCTCATGTGTCTGCTCAAAGTGAGGAATAAGCATACGGATACAGAAATGCTTGAATTGACGGAGACAACATCAACACTTACAGGGATCAAGCAGGTGATATGAAGGGCCCAGTTAGGTCTAGGACAAGACAGCACATGCATCCTGCCTAAAGGGACTGTGCTGTAAGATCGTATGTTGCCAGTTGTTCCCATTTTTAACACAAAAAATAAAATCCAGACTTCAATGTGAAGGTACTAATTTTTAGATGTTGGCAACTAAATCAATATACCAGTCTCTGACGCTCTGTGGACAGCCACGCCCCAGTGTTGGTTTTTAATGCTTCCTTCTCCCACAAGTGAGAGAATGAGGGAGTAAGAGATTAAGAAATGTATTCATTTTTAAGGGAAGAATCTCCTTTTGTGCTAAACATGGCCCAGTTTTATGTACCATGGATATCTTCAGTTTCCATACAGAGATTCTGAATAGGTCCTCAGCCTGGAGGGGCTATGGAATGAGGCAGCCTCTTCCCTTTACTGTTGTGGTCTCCTCTCTGCTGCACAAGTTCCTGCCAAAGCCACCTTTAGCAGATGTGCACACTCAGCCTGACAGATAACTAGAAACATGAACCAAGTAAGCAAAACAAACTACACTGTAGTTATTTTACACGACTTGAATGAAATAAATCTAACTACAGGTGAGTCATAACATAATAAAAGACTGAGTTAGGTTCAGATCAACACATCAGTGTTTTCCCTTGTCTTAGCAACTAGTTCACTAGTATTTTGAGAGAATATAAGGGAGATAAAAGACCTTGTTACCTGTTGTATCCTTTAGTGCAAGACCATTAATCTTACCAGAAAATTAAGCCCAGGTTGCCAGTCAGACATTTTCAGGATCAACAATTCTTTTTTTTTTTGGAGACACAGTCTCACTCTTGCCAGGCTGGAGTGCAGTGGCGTGATCCCGGCTCACTGCAACCTCTGCCTCCCGAGTTCAAGCAATTCTCCTGTCTCAGCCTCCCGAGCAGCCGGGAATACAGGTGCCTGCCACCATGCCTGGCTAATTTTTGTATTTTTAGTAGAGACAGGATTTCACCTTGTTGGTCAGGCTGGCCTCGAACTCCTGAGCTCAGGTGATCCACCTGCCTTGGCCTCCCAAAAGTGCTGGGATTACAGGCGTGAACCACGGTGCCTGGCCTAATAATTCTTAAGTTACTAGGATACCAGTGAATGATACCATCGTGGTCTAGAAGAGTATACGCCCCACCCATTTGGATGACTCATTCCCAAAAAAGTGATTCCTTCAACAGCAAAATATTTAAGATTGCAAATCCTTTTCTACATTAACAGCAGTTTTATTACATGCATTACTTACAACAAGTATATATACACACACACACATGGTAAAGGAAATCTCGTGTCTTATGTAATACAAAAGAAAGCACCTATATATGAGAAAGATGCATAAAACTTCCAACTTTTATAGCACATAAAACAATCTGATTAATCTCCAGGCTCAATACTGAAAAATACAGGAATTATGAGGCTGGAACTCAACTAAAAATTCCTAATGAACGGATTAGGCTGTTTACTTTCAATGTAGGAATGCCAAAAACTACTTAATACTTAGGCAGAAAATGGTGAAAGGATTTTCAAAAACATTATTGAACATTGCACCCGTTTCCCAGTCAAGTGTCCTGAATACGAAATTCAGTCCAATACTTCACCCCTCCGTTAAACCAAGCATTTAAGAGATTATCTTTCAGACTCCAGACCAGAGTAAGTTGGGTAAGAAATCCTCAAGCTGAGCACAGTGCAGCAAAGTTCCCATTTCGCCCCAGTTCTCACCTGTGCTAAATACAAAGGACAAACAAGCATATGAGACACAATTGACTTCTGCCCTCAAAATGTTTACCACCTGGAGAAAAAGCAGCAGAATGATACCAAGGGAGAAGTGTTGAAACTCAGGCCTGAGCAGTGGGGTGCACAGCAGAAAGTCATCTCTATAGGGTCTGGGGGCTGCAGTGGAACGAGGCAGTACCAGCAGCAGGGCCAGAACTCAAGGCTGCAAAGACAGGTAAGAGGCAACAAGGCAAATGGAGATATCTGGCATTTTATCCTGAAGGCAATGGAGAAGTACTAAAGGATCTTGAACAAGTATGACTTGATCTGATTTTCACTTAATCAAATCACTCATGTGAAATAATGTGGCAGCCTGAGGAGTAGAAAGCAGCAAGATGAGAGGTTAGAAAGAAGTTGTAACAGTTCAAGAAAAACAGTAAAACTCCATACTAAACGAAAGACAGAGAAAAGGGGAAGCTATGAATGTTTATAAATGCATCCTAATATCCATAGGATCAAGCTGCTTTCAAAACAGTGGAGTATATGACAGAAAGGAATTGAGAACTGATGACCAGGAGGAAAGAGAAGATTGTGTATGTGAAGTGATCTAGGGAGAGGGGGACACAAAAAAATCCATTTTAGACAGGTTCAATTCAAGATGCCTGTGCAACACCTACGAGAAAAGTCCAGTAGGCAGGTGGATAGCAGGACCCAGATCTCAGAATACGTTTAAGAGTTTTAGGCTAGAAAATCAATTTGGTGTTCGTGAGCATCAGCAGTTGAATCTTAAGTGCAAATGAGGTCACCAGGAAAAGGCTGCAGAATGAGAAAAGATGATTGACGATAGAACCCTGGAGAAGCAGTGGGAACAGCAGCCTCCAAAGGAGATTAAGGCATGTGCAAAAAGGTAGGAGAAAAAACAGACAACAGGGGAGGAGAGTATTTAAGGTGATGGTGGTCAAGTGTCAAATGCTACAGAGATGTCAACCAGGATAAGGCCTGAAAGAGCATTCCTTGAATTCATCCAATACAGTCCACTAGTGGCTCCTGCCGGCAGAGGCAGTGGCGTGAAGGCACCGAGCAGGCTGCAACGGGTTGCAAGTAGAGGGGAGGGGAGGAGAGGAAGCAGGCATACAGTGTTTACCCACTTCTGTCTCCAGAGCTTTTGCTGTGAAGGGAACAAGAAGGTAGTAATTACAGAAGACACAAGAGTGAAGAAGGGTTTGTTTTGCTCTTTCAGTTGGGAAAGGCCTAAATGTAACCATAGACTATCATGAAAGAGATGAGTAATAGGGGAAAGATTTAAGGTAACCAAAGGTTGAGGGTAGGGGAGTTGAGAACATCTCCTTCTGTGAGATTAAACAGAAAGAGACAAATGGTGGCTGCTATGATTTGGGGGCGGGGGTGGCACTGTAGGTAGAAAGAATTGAGAGAATTCATACCTGGTGCTTCCTTCTCTGAAAGGCAGGAAGCAAAGTTAAAGGTCTCAGAGCAAGCCACACGGCCACGAAGACCAAAACTGAGTTTTACTCATCCTCTCATTTGAATCCCTGTGCCACTCTATATTTGCATGACTCATCAGACGCCAACACGAAAGCAAGGCCATGTGGAAAAACAGCACACCTTAAATAAAAGTGTATATAAGCCATCATTACTCCACAGAAACCATGTTTTGTGGCAGATGGAGCGCTGGAACTAGGAGCCAGGGTCCAGGTTTCATGTCTCCATCTGTGCCATTTACTAGCTTAAATTAAACTTAAGAGACTCAGTTCCACAGCATGTAAAATGGTGACTCCTGAAAACTGCCATATGTAAATCACAAGGTTACTGTGATAATCAAGAGAGAAACAAGTAAGTGCTTTGGAAATTAAAGGGGGAAGGGCGCTACAAGATTTTAGAGTGTATACATTTTTATAAAGTGAACTGTTTACACCAGAGATTGCCAAGCCATGGGAATGCCGTTCTTCAGGAGTGAGCTCACAGAGCAACTAAGCCATCAGGCAGGAGTAGGGTAGAGTTGGGGTTGTGGGGCGGGGGGATGTTGAACGACAGCGGTGGGGGTTTAAAACTATGGCAAACCCATTCTTAAAAGCTTGATAACCTAAGGAAATTCTTTCACTAGGCTTTTCATTTGTTTACTTATTTTTAATACTTTAAAATCAAATATTAGGGGCTTTATTCACTTAGACTTTTAACTGGGAATTAATGGTCCACTTGATCTAATTCCAACTTCATTTCTACAGTATGTTTCAATAAACAATATGATCAGAGTCTTCCTAACTCCCCAACATCACTAATTCCCCATTTTGATAACCCTCTGTCCAAATTCTATCTTTTTCTTAAGGCCCAGTTCAAATTTCTACTCTAATCACTTCCACCACTACCAAGAGTAACATAGTAAGAGTATGGAACTCTTACTATGCACAAGGCACTGGCCTAAGTAATTCAAAGATTACCTCAGTCTATTAGACCCACTTTACAGATGAATAAACTGGTAACACAGGAAGGTTAGGTTCCTTGCCCGAAGTCTCACAGAATTACAAGCCCAAGCTGTACTGCCTGCCATGAAGCCAAAATAATTCTCCCTCTTTTATTAATGATTCTTGTTTTTGTCTAAATTACTCAATAAGTAACTAAAGAACTTCAAAAGCTGGCCCTATCTTGCCACCAGGCCCATCTACCCACTGCTCTCCTCTGCCCATGCCCAATCTCCTGGAGCCACAAGCCCTGCCACTCCCACTAGACTTTCCTCAGTGTCTTGCTTCTACGTCTTTTCTCTTCCTAAGCCTTTGGCCTGGATGTACCTTTCACCAGAGTGCAAAGTGCTTCAAAAGTCAACCCTTAAAAAAAAAAAAAAAAAAAAAAAGCTTCCACTTTTGAAAGGCAGTATAATGTAGGTGTTGTGGTTAAGGCTGTGGACTCTGGAACCAGACTACTTGAGTCTGGATTTCAGATCCACTGGCAAAAGCCTCCAGAAGCTTGGACAACCAATCTCTCCGTACCTCTAAATCTCTCAGTAAAACAGGATGGTAACAGTACCTACCACATGGGATCATCATGAAGATGAAATGAGTTAGCACCTATAAAGCACTTACAACAGTTTCCATCATAATGTGAACAAGGGGACTATGCCAGCATTGTATTATGAAGAGTTCCGTCTTACCTTGTTCATAGTGATTACATTTTGGATTTTTATGCTATGTCATAATAAATGTATTGTGCATGTGTCTTTCTTTCCTATTAGCTCCCTTTATATCTAACGGGTGTTCAAATATTTGTTGACAGAAAAGAATGTAAAAATACGAATCCTTCTATGACAAAGAAACAAAGTTGTTTTTAAAAAACATTTTGTAAGAATGTTCATATTATTTAATAGGAAAAATTTTTTTTCACAAGTTCCATGTTCTCAAGCATGAAAAAATGCTGGAAGTAACAAATTCTAATTATACCATAGAGTTCTATTTTAAATTTTTCTAAAATGCAACAGCAAATACTTGCTTTGGGGTAGAGTATTTTAAAAATTCAGCTTTAAGGAAAAAGAGAATCCATAAAGTGTGGGATTAAGAATAACTGGGGCTAGGCATGGTGGCTCACGCTTGTAATCCCAGCACTTTGGGAGGCCGAGGTGGGCAGATCACGAGATCAGGAGTTCGAGACCAGTCTAGCCAACAGAGTGAAGCCCTATCTCTACTAAAAAATACAAAAATTAGCCAGGCGTGGTGGCACATGCCTGTAATCTCAGCTACTCGGGAGGCTGAGGCAGGAGAATCACTTGAACCCGGAAGGCGGAGGTTGCAGTGACCTGAGATCGCACCAGTGCACTCCAGCCTGGGTGATAGAGCTAGACTCTGTCTCAAAAAAAAAAAAAAAAGAATAACTGGAAATATACATAACATAGAATGCCTTCCTTTCTTAATTCATGCAGTTCAATTCAAAGCTCCAAATTCTTGTCCAATATGAGTTTTCAGAGTTCTATTATTTGTAAACTGGAATAAAAAACCTAAGGTGATTTATCTAAAGGACATAGCTAGAAATAGGACCTCTAATTACTTAAATACCGAAGCCTCCAGATTAAAACATTAAACCTCAAAACCCTTCAGCCAAAGGGATTAAGAAGATTAGAATGGGCTTCACAAATTGCCACGGGGTTAGGAAAAAAAATGCAGAGAGAAAGTAGGCCAAATTTAAAGAGGGAATGAAATGAAGTTCAAGGGAAAATTAATAGTTTGTGTGGACTCTAGACCTCTGTGGGAAAAACCATCAATCGAGTGATCTCAACAATTAAAGAAAGGAACAAAATCAATGTAAAAATAGCTGCTTATAGAGTTCTTGGGAAATGTGAACATGCAAAGTTAACCTTGGAAAATAATGATTTTCAAATTGCTGTTGGCAACTGGAGAGAAGAAATACAAGATCAAAAAACAAACTTACTATGTTAACATGAACCAGGATTCTCTCTTAGGAGGAACTGTTTAAACATCTCATGAGTATTGGTCACCCCCACCAAAACAGCCAAAATCAAACCACTAACTCAGTCATCAACAAGATTCCCCTTGGAATATCTGGGTTTCTGTCCCTGAAGATTATCAGTTGGCTCAAAATAAAACACAATTAATCTAGAGAAGAGCTAAAATGACCCGGGTGGCTATGTGAGAGCCTGGGAGAGCACATGCAGTCTGGCAAGATTCAAAAGAATTGAATGTCTGTATTTTGGCAAAGGCACAACTGGAGAGACTCAGGGGGATCCAATAACCATCCACAAACATCTCAAGTGTGAAAACAAGGAGGAACAGGAATTTCTTATCCTGGTACTAAATGTACTTCGGACATTTTCAAGAAGGAATAGAGAGTGAAATGCACAAAGTAAAAACAATTCCAATTAATAACACCCAAAAAATTCTTTCAGTTTCAATTTTATGCTCTCCTCTTGGGCTACTACAAGCAATTCTATTCTTTGCATTAACTTATTTTTTTTTTAGCAATTTAAGAGCTTTTCAAAAATATTGTGTCTATATTACTTAAAAAGTTTCCTTCAGAGTTTAAAGTGTTTCTTCAAAAGACTGCCAGGTTCAGCCTGGGCAACACCACAAGACCTTGTCTCTACAAAAAATAAAAATAAATCAGCCAAGCACGGTGCCGTGTGCCTGCAGTCCTAGCTACTCAGGATGGTAAAGGTGGAGCATTGCTTGAACCCAGGAGTTTAAGGCTGACGTGAGCTGTGATTGTGCCACTGCACTCCAGCCCAGTTGACAGAGAGAGAGACTGTCTCTAAAAAGAAAATTTTTAATAAATAAAATTAAAAGATTGCCAGGTTCCAGAAATTGCCTCTACTCAGCCAATAATCTGATTTTTTCCCCTGAATTCTCCAGTTTGTAAATACTGGCTAAAAGTGTGGGGGGTGGTAGGGAGAGTAAGGAGAAAGAAAAGAAAACAAGTCCTACAGGCCAAACAAAATAATTTGTCTGCAGGCCCAACCTAGCCCTCAGGCCGCTTGTTTACAGCTTCTGCTCTAAAAAACTTGCCTGTCACTATTTTAAAACTTTTATATTTAGATCTTTTCAGGTTTAAAATTTGGCCTCTAAAGTGCAGGTGACTTATTCTTCATGCTTTCTTACAAGCGGTTTGGAAGTCATCTGCTCCAGGCACCACCCATGGCAGCAGGGAATTCTGCACACTGATAACTTTACTCTGCTATCAATTTCCTAACACATTTAGGTCATGTAGGTCTGCCCAGGCTCACTGAGGTCCAGCTTACAGAATCTAGAGTTACCATAACAAAACATTTTTAGAAAACAGAACCTGAAAAGCTAGATAAGACTGTGTCATAATCTTCTACCTTCCCTATGCTTGAAAATGTTGGGGGCAGAACAAAGAAAAACATGAGCTGCGGAGGAAAAGAGGAGTCTTGGGGATCCCACTCCTGTGTTTCTCCCCTGAGGCTACTCTGACATCCTACTCAGGAATGAAAGCCCCATCTATCAGTTCAGTGTGATCCTTGCGCCTGAGACCCACATGGTGGGGGGGCTTCTTGAGCCACTGGGAGGGCCCCCCCAGCTCCCTTTGGCCCACCAACTTTTCCGGAACAGTTGTCATTTCCAGGCTACAGATCAAACTGCAAGAGATATAGTTTCCTCAGGCCACCTAGGGGAGGGCCTGGGAATTTTTATTTTTAACAATTTGTGTTTTTAACAGGCTTCCCAGGTGATTCTGATGTGCTGCCAAGTTTCAGAATAAATGAAAAATTCCCTTTGATCTATGGTACTGGGCTTATATCCTGGGAAGAATTATCTAATGGTCTCTGCACACGGTGTGGCATAAGCCAGTGGCACATGCTATTCCTTCTTCCTGGAATACTGACACTGCTTAAGCCCCAACACCCCTCACTTGGGCCATTCCTACTCACCTTCAGCTCTCATTCGAATAGTACTTCCGCAAATAGTACTTCCTCAGAGAAGCCTTACTCAGCTACTTAGTTCTAAGTCACAATCCCCTCTTACAGCTCTTAGAATAGCTTGTAGTTTCCCTTATAGCACTTGTCAAAGCTTCTTTTACATGGATCTGAGTGATTAGTTGACTAATGTCAGTTTCTAACTGGACAGTTAAGGTCCAAGAGGACTGGAAGCACCTGGTTTTGCCCACCATTGTAACCTCATCCCCAGAACCAGGCCTGGCACACAACAGGGGCTCGAGATATTTTGGTTAAAATGCTGAATACATGATGTGTTTGTGAGAGAGTGAGCAGCTTAAATGTGTTTTGAGAGGTGCAGGAGCAGGATATGCACCATCGGCATATCCAGAAGTAAACTGCCTGAAGGTTTAAATCATCTGGTAATAGGGAAGTTCCTCTTCTTGAGGTTTCAGTTAAATATGGAAGTAGGAAAGAATGTTTGTACATGTGAATGCAAAGTGAATCACTATCACACAGTTTTCCACTGTGGGTTAATTCATGCAGTTGTTAGGCTGGTAGTTGATTGAAAATAGGAGGCTCAACTTAAGAGCTGCAATGAATCAAAGTGGTCCAACAATGAATGTGCACTTGGGTCTCAGAAATTAGATGCAAGCATGTGGCAACAAAACGTTCCTAACATGATGCCACAAGAGGCTACAAGGAAGAGAGTAATTGCTTTGCAGAAATCAGTCACAATCAGGACTCAAAACTAGACTGATCTGGAGGAGGAATTAAGTAAGACCATAGAAGGATTCTTAGTTACACATGCTCAGTCCCAAGGTTTTAGATACCTACTAAATAAACACAAACAAATCCCAAATTATTTCCAGTCTTGACATTTTCCCAGAGTTAGACTGCTATTTATGACTGCCACTTGTCATCTCTACCTGGATGCATAGCAGCATCTCAAACTTAACACATGATCTTAATATATGACCCAACCAGAGTTCTTAGTTTTCCAGGTCATTTCCCTCTCAGTACCTGGTATCATCCCACCATCCTTGCCTTTCAAGTAAAAAGCCTACCAGCCTTGTTTGATGCCATACCTTCCCTCACCTCAGGCCACTCATATCTTCTGTCAGTCACAGAGCCCTATCAGTTCCCTGCCTAACAAATTCAGAATTTGTCCACTTCGCACCATGTACATGGCTACTATCCTACCCTAAGCCAGTATCATTTCCCATCTCCCAACTGGTCTCCAGGCTTCCACCTTTGCCCTTCTCATCCATTTCCCACCCAGGAGCCAGAGTTACAGTTTTTTAAAAAAAAAAAAAAAAAAAAAAAAAAAGTAGGTATGTCCCTCCCCTGCTCAACATTATCCAGTGGTCTCCATCACAAATAATACTCAAATGCCCTTTCATGGCCAATAAGGCCTCCATGGTCTTACTACTGCCCATGTCTCCAGTCCCATCTCACATCCTCCCCTCACTCTCAGTGTTCCAACCATACTCCCCTCATTTCTGTTTATTTTGGGTGGCAGGGGCAGTTGAGACAGGGTCCTGCTGTCGCTCAGGCTGGGGTTCAGTGGCAGTATCTCGACTCACTACAAACTCAGCCTCTCAGGCTCAAATGATCCTCCTATCTCAGCCTCCTGAGTAGCTGGAACTACTTCTAATTTTTTCCCAGTAGCTGAGAAAACTTTTTAATTTTTTTTATAGAGACAGCATCTCACTATGTTGCCCAGGCTGGTCTTGAACTCCTGGGTTCAAGTGATCCTCCCACCTTGGCCTCCCAATGTGCTGGGATTAACAAGGCCATTCCTTTTCCTAAGTTCAGGCCTTCACACTTGTTTCCTCTGCCTGAAATGAAATACATCTCTGAGCTCTGCATGACTGACACATGTTCATCTTCCATGTCTCTGTGAAAGGTGCCTCTTCAGAGCATCCTGTGCTGACCACCACTTTTAAGTCAGCCTCCTCTGATTCATCTCATCCTCATCACCCTCTTCACTTCTTGCGGCACTCTTATCAATGCCTATGATTTCATTGTATCTGTATTATCAATGCTCCCCATTAGAATAGATGGTCTATGGCTGGGCGCGGTGGCTCACGCCTGTAATCCCAGCACTTTGGGAGGCCGAGGTGGGCAGATCACAAGGTCAGGAGATTGAGACCATGGTGAAACCTCGTCTCTACTAAAAATACAAAAAAATTAGCCGGGCGTGGTGGCGGGCACCTGTAGTCCCAGCTACTCAGGAGGCTGAGGCAGGAGAATGGCATGATCCCGGGAGGCAAAGCTTGCAGTAAGCCAAGATCGCGCCATTGTACTCCAGCCTGGGGAACAGAGCGAGACTCCATCTCAAAAAAAAAAAAAAAAAAAGAATAGATGGTCTATGAGACCAGGGATCTGTCTAGCTTGATCTCAGCTGTATCACCAAGAGCCTAGTACAGTGCATGGAACACAGTGGAAGGTTAATATCAGTTTGTTGGGCCGGGCGCAGTGGTTCACATCTGTAATCCCGGCACTTTGGGAGGCTGAGGCGGGCGGATCATGAGGTCAAGAGATTGAGACCATCCTGGCCAACATGGTGAAACCCCATCTCCAATAAAAATATATATATACAAAAAATTAGCTGGGCATGGCGGCACACGCCTGTAGTCCCAGCTACATGGGAGGCTGAGGCAGGAGGATCACTTGAATCCAGGAGGTTGAGGCTGCAGTGAGCCAAGATTGTGCCATTGCACTCCAGCCTAGAGACAGAGCAAGACTCTGTCTCAAAAAACAAAACAAAATAAACAAAATACCAGTTTGTTGAAAGGATAAGTTAAAAAAGAAAGAAGGAAGGAAGGAAACAAAGAAAGAAACAAAGAAAGGGAAAAGAAAAGGAGGAATGATGAAAGATAAAAGTGAGGCCAAGAAACACAAGAGGAAATAAAACTCACTGTATCCTCCATGGTTCTGCTGTTAGGTTCAGTCTGGGTGACAAAGCACAACTCTTCTGGTCAAAAACACAAACATGTCACCACTGCCACCAATGCTGCCACCAAACAGCAAGTCAAAAGAACTAACTCTAACTCAAGTCAAAAGTTCTAGCTCTGGCTCTGATATTAACTACAACTTTTTGCAAAATGAAGGACTTTACCCTTTTAGACCTTATTTGTAAAATGAAAGAGCTGTGCCCTTAGCTTTAAAATTCAAACATTCTAAATTCAGTATATGATTTGGTATACCCATCTCTGCTTATTCCATTTCTCCTTTTCAATAAAAAGCCTATCTAGCACATAAATCCTCTATCTGAAACCTCTATCTAGGCAGACCTCCCCACCTCCACATTCCATCCCAATGCCCCCAGCCTCAGGGTCCACGTGCATGAGCACTCACAGAGATACCACGGCTTCTCTCTCTTTCACTTGTTATCTCTAGATAGAAAAGAGTGATATAAAGAAATCCCAGTCTTCCAATTGGGCAGGTCCACCTCTGATGTGGCAACTCCGCAGCTGGAAGGGATCTACGTGAGATCAGGGAGTTCTGGGCCTGGCCTCAGATTGGTCACTTCACACTGCTAGACATCTTCCAGTTGACGTATAACTAAAACAGACACTCCCAGAGAAAACCAAGTGCAGACTTTTGTGGTCCAGGCTTCTAGTCAGAAATCGACCTTTTGATAATTTTTTCCCTTAGGATCTTTGGAAGAACTACACTTTAATTCTGAGATAGACTTATCCCAGAGAAGAATATGAGTTTTTACAGTATCAACTAAAATATAAAATGAAGTATTTCCCATGAGGGGAAAGGAAAGGACAGGGAGTAAAGAATCCACACTTAGGTGGCTAGAGAATGAAGGAACATAAAACACAAAAAATAGAGTGGCTTTCCAATTTGGGTTCATTTGTAAAATTACTATTTCACAGAAGCAGTGGGAAGGGGTAGGGGAGAAATGAAACAAACCACAAAACAGAACTATCTTCACACTCAGAGTGCTAGGCAAGAGAAAATTTCCTGACTTGCCTTAGGACCAATTAAGCAAATAAAGGAAAATCACTCAGCTACTCCCACACCCCCTTCTCCCAGCTCTACCAAGAGCCAGCTTCCCCTTCTGCCCCAAACCCAAAACTAACCCAGGCTATTGCTAATATTCTCACCTATATTCAAAGTTTACCTGCTCTGGGGCCAATTCCCACATTTTTGGTCCCACATCTCTACACTTTCCTTGGGTTCACCAGAATAATCATCCTTGGATTCACAAGAAATATTAAAATTTGAAATTTAAAATTCAAGTATATTTTTAAAACTTTCAAAAATACCCATTTTGCTAAGTGTGTAAACAGAAAATTAATGTTAAGTCTGTGAAATATGAGATCTTTGTTAAAAGAGCAAAATCAAATCCAAAACCTGGCCAGAGAACTCCAAGATCCCTGCTTCCCGGATTGACGACTCCTTCATTCCACGCTCTTGGCTCCTAATTTGTCCTTACATGGGTCACCTAGAGCCCTCCATCTGTCTGACCCCCTCAGTTCCATCCTCCCACTCACCAACAGCGCCACGGGGCTCCCAGGCAGTTGGCACCACAGCTGCCACTGCCTGGCATGAGAACTCTGGCCGAGACCAGAGGGAACCATCGCATTAAAGAAAATGCTGACTGAACAGAGGCTGCAGATGAAAGGTTTACTTCTACTCCATCGTTGATAGCAGATGCACTGGTGCCAAGAAAACCCCCATTCTTCAATAACCAAATTTATGGAGGATTTTGTTCCTCAGAAAACATGTAAGAGCCAATTAACATAGTCCTATGTTCGAAATACGTATTAAATATAAGGGGTTTTATGACACTGAAGAATCTCAACTCAGCCTACTTATTTCCACCCAAGAAAGCAGTAAGTTAACTGGAATCCTCTCCCAGAAAAATCTACTAGGAAACCTAGGGCTGAATTACACAGGTTCTTTAAGTACCTAGTTCCAGAGAGAGAAAACTCAATTGTTCTCTAATTGTTCATAAGTGTAGGCTGATCTCTACACTAGACTAATCTGTCCTGCAGCAAGGACTGCTTTCTCTGGCACAGAATCTTGCACTTAAGCATATGGTTGGGCATTTGGTAGACAATGTAAATATTTGCTAATTTGTCTAAAAATTGTTTTAAGGCAATTTTTTTAGGTTATTTTTAGAAAGAATGTTAAGTTGTCCCACCCTTTTTTTTTTTAAACTGGGAACATACAGCTAACCCTATTTGATAAAGAAAGCAAAGAAACTATCATTGAGGTCTTTACTGCCTGAATTATAAGGCAGGCGGAGTGACTGTTTTGAGGAGAGAGAATCTCACTTTATTTTGCCTTCATTCAGCTGCCTACTCCTTCCTCCGTCACAGCACAATATGTTCAATAAATGGCTCAATGCATTAAATCTTTGTAAGTTAGGATCGGAGGTGCAGTTCTGCCATCTTGGTCATTTCTACCATTGCTTTTAGTCCTTCCTTCTTATTTTTCCTAAACAAGTGGCATTCAGAAGACATCTGGAAGCACACAGCTCAAGAGCTCAGTGAGAACAGCACCCCAACCTCCCTCTTCTAAACCAGAAGCTGACACCAGAAAGTTACAGGTTGTCCTCCTGGAAGATAAAAGTTATCTTTCCGGGTAGGAATCACGCCCCCACCTAAGGAATTTTACCTTCTGGCATTATGTAAGACATATCTGGATGGCACAAATGTCTTTGAGCAATGGAGATGCAAATTAGAATGTTTATACAATAGATGTAACTAAACCATAGACTTTACATTAAAAGATAAGTTTTAAAATTCACTTCAAACATTTCACTTCGGACTACTAATCTTAATTTTGGAGAAACTGGTACCACTTTAAACTTTCAGTGATAGGATGTATGCTCTGATTCTCCTCATTGAAACACAATGCTGCTGTTCATCCACAGAGTAGAAAAAGAAATTTTTTTTTTCTTGGTTTTAAGAAGTACAGCATTTGGGTTACTTTTAAAACCCATAGTTGAACAACATTCTGTATTATATTTGTGACTCACTCTCAAGTGAAATGTCACCATACACCCACTCTTCTTTTTTAGGTGATAAATAATAAAATATTAGAACAGAACTTTAGTTACAAAGTTCCTTACAATTTACAGGGAATAAGTCCTTTTAAAATAATAAAAATTAAGAGACTCTGTCATCTTGTTTTTACTTTTTTACAGTTTAGATCTCAGGAAAAACTAACTGGGTCTGAGGAGGTATTAATCAAAAAACTTTCTTCTTCACATTGTTATCCCAGTGTCTCCCAAAACAATAAATAAAGACACCTGAAAACCTTTCTGAAACTTTCTGGTAACCGAAATCTTCTCTATCTTGATTGGGTTTGGGATCCTACAGGTGTATCTATTTTTCAAAACACAAACTGTACTCTAATGATCTCTATGCTTTACTGTATATAAATTTTGGCTCAACAAAAAGGTTCTCTAAACCTTTCTGCAAACTGCATTTCAATATCTATAATCAGTTGTCCATCTCAGAGCTGAGGTTTTCATGGGTTATTAACAAGATCCTAAAGCCAAAAAGAACTCCCCCTACCCAAAAGCCACGGACTAACCTCCCCACCTTGCCCCACATCCGCCGGACATTTTCATCTCAAATCCGTCTTTGAATCGGAATTGCCCAAGATAAGAAATTCCACACACCTCAACTGACTGAGAAGGCATCTTCAGTTTGGTGAGCTTGGCTTTGGCAGGCACTTTCAAGTCTGCTTTTTCAAAGGTCTGCTGTCGATAGTCCTCCGGCAGTGGTTTCAGTTCAGGGGATTCACTAGGAGCCTGATCTTGACCATCCATGGGTCGGACATAAGCCGTGGGCTTCTGCTGCATTGCAACACTTTTTGAGGGAAGGGAGGGAGGTGGAAATGTCTGAGAAGGTGGCTGGGGAGGGGCCACCAAACTGTCTTGAAGGGTCTCTTTATCATGGACTTTCACTGCTAGGTCCTTGGGAGATTTGGCTGGGCAACAGCCTTTACTGTTACTGTTGCTGTTGCTGCCATGAACCTTGCTGCTTCCTTGCGTCCGGGGAAGAGTTTGCTGGTTGGAATGTATAGGTGACAAAGGGGGAACTGGGGAAGGCAAAGAGGAGATTAAGGAAGAAAGCTCCCTCTCTGGAGCGGAGTCTGTCACTGAAGCACAGTGGTCTCCGTCAGCTCTTCGGTCACCTTTCTTGTGATGACTAGAGCCATATCCCTCCTGACCAAGGCGATCCTGG
This sequence comes from Colobus angolensis palliatus, assembly GCF_000951035.1. Lineage (NCBI taxonomy): Eukaryota > Metazoa > Chordata > Mammalia > Primates > Cercopithecidae > Colobus > Colobus angolensis. The sequence goes on along the minus strand of NW_012116577.1, from coordinate 2,074,356 downwards.
GTCAGGTGCTGGCTGTCTGGTGGGCCGTAGCTTTTGGCATGGAGACTTGGCATTGGTTCAGTTCTTGGCTGCGCCATCTTTGGATTGTGGCTAATGTTGCCAACAGAGAGTGGTCCAGACACAGGAGTGTGAATGGACTGGTGGTGGACACTAGTGTGGAAGGAGCTGGATGGAATGCTGCTCCCTTTGTCAGGAATTAAAGGATATTTCGGCTTTCCCAATCTATTTTCAGAAGCATCCAACCGATGAGTGTGGGACTTAGTACTAAGGAACTCCTTCACTTCTTCGTAGTTTCCCAACATGTTCTGTATTCGACTAGACAGCTCATCACCTTTTGCTGTCTGAAAAAAAAGGAGAATTTGAGAATGAAAAAAACTAAGGAAAACTACCATTTAACAAACCACGTTATATAATACTATTAAGGAAAAAACTCTGAACTTAATGTATGACATGTAGAATTTAATGTGCCATTTTAACTCAATTCCCCTGTTGAGAAGACTATCATGGACACATATTACTAACTGTAGAAGACTAACATTACAAAAGAAAACCACAAGCTTTGGTAATTCTGACTAACAACGTTCAGAGAATTTTCATACTTTGTTTTCAAAAATCTCTAGAATAAGGCAGAATAAGTTATCTTATTTTCACAGCTGTGACCCTTGTTCGAACTCAATTATACTGAATTGTTTCATCATAGGGTTCAATATTGTGATAAATCAGACCTTCAACTTCTAGTATTCAGTAAATACCTTGTAGGGCTCTCCAAAAAGGGGAATCTTTTCAGGAAATGCCTCTTTCTCTTGGTGAGCTTCCTGGTTGCGTCTTTCCTTCTCTCTAATTCGAAGCAGGTTTCTGTCGTCATTGTACAAACTGTTTCAGATGCCACAAAAGAACGAAAACAATAAAATTTATCAGTCTCCAAGTTTTGTCATGCATACATACATGCGAGAAGGGAGGCGAGGACAGGTCTGGGAAGAAGCAATGATAATGGCTGTGATTTAAAGAAAGCCTAAGTTCCTTAACCCAGCCTTAGGCTGAGGCCTCAGTCACTTGGCTGTGACCCTCCAGCCTGGGGTCCTGGCTCCCAAAACCCAAGCATTCACTCTGGGCTATGGTCTCCATCATGGCTCAGAACTGATTCCAAACTGAACAGCCTTTTATAGGCAGCAGTGGAACTGAGACAAGATTAATGATATTTTTATTTTCAGCTTGCAAAATATGGGGTAGAGGTGGAAGCTTTTCATCTGCAGGACTCAGCAGGATGTGAACTTTAGAAAGGCTGCTTTCCTGGATCAGTAGCGTACATTTGGAAAGATTAAAATCAAAAGGCTTATTTCATAATTAAAAGATTACCAGGCACCCAAAACAGCATTTACTTTCTCAGCCTGCTCTACTGGGAGTGTCTTGGCATGTAAACCCCACAAAAAATGATTTTTATTTCTCATTTCAAATGTCAGGGATGAGAAAATCCAATTATAGATGTCAGCTCTACCTACGGAGAATGCTTTATAATCTGACTGCCCTACTTAAACCACATAAAAATGTATCCTAAATCAGCCCTGGCACCAAAGGGGTTAAATGATATTCACCGAGAAACAAATTAGAGATGGAGACCAAAGGAAGTGCAGTTCTAGCCAACACATAAACCAAAAGTGGGCTTGCCTCACTATCGGCACCATGGGCCACTTCCCAGCCCTCACATGCAATGTATGATTAAAAAGTGACATAAGAACTATAAAATGACTTCTGTCTTCATAGACTTGCTCCTAGGGAATCTACTGAATGTTTTCTCCCAATGCCGTTTGAACAAACAGGAAAATATTTGATTGTCTAGTTAAGGCTGTCGGTACCTTTGGAAATTCTAGCCCTGATGTCAGACACCCTTCCCCACCCCCTTTCCCAGCCTCTTTGCCCTCTTCTGACTTCTCTTATTTCCTCTGACAAGAGTCTACTGGTCTCCCTGCCTCCCCCACATCTTATCCCTTTAATTCAGCCTTCTCATGAAAAGAGACCTGATTTAAGGCCCTGGTTCTCATGTCACCATCCATATTTTAAAATAACAAGGATTTGATGGCTCTTTACTACTGCTGAATAACCTCTAAATTCTTGCTTTGGCATTAAAATTCCCCTGTAATCTGATGCAGATCTACTCTCTAGAAATTATCCACTGTCCCCCTGCAGGCCACATGCATTCTACCTGACAGTCAGTCAGTCACCTCCATCCCCTGAACATACCCTGCAAGGCAGCCTCTTGCTCTAATTTCCATCAGGCTCTCTTTACTGAAATCAATTCTTCCAGAGCCAGCTTCCCTAGGAAGTATGACTCTCTTACAAACCACCTCTATATTCCAGTCACACCTGACTACTCCCCATTCCTCAGTGATATCCTAGACTTTGATGATTTCATTCCAGCCACAAATTTCCACTCCCTCTCTCTCCACCACACATCCCCATCCTTAATTTTCAGCTTCCAGCAAATCTCTGGAATGATTCGAGTGTCACTCACTCTAAAGGTAAAGGCTTCCTCAAATCCACCAAGTATGTGCTTACTTAACACATCAGTTAGTTCTCTCTCCTCCTCCCCTCTCCCCTAGCACATGAACTCCATCAGAAAAGAACCTCCCAAATGTAGCACCTCTCCTGGTGCTACAGCATGGTACTCTGCACAGAAGCTAATCATTCAATACTTTTAGATTAAAAAACAGCCACTACACTTAAATATTTTTATAAACTTAACTCTTTAAAAAAGATTTAACTCTGGAAGACACATACATATTTTTATTTTTAAAAATCATCTAAAAAGTAATGTGGCATTTCTATAGCCTTTTAATCTATGGGAATAGGATGCACAGAGAGAAATTAGCTGCCTGACTGAATTCGCTACAATGTGGTAAATAACAATCTCCTTAGGCCGGGCACAGTGGCTCAGACCTGTAATCCTAGCACTTTGGGAGGCTGAGGCGGGTGGATCACGAGGTCAAGAGATCAAGACCATCCTGGCCAACATGGTGAAACCCTGTCTCTACTAAAAATACAAAAATTAGCTGGGTGTGGTGGCATGTGTCTGTAGTGCGAGCTACTCGGGGGGGGGCTGAGGCAGGAGAATCGCTTGAACCCAGGAGGCAGAGGCTGCAGTGAGCTGAGATTGCACCACTGTACTCCAGCCAGGGCGACAGAGCAAGACTCTGTCTCAAAAAAAAAAAAAGAATTATCTTCTCAGACCTGTGTGTATCAAAAACTTTTCCTAGACGATGGATATTGCAATTATCAGATTTTAAAATAACTCTTAAAACCACAAAGTTAATAATTTATGCTAGTCAAAATACTGAAAAGGAGCTGCTGCTGAACTAGAAACTGGTCATGGAGTCTTCTGCAATGGAGTCTGAGTCTCACCTGTTTCAGAGAGTTAAACTTACTTCTGGTTGGCAGTAGCACACTGGACTTGATGATACTCAATTCCTTTCAATTGTTTTATGATTTTGGTAATTCCTCTTGTTGGTTCAAAAGATCATACGCCATTAGCATATAACCATAGAAGCCAAGTAATCAGATTGATCAGGAAATAACTTTCCTTCAAACTTGTTTTACAGCCACTTTGAGCCAGTTTGCAGGGAGGAGCTAAGCAGGCAACCATCCTCTGAGCAACTAAGCTTCTCTTCTCCCAAACTATCCAGTGCATGCACCTTGCAGCAGTCAAGACAGGCCGATGGGTGAGTGGGTGGGGGGAAGCTTACCATGAGCATGTGTTTGTCTGCTTGGCTCTTCTCACCACCAAGGGAGCTCTCCCCTCCTGATATGCCACTTACAACAGAGGAGTCCCTACAGCTAGTCAGTCTTCAGCCTTAGGCTCCACTTCACAGGGCAGAGCTCCACCCCTTCTAAATAAATGCTACCTTTGTCTCAGAGAAGGGAACTCCAAATGGCAATTCTCAGTCCAGGATCCAAAAGGGGGGGTGTAAACAGTTACACCTCAACTAACAGGCTGCTCAGAGTCCTTAACTTTCTCATCAATTCCACACACTCAATTTTCCTTTAACAAATTTACATTACTAAAATATTTTTAAATCAAACAACTCAGCCTTGTATTAGCCTTATCTCAGCATCAGTTGGGTTTCTCCCATACTTCCAGATTTTCATTCCAAAATATTGAAAATTGCTACAGAAATAACCAGAAGAACCCAATTAAGCCATTCTTTCACAGAATTCCTAACACTAGTTTATTACTACATGATTCTAAAATCAAGAAGTCTCCCACAGGGAGGAAATCCTATTAAATTAAGGATTCTAGTTAATTAAGGTTTTACTTCATTAGTGTCAAAAAATAAAAATAAAAAAAACCCAGACTAAGATTTTATCGGCAGACATGTAATTCTACACCTATTCTGAGACAAATTTTCTTTTTATGATTCACCATCACCTTCAACTAAAAGCCCTGTTAGTGAGGTGAAAAAGGACATCATGGATATCGCTGGTAGGATGAGTTTTATGAGGTCCAGGCTTTGTGAAAGAAACTTGCTCTCCCCACACTGTCCAACAACTCCCTCTTGGGTGGAACTCACAAAAGCTCCTGGGCAGGGCAAAGGAAGACCTAAGAGGTAGGAAGTTCACAGGAGTAGAGGTAGGCTTTGAGCCCCTGCTCTGGGTTGCCTCCTTTGTCCTTGCGACTAAATTGTTTTACCAGTCACACTGAATCGCTTTCTGGTTTCTTGTTGCAAATTTGCAATGGCTTAGGGAATGATCTGTTAAAAGCTCCCAGGCAAATCTTTGGTGAATATTTCCTTTTTCTTGGTTCCATTTTGAGATAAAGGAATATGAAATTTTAAAAATAAACCCACTAGTCATATCATAAGTAAACCTTTGTTCAGCCTATACACATCACTGTTTAAACCAAGGTGTAAGCAAGGAAGAGGCAAATGGGAAAATTTTTAAATGAGGGAATTTTAGGAAGCAGCAAATGCCCTACATGATTCACAAACTCTGTAGTAACTCTTTTTTTTTTCCAGATGGAGTCTCACTCTGTCGCCCAGGTTGGAGGGCAGTGATCTCGGCTCACTGCAACTTCTGACTCCTGGGTCCAAGCGATTCTCCAGTCTCAGCCTCCCAAGTAGACAGGATTAGATGCACCTGCCACCACACCTGGCTAATTTTTATATTTTTAGTAGAGAGAGGGTTTCATCAAGTTAGCCACGCTGGTCTCAAACTCCTGACCTCAAGTGATCCACCCACCTCAGCCTCCCAAAGTGTTGGGATTACAGGTGTAAGCCACCACGCCCAGCTGTCAATAATCACCTTTCAATAACTACAAGTTAACTGTCACTTTAATAAAGGTAGGTTTTTGGTTTTTTTTCAGTCCTGTGTTAAGGAAAAACACATCCCAACATCAGCCTGGCCATTCTTTCCCACTGTTTCTAATAGAATATAGTGAGTTACAAGTTCTCCTTAGCTGATTTTAGACAGTACTTTGCATTAGCTAAGAGGTTCTCAAACCTGAGTCAGTCAGTTGGAGGGTTTGTGAAAACACAGATCACAGAGACCTGCAGAGTTTCTGAGGCAGTAGGCCTGACATGGGGCCTGAGGCTTGTATGTTGAACAAGTTTCCAAGGGATCTCTAGGGGCGAAAGACAGCACATACTTTTTGGGGATCACCAAAATACAAAAGCAATGGTAACAGCAGCAGCAGCCTGGCCAAGGAATGGCATCACTTAGCATGTTAGTCAACACTGATTTTGGCACTATCACATCAGTTTTCTATTTAATTTTCAAAACAACTCCGTGAGAGTGGGATTATTAGCCCCATTTTCCAAGTGAAAGAAAGCTAGCTCAGATATTGACTTGCGGCCAGGGGCGGTGGCTCACGCCTGTAATCCCAGCACTTTGGGAGGCCGAGGTGGGCAGATCACTTGAGGTCAGGAGTTCAAGACTAGCTTGGCCAACGTGGTGAAACCCTGTCGCTACTAAAAATATAAAATATTAGCTGGATGTGGTGGCATGTACCTGTAATCCCAGCTACTCGGGAGGCTGAGACAAGAGAATCACTTGAATCTGAGAGGTAGAGGTTGCAGTAGGCCAAGATTGTGCCACTGCACTCCAGCCTAGGCGACAGAGTGAGACCGCATCTCAGGGAAAAAAAAAAGGGCAGGGCACGCTGGCTCACGCCTGTAATCCCACCACTTTGGTGGGCTCACTTGGGTGAGCATCAGCTCAACTGATGCTGAGGAGGGTGGATCGCCTGAGGTCAGGAGTTCGAGATCAGCCTGGCCAACATGGTAAAACCCCATTTCCACTAAAAATACAAAAAATTAGCTGGGTGTGGTGGTGGGCGCTACTACGGAGGCTGAGGCAGGAGACTCGTTTGAACCCAGAAGGTGGAGGTTTTGCAGTGAGTGGAGATTGTGCCACTGCACGCCAGCCTAGGCAACAAGTGCAAAACTCTGTCTCAATTAAAAAAAAAAGGCGGGGGGGCGGTGAGGGGATTGACTTGCTCACAAATGACAGACTTGAACATTCAAATGCCTAGCAAGAAAGCTTATACTCTCAGCCACAGTTCTGCTAGCAAAGCTGTCAGGCTGCGTTAAATAGGGCAGTGAAGACAAAGAAGGTGTGCTAAAGTGTGCTAACTCATAACCACTCATAATTCCTTAGTCTCAAAGAGGTACACATCGACAATTTAGTATTACCTCTGCCAGCAGGGCCATCTCAGAGCCACAAAACAGATGTTTGATTAAACTGATTCACACAGGCCTGTCCTTGGGGAAGGACCTAACAGAGGGCCCCTTTGAGAGAAGGATGGCGAATGGCATGACATGGCTCTTTCAGTTATAAAAACTGTGGGTTGGACACAGTGGCTCACATCTCTAATCCCAGCACTTTGGGAGGCTGCAGTGGGAGGATCACCTGAGGTCAAGGATTTGAGACCGGCCTGGGCTACATGGCGAAACTCTGTCTCTACTAAAAACACAAAAATTAGCCGGGTGTAGTGGCGAGTGCTTGTAATCCCAGCTACTTGGGAGGCTGAGGCAGGAGAATCGTCGGAACCCAGGAGATGGAGGCTGCAGTGAGCCGAGATCACGCCACTGCACTCTAACCTGGGCTAAAGAGCGAGACTCTGTCTCATAAATAAATAAATAAATATAAAAACTGTACTACAATTCTTGTTTCAGAGCCTCTGATGTGCCCCTGGGAAGGAGGGTGCAAAGTCTGACCACTCCACAGACACCATGGGTTCTACTAGAAGTCTACAAAAATCTATTTAGATAGGGAAATAATTCTCCTTTCAGTAGCCAGATTCTTGCCTTCAGATCACATACTACTGTCCACCATCTTTGAGGTTCAACCTGATGTATCAAAAGATCTCCACACAATCCATCAAGCCACCTCCTCCACATTTTCCTTTCAGTTAAGTGTACTAGAAAATGGGGAGAACCACAGGCTTCAGTGTCCAGTGCCCGGTGAGAGCAGTCACATGTGAAAACTCACCTGCAGAACATAAACACTCGAGCCATGAGAGGGGGACTGTGCCACAGATGTTTCACTGACCGAACCCACTAACTCAGCACAAGAGCTTGAACGAAGCTTTGGAAATCTAAAATGTGCCAGGATGCTCTCACTTTCTGAAAGGTGGTGAAAATCCTGAGGAATTCAGAGCTGCCTGTTCAGCCCCTCAATACAGTCATTTAGTCAACCCCATGCTGGGGCCTGTCAGGGCACATTTACTCTGACTTTTCAAATGCTTCCTGGGGGTAGGGATGGATGTGTTTAAAATATTGTGGTAAAATGTAAGAAATCACAACTCTGTAAGGATTAGTGAGAGTAATTCCTTTTTCTCTTTCCCTCACACTAAAAAAGGAAATAGCATATGTGGATGAGGAAAAGATAGTAACAGAAAGGCCCAAGTTGGGCGTGAGACGTGGGACAGTGTGTTGGCTCTTGTATCATCTGGCTGTAAGCACCTTCTTCCAGGCTGGAGCCCATGGGCCCTGCTGCTAAACTAGGTTAGTCATGCGGGATTGCTGAATGCCATTCGGTGCTTCCATGGTAACTCACGGCCCACAGGGCTGGCTGTGCACAGCTGACTACCCATTTATCACCCTTGACTGGTCACTTCACATAGGCCTTCCTCTGATAGATGTCACCAACTCTCTAGAATTCGAGTTTAAATTTTTAACTCTCTCTTGGATGGTAGAGTGTGATTTCTCCTATATATTTATCTTCATAAGCCTGGAGACATCTGACAGGAAGGAAAGGGAAAATCCTAAAATCAACAGTGTACATCAACTCTAGAAAGGATTAAGTCTTATTACTATTTAGAAGCACTATGCCATTGTGATTTGAATGTACAAAGGATAGGATATAGCAACACATAAACACACAAAAGTTGGGCAACCCCAGCTTAGAGGATGGTGAGATAGAGATCTGTCACAAACAGGGAGGCAAAAAGACAGGATACCAGGATTCTTCCACACCATGTAAGCGACTTTTTTATTTTAAAAGCCACATCTCAACTTTGTAAGTCCATCTTTTAGCCTTTTGTTTGCACATTCCCCTATTCCTACCATCTAACACGCAGGAAACATTTTTCACACATTGGCTTTATGAAAAAACATCAACATACCTCAAAGCACAATATTAGTTTGACTTCCAAATACAATTTAAACATGAGAAATCAAAGTGGTTCCATGTCTGAAGGCAGGATAAAATGTTGCTTCAAAGAATGGAGATTTTTTTCCTCTCTCCATCCATGTGAAAGAATTTGTAAGAGACTTTCTCATAATAAAAATCACTCAGCTAAATCATCCCAGGGTTTTCACTCTCAATATCTAACATGAGTTAACGTTCTTAAAATTTATAAAGAAAGTAATCAGAGACTTAATCCTAAAACAAAGTCTTACAATCTGATTTCATATTAAAAATATCAGCCAAGTACAATGAAAAAATAGCACGATGTCAGTTGTTTTCCTGGAAGAGCCCCCAGGGGATTATCTCAGGGCATTAGCACTCTATGCTACTCACTTCTGTTTGCCACAGAAGGTTCAGTCTTATCATAATTTATTATAGTATTTATTTTTAAAGTTTTATGTGACCCCATTTTGCAAAATTAAATGAACCTTGAAAACACTGCCCACATAACATCTTGCCATTCTCTAGGAGGGTGATACATGACAGTGAAATTTACATTCTTGGTACCCATCGTAAACATTCTCCAGGACTCAGAGCCAGTAAGATATTTTGCATATCTTAAATGCATCCTGCAAGTTTTAAATTGAGAAAGACTCTACACTTGGGCAAATGTGACTAAAAAGTCACATCAATTCTAAGGAAAGACATGTTAATTTACCTTTCAAAATGAACTTGCCTGGTACTTCTGTATGCCTGTTAATATGCAGCAAAGGTCTGAAAGGATACATTTTACAAAAACCTACCAAGCAGGGCCAAGTGCAGTGGTTCATGCCTGTAATCCCAGCAGTTTGGGAGGCCGAGGCGGGCAGATCACTTGAGGTCAGGAGTTCAAGACTAGCCTGGCGAACATGGTGAAACCCTGTCTCTACCAAAACTACAAAACATTAGCCGGCTGTGGTGGTGGGTGCCTGTAATCCCAGCTACTCGGAAGGCTGACGCAGGAGAACTGCTTGAACCCAGGAGGCGGAGGTTGCAGTGAGCCGAAAACGCGCCATTGCACTCCAGCCTGGGCGACAGAGCAAGACTCCGTCTCAAAACAAAAACAAAAAACCTACCACCAAGCAGCAAGGGATTAGGGTGCAGAATGTTAAGTGGTGATGTGGTTTGGGGAGCATTTTGTTAACATCCTGTTTTTAAATTCTTTTCACAATAAGAAAGCATCTATTTGTATAAAAGTTCTGATTAAAAACAAAAGAAAGAGCCTCATATACTATAGCAACGTCAGGTTGGGGATAAAGAAATACTGAAGTGTTAATCATTTTTGCAGTAACTCTCATTAGAAGCTCTGAAAACTGATTTTGGGTTCTGAACTCAGTCTTAGATTGTTAGCAAGTAATTTTAGACCCATCTGTGTAAAGCAGAATCTCAAATTAGCTGGGCATGGTGGCACACTCCTGTAGTCCCAACTACTTGGGAAGCTGAGATGCGAGGATCACTTGATCCTGAGAGGCAGAGGTTGGAGCGAGCCGAGGTCACACCCTGCACTCCAGCCTCAGCAACGGAGCAAGACCGAGCAAGAAGCTTGTCTCAAAAACAAGGCGGGGAGAGACAAAAAAAGCAGGGAGAGACAAAAAAAAAAAGCAGAAACTCACTGCCATATTAGAGAATACGTTCTAACATTCAAACACCAGCAGATGATTTTTTTTTTTAAGACAGAGTCTCGGCTCTGCTGCCCAGGCTGGAGTGCAGTGGCGCGGCAGATCTCGGCTCACTGCAAGCTCCTCCTCCCGGGTTCACGCCATTCCCCTGCCTCAGCCTCCTGAGTAGCTGGGACTACAGGCGCCCACCACCACGCCCAGCTAATATTTTTGTCTTTTTAGTAGAGATGGGGTTTCACCCGTGTTCGGCACGATGGTCTCGAACTCCTGACCTTGTGATCTGCCCACCTTGGCCTCCCAAAGTGCTGGGATTACAGGTGTGAGTCACTGCACCCGGCCCCAGCTGATGTTTTTTAATTGGGGGAATTAATATGACCTACTTTGTTTCTCTTAATAGATCTCATAAGTCTATTTTGAGAGGTATTTTTTACCTTACAGATAGAAAAACACAGGAACTTGTCTTCCTCATCAATCGGTTTTTAAGGGACAGTAAGGAAAACTGTGTGGTTGGGCATACATAGCTCCAACAGAAAAGTCGGATGGGGGAAGATGAGACAGATGAGCTAATGTGTTCCCATGTGCAGTACACCAAGCCTCTCATCTTCCAAACATATTTTAACAATAAAAAACTAGTACTAAGTAAGCAAGGCCAGCATGTATAGAACAATTACACAAACCATACCAGTCAAACAAATCACTTCTCACCTCAAAAAACTGGCAATCTATAGCTAGCGGTTAATAAAACATGTCTTTATGTTATATGCAATGTGAGCATATTGATGTTACTGACAAATTTCAGAAAATTCAGTCCCTGAGACTGATGTCTAGTGCTTACCAGCAGTCAAGCAAGGGGATATACAGAAATTACCCTCCACAATGGCAACAGAGATAAACCAGTTTTTTTAACCTGAGATAAAGTCTGTCAACTGACTAGTTATTTATGTCTCCCTTTAGTTGTAAAGGCCGCTGGTGAGCATAGCCGCACAGTGCCTCGTTGCCACTGCTCATCTGGCACCAATCAGAAATGTGGATAGGTGTTGGCTCTTCCCCTGCTCTTCTGGTCTGTAGTAGGATCAATCAGAGTGCTGGCCTCATTACCAGGCCACTCATGTCACACACTCTCAACTGACCCTGAAGGACCACATCCCATACCTGCAAAATGATGAGGCTGGTGAAAGTCTCTCAATACAGCCACAAAAATTAAAAATCCTAGAGTCACACGCTAAGAATATAGACAAGCAAGCTTAAAGTCTTTTTCTTAATGCTTTCTTTAATTCATTCCCCAGCTTTTAAAAAAATGTTTTGGGTATTAAACCTATGAAGCATCCAATATTCAAATAAAATGGACTTCAATTCTCACTTGGAATGTGGCCCTGAGAGGCTCCTCTTTCTGGGTCGTCCATCTCCACAAAGCTGCATCACTGATCTTTCTAAAAATCATAAATCTGATCTTGTTATTCATCTACCTAAAACCTTCCTGGGAGCCCTGGTGCCTACAGGATTAAAGCTCCTGAATGAGTACTTTTTTTTTTTTTTTTGAGACGGAGTCTTGCTCTGTCGCCCAGGCTGGAGTGCAGTGGCGCGGTCTCTGCTCACTGCAAGCTCCGCCTCCCAAGTTCACACCATTCTCCTGCTTCAGCCTCCTGAGTAGCTGGGACTACAGGCGCGCGCCACCATGCCCGGCTAATTTTTTTTATTTTTAGTAGAGACGGGGTTTCACTGTGTTAGCCAGGATGGTCTCAATCTCCTGACCTCGTGATCTGCCCTCCTCGGCCTCCCAAAGTGCTGGGATTACAGATGTGAGCCACCGCGCCAGGCCTTCTGGGTATTTCAAGCTGTACTTCTGCCTGCCTCAGTCCTCCTGGGTAAGAGCACCCTTCCCGCGTTCTGCCTCATTCTCCACCCTTTAAGCGCAGGGAGCGGGGAGGCTCTGGGAAGCAGATCTTTTCCCTGCCCGGTCTCTAACTGCTGCCTTTCAAAAGTCTTCCTCAGTATCACTGCCTCCATTTCTGGGATACCTCTGCTATGTTTCTATTTACCCAAACTAGATAGACTTTATATATGTGTGCCTATAGATTTTCCTTATTAGACTGTGAGCTCCTCCTTAAGGGCACGGACTATTTCTGAGGGTTCCTTACCCAGCATAGTGCTTACTAAATGTGATGCTTAATATGTATCTTTGACTGAATTATATTCAAGCATTATGCAATTTCCAACGATTCAGAATTCTGTATTCTGCCAGCCTATTTATTATCTAACAACAAAATGTGACTCATCGTCTGATACCTAAAACTGATTTTACCAAATTCTTTTACCCATCAAATGACTCAAACCTAGAAGACAGGCTGACAACACCCTTTCCTAGATGGGCCAAGAAAGTTGCCTCAGCTAACACCATGTGTTAATCAGTTAATGTTACAGATTTTATTCAGTTTACCGTACTTATTAATTAGTCATAAAACCCCAAGTGCACTACAGTAAAAGAAAAGGTACAATGTTTGGGTAACACTTAAGAGAAAATACACATTTAGTTTTAAATCAACAGATTCAGAATAATTTTAGAAAGCTACCTCCAGGACGAATACTTGGGACAATACACAAATCTCTCCATGCTGCCATAAATGCATCATGGGGAACAACACAAGAAAATACAGGATCCAGAGAGATAATTTTAAATGCAAGGCAGATTCAGTGGTCCTTCCACTGCCGAAAGCCTTCCACAGGCTTGCTATAGCATTCAAAATTAAAATCCAGAAGCCTGGCCAACGAGGCCCCATTCCCAGCACACTTCCGAGATCTAGCATCCTTCCTCCCACTACCCTCCCTGGAATACTAGCCAGATTGGCTGTCTTTTCATGCCTGGAGCAGGTCAAGCTGTGCACTGCTAATCCCGTTTGCGTGCACTGCTAATCCCCGTTTGCATGCTCTGCGCCTAAAGCTGAGGACGACTGGCTCTCTCTCCACTAATACCTCAGGTTATAACTATCGGCTCCTCAGCCAGTCCCCGCCACCAGCAGGTGCTCTCCAGCCCTTCACCTTTCAGTCACCATCTAAAATGATCCTGTCTACCCACTCATCTGTTCAGTCATCATCTGACTCCCCGCATCCATCCCAAGGAAGAATGCACGTGGCTGCAGGTCAGTCACTCCTTCCCTCTTGATCCTATTTACCCAGCACTAACCCATCAGGCCATATGAATATTAGTTGAGTAAGTGAGATTCTGCACATCTAAATCTACATACAGATCCAGAGACTCAATAGCTTTTTTTTTTTAAATACATTTTGAAGTTAACCATTTAATAATACATTTTTTAAAAACTAGGCAGTTAGGAAGAACATTCTCTAAACTGATTAATATATCAAATTTTCAAGTCCCACACAGAAAACAAGAAAAACAAATTATTCCCAAATTCATCTTGCCTCAGGAACAGACTGCTGAAACGTCCCCAAGGCGATTTTAAAAGGCAACTCTTCTCTCAAGTTATTCAGGAGCAAATCTGGTTTTAAGAAACAACTAACTTCTACAGCCCATAAGAGATCAAATATACTACATGAATATACTTTTACTTAATTTAAGCACCAGATAATCCCAAACATACACCAAACTGAATGAGGTACATTCTACAGAACAGCTTGGAACACGGGACAGGATTTACCATTCCAAAAGGAAGAGTCCCTCCCAGCCACTGAACTTCTAACGCATACATTCCAGAGAACCAACTGCACCACATACAATAAGAAAAACCTTTGAAATTGGGCCAATGTACCAGCACAGCTTCAGCCAGAACAAATGCTCAGCATTTAGACTTGCTAACCAGCAGCAAAAAAGCAACAGGAAAAGGCTTACACTTGGAAAATGAAAGGAAAAGCAATGTCTGTGTATTGATAAGAACAGTGGGGAACAATAGGATAATAAGGAAACTGGCAAGATGCAATTTATTTCTCTAAAGAATAAAATATTAAGAAACATTTATTCTTGTTTTGTTTTTTGAGACAGGGTCTCACTATCACCCAGTGCAGTGGCACAATCATGGCTCGCTGCAGCCTCAAACTTCTGGGCTCAAGGGATCTTCCCACCTCAGCTTCCTGAGTAGCTGAGACTACAGGCATGCACCATCAAGTCCAGCTAATTTTTAAGTATTTTTGTAGAGACAGGGTCTTGCTTTGTTGCCTAGGTCGGTCTCAAACTCCTGGCCTCAAGCAATCCTCTTGCCTTGGCCTCCTAAAATGCTGGAACCACAGGTGTGAGTTCCTGCACACAGCTTGAAACATTTATTGTTGAAATGAGTACACAGGAACCCATCAACACATTTTTCAATTGCTGAATAAACCAAAAAAATTGTAGGGCTCTTCCACTCTCCACTTCAAGCTCATTCCATCATGGGAGAGTATATCCAAAATTAAATTCAAGGATCCTCCATCCCCCCCCAGTCAACAACTGCCACTAGGAGAAACCACTGTCAATTATATTTTAAACCTAGTTAAACAGGCTGCTGTGGACACATTCATACAAAGAGATAAACTTCTTACAACTGAGAAGTTTTTTCCAGGCTCCTAGCAAACAACACATGGGCCACAAAGCAGATACTTAACCTTATTTGCATATTACACAAAGCAGACAACAACAACAATGGAGGAATAAGTTGTCCATATAAATGTTTTTAAAGAATCATCAGCGCTTTCCTTTACATCTTGACTTTGGTTATCTTTCCCTTTGGTTACTGAATTACACACACACACTTGTTTCTACAGAAAGAAAGCTTAATGTCACAAAAACTAGAGGCAGTTTCATTTTGTTCCATTTCATTCCACAGACATTTCAAGTAGGAAGAACAGGGAGATTATTATGGGAGAAGAAAGCTAGAAACATCTATTGGTATTTTATACGGTAACAAGCAACAATTACATGTTTCTAAATATTCTCATTTTCATCATAACCCCAGCTCACCTCCTACTACCCGCTATAATTGGCATCTCCTTAAAGTTAAACAGTAAGTCATTGTTTTTCTGGAGAAATCTCCCTTCATTTGACCTCTGCTAAGCCGTGTTGTGAGCCTTACAAAGGCTGTCAGGATTCTTTGGGCTGGATTTTGGCCCAGATATCAACATTTATATGCAGAATATATCATCTTTTCACCATCATTACCAACAGGCAGTTCACTTGCATAAAAGAAAGGGTATTTATCAATCTTAAAGCATCCCTCTAACCTTCAGCCAACGCTAAAAAACTAGAATCTGAGAGTTCAATTAAGACAGACATACATTTGAGAATTTGTGGAGTCCTTAATAATGTTAAGTTCTTGATAAGGCTGTAAAGTTTCCATATCTACTCTCTGAAAAGCAGACACTAATCTATCCACTGCAAGTAAACAATAAGCAAACATTCAAAATTACCAGATACACTGTGACAATTCATATTTCATAAGACCTGTTTATAAAATAATTTCTTCAAACCAGAACTGTATTTTGAATATTATTTATATCAAAGTTGAGAACAGGAATGCATTTGTCTATGGCTTTCCGTACTTCAAGGTCGTAAGCCTCACAGAATGAGAACAGAAAAGCTCCTTATTTCCAGTAAACATTGACTTCCTCTTATGTGCTAGACCTAAGGATAAAAGGGTAAGGGATTCCACAATTTAGCGAGATACACAATGAAGAAGGAGGAAAAAAAAAAAACCTAAGAGTGATCCTAGAGGTTGATTACAAGTGCTAAAGGACTAAGGAGAAAAACAGGAACTCTAAATGGAGGAGCCTGCGGTGATTTATTTAATTAAGAGCAGGGACATCTGAGCTGAATCTTGAAGGATGAGCAGAAGTTTCCAAGACAGAAAGAGGCCTCCACCCCAAGACAGCGCTTAAGTTGTAGGGGAGTGATCATTTACCGTAGGGTGTTTGCATCCGTCTTACTCCACTCAGATTTCTCACAGGATGGGCCCGAAAGCTTGCCTGATAACCTGTGGGGACGATAACGTCTTGCAGCCACACACTCCACTGGTCTGGAGCGCCTCAATTATCTTTCAGAGGCTGCAATACCCTCCTACCCCCACCCCGGACAACGGCCTGTGGGTTTTCCTCAGCCTGAAAAAACAGTCTCAAATTACTGTGCACGTGGAAAACTGTCAGTTTTTGGGAAATGCACCGAGCCTGATTGTGGGAATTCAGAATGCAAATGCACTCAGTTGGGGCCTCAGATGATCACACAAACAAAACCGATCACCATTCCCAGATCCCTTTTGCTCCTCATTGCCCAAAAGAGGCTCAATCTCGGGAATGTGAGTCACTCAGCACTGGGTCTGCACAGAGCACCAGGACACTGGTTACACAGAGCTTTGCTGTGAAAAGTCTGGCCTAACTTCCTAATTCAAATGATTTTACATTTTTTTTTTTTTTTTTTTTTGAGGCAGAGTCTTGCTCTCTCGCCCGGACTGGAGTGCAGTGGCCGGATCTCAGCTCACTGCAAGCTCCGCCTCCTGGGTTTACGCCATTCTCCTGCCTCAGCCTCCCGAGTAGCTGGGACTACAGGCGCCCGCCACCTCGCCCGGCTAGTTTTTCTATTTTTTAGTAGAGACGGGGTTTCACCGTGTTAGCCAGGATGGTCTCGATCTCCTGACCTCGTGATCCGCCCGTCTCGGCCTCCCAAAGTGCTGGAATTACAGGCTTGAGCCACCGCGCCCGGCAATTTTACACTGTTTTACAAGACTTCCACATATCATTCTCTTTGCTGAGCCAACATTAACAATGTGAAATGGAATGGGGGAAAAAGAAAAAGCTCAGTGTAAATTTTACGCGAATATTTAGTTGCATACTCCCACCCCCAAACTGTTCCCTTATTTCCTGACATGCTTAGACCAGTGTTTCAGACTTGTAAGTAAAATTAAAGAAGGGTAAGACTGCCAGTGGCAAACGGGGGAGAATTTTTTTAACCATTCATATTTAACACTGGCCAATCTTTAAATTTCAACTTTAAAATGTTCCTTAAAGTTAGCAAGAAATAAAAAGATGGGCTAGCCCAGGGATTGGCAAAGTATGGCTCGTGGGCCAAATCTGGACCAGCTGCCTATTGTTATGAATAAAGATTCACTGGAACACAGTGATGTCCATTTGCTTACATATTGCTTATGGATGCTTTGGTCCTACCACAGCAAAGTTGAGTAGGGGCAACACAAACCGCATGGGCTGCAAAGCCTGAAATATTTACCATCTTGGTCCTTCACAGAAAAGGTCTGTTGACCCCTGGACTAGTCCCTAAATTAGTAAGAAACACGAAGGGTGTTTTTTTTTTTTTTTTTCCTAGCTGCCTGAACATCACTCTCTAAATGCATCTCTGTTCTGTATTTTATCTGCATTGTTTTTTTTTTTTTTTGTAAAGTTCATTTAAAAGCTCAGTGTAAAGCCTAAAGGAATAGAGATTGCTTCTGAAATAATTTCTTGTAGAATATACAGTCTTTCAGTGACGGCAAGTTCTCCTTATCTGCCTTCTTGACTTCATGAAAAAGATGAAAATCTCCATTCTTATCTCTAATTATCTCATTTAAATGTCTTTCCCCCTTATTCCAAAAGATTAGCATAATGTGATGTGTGATGGAAAGTGTGCCAAGCAGGCAGCCTCCACTCACTGTACAATGTCATCCAACATCTTCAGAACTCTTCCCCATCTCCAAAACTTGACCTTTTCACAATACCTCCAAGGTGTTGTGAAGTGTGTGTTGACGGAAGTGTGGGAAACCCATGAGGTATGAAACCATTCCAGTCACTGTTTTGGCTGCATCTTAAAGTTAATAACGGACTTCACACTTCAATTCTTTATAACTTGAGGATAAAATAAATGGAAAGGACAGGATATGCAGGAGACAGCACAGCAAAAGAAAACACTGGGAGACATTCTGAGATTAAGAACTCCCAAGGCACAGGGAGTCCATCCAATTTCCCTGTGCTATCTACTCCAGCAGGCGGGTGTGGTTTCTGGAAAATATGAAGAATTAAGTCAGTGGCCGCAATTAAAGGTCAGAACTTACTGTTCCTCAAATGTCCTGATTCTTTAAAAGTCTAGTGGGAGAATGCACTGCTAGATCTGAATACCTTTATGTACATAAAAAAACATCTGTCAGGCTGATAGTGTAAGGAGGAAACTGCTTGACAGTCTTCATAACACTAAACTTCTGTCTTCAAACGGAGGTAGAGTGAACCTCTTACATATTCTTATGACCTATTCCTTCCCATTTAAAACCTCCTGCACTCAGGGAGACCCTGTTTCCCTTATAACTCTAGCCTAATCACAGACTCCCAACTATTCTTTTACAATAAAGTAGCTCAGAAACAGCTACAATATTTATATCAAAGTTTACCAAATGCTAGAGGATAACAGAATAAAAAGAAACAGGTAACATGCATCCAGGTACCTGACAAATTACAACCTGCCCAATTTCAGTCTGGGGCCCCTGGTTATCTACAGACCCACCATTAATTTAATTTACCTGGGAGGACACTCACTCACCCCCAGATTTCTCCCAGTGTGGCCAAAAGGAAGCCCCTGAGAGCCCTGGCCATGAAATAAAAGACCCCACCTGTGTAGGATGACAGACACCAACTAAGGCCACCTCCTTTGGGGACATTCCGCCTGCCTTCCCACAACTTCAACAGCATAACACTGGAAGAACGCAGTCCAATAGTCCTAGCATTTCTCTAATAAATGCACTCCTAAAGTGGCAGGAAATGATTTAGTAATACATTCTGTCATATGCATTTTACTGTTACCCAAAAATGGGGAGGTCTTAAATGGACATGAGTCTCCACTTTCCTTCAGTGTGAGAAGGGCTGGTTCTAAAAATTTTATCTTTAATTCTCAGCAAAAGACAACCTAGTTGAAGAAAAACATACCTTAATCCAAGAGCTTTGGTCTGAGACCTCAAGAAATTATTTAAATAATCTCTACAAAATGAGGTATTATAAAGCACATACAACTTCATCCAACAGGTTTTAAAAAATTGAAACGACACCCTGAGAGGAGGAAAAATAAAACAGGTTATGTGTTTGTTTACTCAACTTCTAATCATCTTCCCAAATATACATCAAAAAATAACCTTAAGAATAGTTCCAAATCTTACTAGGGCTATGAGTTACACAGATGTATGCACTGTCAAAATGGACCAGTACACTTAAAATTTGTGCCTTTCACTGCATTTTATACCAAAAGGAAAAAAACTTAAAAAAAAAAAAAACCGAACTTTAGTTAATGATATACAAGCTGTTTACGGGACAGTATATTCCCCCACAACTTATATAAGAAGCATAAAAATACATTAATGGATGGATACAGTAACAAAGAGATAAATATATGGTAATGCAAGTAAAATAAAATGTTAATACAGACTGAGTATCCCTTTATCTGAAATGCTTGGTTTGGGCTTCAATTTTTGCGGGGGGGGGGGTGGAATTTGGAACACTGGCATTGAGCACCACTAATCTTAAAATCTGAAATCTAAAATGCTCCAATAAGCATTTACTTAAGAGTGTCATGTCATCACTCAAAAAGTTTCAGATTTTGTAGCCAGGCATAGTGGTGCACGCCTGTAATCCCAGCTACTTGGGAGGCTGAGAAAGGAGAATCGCTTGAACCCCAGGAGGCAGAGGTTGCAGTGGGCCAAGATCATACCACTGCACTCCAGTTTGGGCAACAGTGAGACTCATCTCAAAAAAAAAAATCAACAGCAACAACAAAAAAAAGTTTCAGATTTTGGAAAGTTTAGGATTTTGGATTAGGACTATTTAATATATACTTATAATCTGGGAATAAGGCTTTTTACTGTGAAATTCATTAAACTTTTCTGAATGTTTGAAAATGTTCATAATATGTTAGAAAAAATAACCACAAGAATAAACTATTAAATTTGGTCAAAACACTGTGGTAGGATCATTGTGTACCCCACATTTTTCCAACAGACTCTCTTCTCTCCTCTAGGGTATTTACAGGCTTCTGGTTAAATCTCAGATTTTAGCAGAAAGGAGTAATTTGGAAGCACAAATTTATCTATGAAATATTATAGCAAATCTTTGGAAGGAAAAGAACTCAAGAGTGGTCCTAAACTTGTGAGACATATGATTTCATCAGCTGTCAGCAGAACTGAAATAGCAGAAGTGTGCATGTTACATGTGTATCCGTGCATGCACGCCAAGCAAAACTAGAGCCCTTACCTAACACCTTCAAATCTTTCTCTGGCTACTGTTTTTTGCTCTACTGGGAAACTACAAGCGATCTAGTAGAGACACATGCATACATTTGTAGAGTAAGTTTCAAATTCCCACCTGGAAAGTTTTCAGGGCAATCTCCTTAGCAGCCACTGTGAAGACTTAATTCACCTTCCCTGGTTTCCTCCCCCAGTATTCATTATTTAAAATATCATACTTTTCCCTACTTGAGAATTAGGTTGTTTGTGAAGTTTCAGAAAGTTAATCTTCTCTGGTTCGTGTCCTATTTCTTCCTGTACTGATTTAGGGCCTATAAAGAAACCACCGGAATCACATTTCCTTCTTCATATTTCAAAGTGTTTTTCCTGCAAGTCCTTCCCCACAAAATTACCAAGCCAGAAAGCCTTGAGCTTTTAGGAAGGATGGAGTCAATGATTCTATTTCATCTAGTTTGAGTTACATCTGACATATAAAATACGAGAGAACCAGATTTTAGAAAAGCATTTTACATAAGCAAATCTATAATACAATAGGTAGTTACTTTGTATGTACCAATCTCCCTTTCCCCGTTATTTCTCCTCTGAGCTAGTTCCAAATGCTGCTGCAATCAACCTCCTCCCTGCAGACGTGCTGAGGAACCATGTCATTCGGAATTCTTTCCTTGCTCCTTTAGAAGTCTGGCCTTACTTTCCTACTAACAGGTCCTCCTCACCTCCAACTTCCCTACCACTTCCTACTACAGAGCAACTGGATGGCCACTCAAGGTCCTCACACAGAGACTGCTGTTTGTCAGTCTCCTGCCACAACTTTGTTGAAACTGAAGGGGGCAGAGAGAAGGCTGAACATGACACAGGATGGAACATTTTGGTTACCACCACAGTAAATGAGTAGAGGGAATGGTCTCAGCAGGGCATCGTGGCTCACGCCTGTAATCCCAGCACTTTGAGAGGTCGAGGTGGGAGGATCACTTGAGGTCAAGGGTTCGAGACCAGCCTGGCCAACATGGCAAAACCCCATCTCTACTAAAAGTACAAAAATTAGCTGGGTGTGTATGGCAAATTTTTAGTTTTATTTATTTACCTATTTATTTATTTTGAGACAGAGTTTCCCTCTTGTTGCTCAGGCTGGAGTGCAATGGCATAGTCTCGGCTCACTGCAACTTCCGCTTCCTGGGTTCAAGCAATTCTCCTGCCTCAGCCTTACAGGCATGCACCACCATGCGTGGCTAATTTTGTATTTTTAGTAGAGACAGGGTTTCTCCATGACGGTCAGGCTGGTCTCAAACTCGCGACCTCAGGTGATATGCTTGCCTCGGCCTCCCAAAGTGCTGGGATTACAGGCGTGAGCCACCGTGCCAGGCTGCAAATTTTTAATTTTTAATTACAGGTACATGCACCCGTAATCCCAGCTACTCTGGGGGCTAAGGTATAAGGATTGCTTGAATCCGAGAGGCTGAGGTTGCAATGAGTCAAGATCATGCCACTGCACTCCAGCCTGGGTTACAGAGCGATACTCAGTCTTAAAAAAAAAAAAAAAAAAAAAACATGGTCTCTGGAGTTACAGAAGGATTCAAACCTAGACTCTGCCACTTCCTAACTGTGATTCTTTGGGTAAATCATTTACTCACTAAATGTGGGGGTGAGGGGTAGGCTAAGACTGTGTAACCTACACAGCCCCCAGGAGTGTCTTGCACATACTGTGTCCTAAGCAAATATAGGTCAAGTAACTGACACCTGGGGCCAGCATGATTTAGGGTCTGATGACAATGTACAAACGCTCTCTGAAACACAAACATCCCCATGCATAGGAACTAGGGGAAACCCGTAGAGCCAGAGTTCTCCACCATTGACACTTGGGGCCAGGTAATTCTTAGTGGTGGGGCTGTCCTGTATATTGTAGGACGTCGGCAGCATCCCTAGCCTCTATCTGAGATGATGGTAGCACACCCCCCTCCCAGGCGGGACAGCCGTATTTGTCTCCAGACATTGTCAAATATCCCCTGGACAGGGGAGGGTAAAATCTCCTCCCCTGTGGAGAACCACCGCTGTAGAGAATGAGAAATATTCCCAAAGTCACTGTGTTACTTCTCTACTGGGATAGCAGCCACCACAACAATGCAGGACGGAAGGAACGGACATGGGAAATCTTTGCCAATAGCTACATTTATGACAGGCACCTCTGAGATCCTGTCACTACCAGGTACAGCCAACAGGGTAAGCCACACACTCTCTAAGCCTTAGTTTCGTCCTCTCTAAAACAGGGATGATCGTTGTACCAAAAAGTTTTGGGCTGTTGTAATAATTTCATTAACTAATGCAGACATAGTGCTGAGCCCAGTGCCTAGTGTTCAATAACTGTGAGTCATTATTAATGAATGTACACAGCTGGAGTCCAAGTGCTGGCAAAGGAGCACAGGCTTTGGTGCCCCTTCCTCCATTCTGCCTATGCCTCACCCATCACATCCCTTTCCTCCCTAAAAAGGGAGATAACTCAATACTAAACACAACAGATGGTCACTAGAGCTGACAGCCTACAGAGCAGGATAAGAGAACCTCAGAAAAAAAAGGGGAACCCAAGGATGGCATAAAATGTGATATCTCACAGCAGAAGCAAAGGGATGCATGCATTTTACACTAAAAATGAAGGAGTGGAAAAATGTTTTATTCTAAATATCAGTTTCTTCTAAAGAAGCAGGATCAGGATCAGGATCAGGGCTGGGTGCAGTGGCTCATGCTTGTAATCCCATCTCTTTGCGTGGCTGAGGCGGGTGGATCACTTGAGGCCAGGAGTTTGAGACCAGCCTGGCCAACGTGGTGAAACCCCATCTCTACTAAAAAATATATTTTAAAAATTAGCCGGGCGTGGTGGTGGGCACCTGTAATCCCAGCCTCAGGAGGCTGAGGCAGGAGAATTGCTTGAACCCAGGAGGCAGAGGTTGCAGTGAGCAGATAGCGTCACTAAAAAAAAAAAGATCCTAAAGGAGGATGAAGGGTAAAAGGGATTTCACACCTTTTATACAAAAAGGTTCCACCCACGGACATCCCCTGTCCCAAATATTGCTGGAGTTCCCCAAGTTACAAATACCCTACAACTACAAATCATCTCTCTCCAAATTCCCCATGCCGAAACCAAGCTGGAGAAAAGGCACTTACTTCCCAGAGGCTAACGCTGGGAAACACTGACCTCACATTTCTTCACTCTGAGAGGAATTTTACACACACCACGTTTCCCTACTCTCATCCTCTTTTTTTGTTTCAGTTATAGCTCAGTTTAGAGATAAACAGACACCCCACCCATATTCCATTTTCTATGCTTTCCTTTGCTCCGCCAGTAAATCAAGGGTCACCGGCCACATGGATGTATGTATGAAGGGCAAGCAAGACATTTACATGTAAGTCTGGAGTAGATCTGAAGCTGTGTATCAGCTGTCACTTGCTACCTGTGTGAGCGTGGCCAAGTCAATTAATCTCCATGAGCCTCAGTTTATCTGTATAATGGCGGTGATAAGCTCTGCCTTGCAGATTAAATGATACCATTTTGCAAAGTTCCTTGCTCAGAGATCAGAACATAACAGAATGCTCAATAAATAACTGCTTAATAAAAGACTGCTATTACCACAGATCAAAATTATACATAATCCTCTGTCCTTAAAAGTACTCAGGCTTACCAGTGGAAATGCTCCTGCCCCAAAGAATCCATTTTTTCCAGTCTCCTCCAAGTAATCCTAAAGATCCCTTACACCACTCCTCTTTCTCCCTCCACAAAACCCCCAAAGCTAAAAGCTAACACAAGTATAGAATGAACCTCTTGTTTAAGCATGGTTTTTATGCTTTATTTCAGTGATTGCACCGTTTTGCATTATTTTTCCAAATGTTTGACATTTTGGCACAAGTTAAGAAACATTCTGGCTCTAGCCTAGGGCCTTCATCACATGATTTTCACTGCTGCTTCTGCAAAACATTTTCTATGCCCCAAACACATTTTTGGAAGAAAATCAGTAAATTGGAAACTATCTACACTTTTTTTTTTTTTTAATTTCTAACACCTATTGAAATAACTACCCACACTGGCCAGTTCAACCATTAAAATATAGTGAAAAAAGTCAATTTTTAATTAAAATAGAAAATTTCTTCTCAAACAAATAAGTAGTTCTTTCTATCCTTTGGTTTAGGCAGTTTTTATAATAAGTCAATAAATATACAAGTATCTGAATTTTCTATTTCTTATAATTTAAACATAAATTAGGTTAAAATTTACAAAGTTACCACAAATCCATTCATTTCCTTGTCAATTTTTAAATGAGACTGACACCAAAAAACAAAAACTAAACAGAATTCTTCCCCAGCTAACTTTAAGATAATACTGAAAAGCACAGTTATAAAATGATTTCAGCCTGCTGGGCACAGTGGCTCACACCTATAATCCCAGCACTTTGAGAACCTAAAGCGGTAAGATCACCTGAGTTCAAGACCAGCCTGAAAAACAAAGCAAGACCCCATCTCTACAAAAAAATTAAAAATTAGCTGGGCATGGTGGTGTGTGCCTATAGTCCCAGCTATCCGGGAGGGTGAGGCAAGAAGATGGCTTGAGTCCAGGAGTCTAAAGTTGCAGTAAGCTATGATCATACCACTATGCTCCAGTCTGGGCAACAGAGACTCCGTCTATATTAAATAATAAATAAAGATTTTGGCTCGGATGTATGATTCTAATGTAACTTATTGAGGCAATGCTTGGGTTCTTTGCTAACACTCATGTACCTTTAAGCACGGGAAGAAAACATCCTAGAGGGGTCCTTGATTTATTTGGATTTTGTGGGCTATACTAGTTCTTCTTTAGCTACGACAGTCTTACAAATAAATATGAATGAGTGAAGCTTTTAAGTATGGTGTTCAGTAATACTTCCCATCACCAGCATCATGAACAGACTGGAACATCTGCTAAATCTAAGTGTCAGTGTGTTAATATCTCTGTAACTACCTTGGCTCCTAGCACAATGTATAAAATAATACCTTGCTTTAGTCAATGTTAACTGGGCTATTTTTGAGTTTTAAAAGTGTTTTTAGCATGGCATTTTTTTCTTTTTTCTTTTTTTTTTGAGATGGAGTCTCCCTGTGTCGCGCCCAGGCTGGAGTGCAGTGGCACGATCTCGGCTCACTGAAACCTCTGCCTCCTGGGTTCAAGACATTCTCCCACCTTAGTCTCCCAAGTAGCCGGGATTACAGGCCGCCACCACGCCCAGCTAATTTTTTTGTATTTTTAGTAGAAATGGGGTTTCACCATGTTGGCCAGGCTGGTCTCAAACTCCTCACATCAGGTGATCCACCCACCTCAGCCTCCCAAAGTGCTGAGATTAAAATGCTGAGATTACAGGGGTGGGCCACTGTGCCCACCCTAGCATGGCATTTCTAAGCATAAAGATCTGAAAGATTTATCTGTTCCTCTTCAAAATGACAATCTCAAAAATCCTAACAGTCTAAAGTAATCCAAATCCCTTTTTCCCTATGTGTTGACTAAATCACTTATCAAACACATACAAAGAATGAGTCAACCATGTGAAAAAATTTAACGTATAAATAAAAAGTTGAAAGGGAACAAAAAGAAAACGTTTGGACAAACTGCTGAGATTCAGGAAGACATTTCTCTTTTCATTACAATTAACTTATAATTAACTTTTGTTTTACTGAACTACAAAAAAAGATTTTAAAGAGCCTAAATTACATGTTATGTCCAAGGCATACTGATTCAATCCAGGCTGTCAGAAAGTGGGATACTATCCATAGAAACAATGATACTGTGAAACACTCCTTCTGCCTAAAGCCAGATGTAAGTCACCTATAGAAATATGATTCTACTTTTACGGTGTTACATTAAAAATACATTCATTTATGACAAGAGCAAGTGTACAATTTTTACTCCTGGATAAACTGAGGCAAACAGAATTTCCCTAATGTCTCCAAGATAAATGAGTGGTGTCTGGTGAGTGACTCAGGAGTCCCTGGCACTCTACTTTAGCCTTTTCCATTCTGTGAAAATCTACAAAGAACACGGTAATCCATTTAAAACTTTAATACTTCTGAAAAACAGGATGAGGTTTTACAAATTTGTTAGGAAGTCATCCTATTACAAGGCCCCAAGTTGTTTGACAGAATGCTCAAATTCATCTGGAAAAAGTACATGAGAAAACAGCCACAAAAATTTTAAGAGTGCACCTCAGAAGGGTAAAGAAGGGCAATCAGCCCGATCATATATTAAAACACATACAAAGGTACAGTGAATTTGATGATGGTGCTTAAATATAGAGAACAGAATGGCGAGTCTTGGGGAAGAGGAAGGGTTCAGAAACCTTCCATCACTCCTTAAACCAAAATAAAATTCGCATGGAGAAAATATTAAAAGATACATATCTTTTTAAGAAATATCACCTATACTCAAAGAAACCTTCTGGAAGAACACATGAAAAACTAACATTACCAAAGGGGACAATTTGAAAAGAAGACATTAACAATGATGACTATCTGTGCATCAAAAACATAGCATTACCTTGCGCAGTGGCTCACACCTGTAATCCTAGCACTTTGAGAGGCTGAGGAAGGTGGATCATGAGGTCAGGAGGCTGAGAACATCCTGACTAACACGGTGAAACCCCATCTCCACTAAAAATACAATTAGCCGGACATGTTGTCACGTGCCTGTGGTCCAAGCTACTCGGGAGGCTGAGGCAGGAGAATCCCTTGAACCCACGAGGTGGAGGCTACAGTGAGCTGAGATTGCGCCACTGCACTCCAGCCTGGGCAACAGAGCGAGACTCCATCGCAAAAAAAAAAAAAAAAACATGGCATCAACATTTGCAAAGCAAGAAACTTAAGACAGTAGTGTACTCATATGAAGCTTTTATTCATCTCTCAGTTCATGGCAGATCAAACAGACAAAATGAGAATACAGAAATAATATAAGACAAAAAACCACATTTACCTCTGGACTCTGAAAATAAAGCAAATACGTTCTTTCTTACATGGTTATGAAACATTCATAAAAACAATCATTATGCCACAAAGGTCTACAACTCAATACATTCATTTGAAAATAACTGTGGAGAGAGGTACAAGAGAGATGAGATGATAATGAATGCAGATCTTTGAAGCAACTTCATGTAATTAAATATAGCTATGATACACAAAGGACAAAAACTTTCAGTTCCTACAGTAGTTTGTTGTGATCACATTTTTTCAAGAAGCCACAGAATCCCTTGAGAAAAAGGTGCTGTTTTTAAAAAATTCTAACCGTGTTTTTCCTCCGCTCTCACACCACAACAATCATCAACACAGAAGACTTCTGTGATCATGTGGGAGGAGGAGATTTTCCTACTATCTACACCACTACCTAGAGACGGAGTCAGATCCTACAGGTTGAGGGCTCAGCTCCCAAGATTGCCCCCCGCCACCCCTTCAGACACCAGTCACAGGTCTGGACCTCCAGAACTTTTCATAGACTGGCTTCCAGCTGGGATCCCACGGTTTCAATTAATTTGCTGGAGCAGCTCACAGAACTCAAGGAAACACCTACTTACGTTTACCGGTTTATTGTAAAGGACATTACAAAGCATACAGATGAAGAGATGTGTAGGGTGAGATACGGGGGGAAGGGGCGTGGCGCTTCCAAGCCCTCCCTGGACACACCACTATCCCAGAACCTCCACATGCTCAGCTATCCAGAAGCTCTCTGGAGACCTAGTCCTCATGGGCCTTTTATGGAGACTTCATAGTATAGGCACAAGGCCATCAGTTCAGATTTTTCTTGGCCTCTCTGTGCAGCATTCCTTCCTCCAGAGTATGGGGCAGGACCTCTCTAGAATAAAAGTCTTTAGACTCACAATCAGATTAGAGTGCTGCCTTGGGCAAGTGAAAGGAAGATAAGAGAAGGTCACAGAGAGAGATTCTGTTTCCTGAGGCCTAAAGTGCCCCACCATTATAACAAAAGACTAACAAGGATTGTGGGAGTTATGGGCCAGGAATCATGGACAATAACCAATATATAATCATAATATCACAGGTACTTAAACCATCTGCTACTTCCTAAAATATCCAAGGCAGAAGATTATTTCGTACTGCTAAATATATAAAAAGAACACCACTTTTTTTGGCAGAGATAGAGGCCTTCTTTCACCCCACCTCCCATAACAGTCCTTCACACGTATAAAAGGTTGTTTTGTAAATTAACCTTTATATTTAATAGCCAGATGGAATGCCCTCCTTACTGTCTAAATCTTCACTTCCTTATAACTGCACCTCACTGAGCTGGGGGCCTTTCTAAATTCTACCATATCCCTTATTTGATGATTCCCAAAGAAAAATGTCCTCTCAAATTTCTTTTCAACACTTGCTTAATGTGTTTATATTTATGTGCCAATTAAACCTAAGTTTTAGAAATATAGTCTCTATTTTAAAGTTCATAGCTAGGTTGTCATGGTACTTACTTTGCCTTTATTAAAATAAAAACAGGGCTAAGTTTTGGTAGAACTACAAACCACTAAAACGATCAAATTTTTATTTCAAGAAACTGCCACATGATGGTCATTTCCCAACATTTTTATCCGTGTTTAAAAATGCCATCCTTGGAGGTTGCAGTGAGCCACGATTGCGCCACTGCACTCCAGCGTGGGCAACACAGCGAAACTCTGTCTCAAAAAAAGCCATCCTTCTCATCACCATCACCACTTACTTCCACGTACATTCTAGAGGGACAACTACATTTCTCTAATGTGTCATGGTTTGCTCTTTTCTCTGCCTCAGGTAACCCTCCCCAGAGGTTCTCCTGGCCAAAACCAAGACCAATTCCCCATCCCCTATTATTCCCTCACAGTATCCTGTTTGTTTTTTGCCATTGTGTTTTCACAATTTGCACTTGTTTTGTCAGTTTGTTTGCTCATTTCTGTCTCTCCCACCAAACTATGAGTTCCTTGTAGGGAGGGAGATAGTGTATTTATCTAAACCAACACAGAGCCCTGCACACACCAAGAGTTGGCTATTAGTGAACAATGAAGTACTCAATACATTTACAGATAATATGAAAAACACTTAATGCATGTGAATTGGCCACATTCATAAAGCTGCTGATACTGATATAATTCTTAAGTAGGTAAAATACGCAGAGCAGATTTCAGTAACTTGACACAATGCACTGAGGCTCTCCAAGTTGAAAGAACACTTGAAAGGCTCATAAAGGAAGAAATGAAGACAGCTTCTAGACAGAGCCTCACGGCTCTTTTTTTTTTTTTAATAGAATGATTGAGTGCTAAAAAGAGGATTCATTTTCACTACCATCACACATGCTCCTAAAGATACTTTCAGAGCATTTCATCAAACATTTTGTTTGTGCAACAGATCTTTTCCTGAAGTCGGAGCACACCATCAGTGAGGGCACATAGTCACCGCCTTCCCCAGGCAGGACCCAAGTCTGAATAATTTCCAGACGCTTCACCTAGATAACTTATCTTTGCATGTGAGGCTCTAGTGAATGAGAACAGCTCATTTTTGCCCGAGCGCTTTTATTTAAAATGCACACTGAAATAACAATTTCCAGGGCCATTTTGCAATTATAAAATAAAGGATTTCTATTTAACAAACAATATATTTAAATTCTGCTATTTGAGGGATTTATGAGTTGCGGAGCTGGAGTTTTCTTTACTATTTTGACAATAATCAGCATGCATTGGTATTTTAAACTTAATCTGGCTTTCTTTAAACATTCCTTGATACGAATTTCTTAATCGAAAAGCCCAAATTACAAAATACAATAAAGAATTGTATACAGGGGAAAAAATGAGCTGTGTTTTAAGATTACATATAAATTGAAAACAATATATACTTTTTTTTTTTTTTTTTTTTGAGATGGAGTCTCGCTCTATCGCCCAGGCTGGAGTGCAGTGGTCGGATCTCAGCTCACTGCAAGCTCTGCCTCCTCCTGAGTAGCTGGGACTACAGGCGCCCGCCACCTCGCCCGGCTAGTTTTTTGTATTTTTTTCAGTAGAGACGGGGCTTCAACGTGTTAGCCAGGATGGTCTCGATCTCCTGATCTCATGATCCGCCCGTCTCGGCCTCCCAAAGTGCTGGGATTACAGGCTTGAGCCACCGCGCCCGGCCTGAAAACAATATATAATTTTCTAATAATCAAATGCAAAATTGATCAGACCTCAGAGCCACTACTTTCATAGCCCAAATAACTAAGAAGATAGCAAACAACTTGCAAGAAATTGACTAAATTAGATCAGTTCAAAGCTAGGCTGGGCATATAATTTGAAGAACAGTTTGGTATTTTCTCAAAAAGTCAAACAAAAACCTATCATAGGACTCAGAAATTCCACCTTTAGCTATCTAACCAAAAAAAAAAAACTATATATATATATATATACACACACACACATATACATATGTCCACACAAAGTCTTGCATGTAAATGTTAATAGCAACATTATTCACAATTTTTTAAAAACTGGGACCTGTCCATCATATCTATTAACAGAATACTATTCAGCGATAAAAGGACAGAATTACTGATACATGGTGCGCCACAGATGAACCTCAAAAAATTATGCAAGTATGGCCAGAATGTGCTGAGGCTGGTAAATTTAAAATATATATACATATGCAAGTAAAAAGAGTCAGATGCAAGAAACCATAATACTCCATTTATGATTCCACTATGTGAAATGCCCAGAAAAGGGATACCTAGAGAGAGAGAAAGTATGTTACGGTGGTAAGGTTGGGGATGGGGATTAACTGTAAATGGGCAGGAGGGATCTTACCAGGTATGGGATAAAATGTTATAAAACTGGTCACTCCATTCAGTAAAATAACTAAACATCACTGAGTTGTCACTTGACATGAGTGAATTTTATGATATATAAAATAGACCTCAATAAAATCCTTTTTTTGGCGGGGGGGGGGAGGGACACAGTCTTGCTCTGTCACCCAGGCTGGAGTGCAGTGGCGCAATCTCCACTCACTGCAAGCTCTGCCTCCCGGGTTTATGCCATTCTCCTGCCTCAGCCTCCCAAGTAGCTGGGACTACAGGTGCCCGCCACCATGCCCGGCTAATTGTTTTTGTATTTTCAGTCGAGATAGGGTTTCACCGTGTGATCCAGGATGGTCTTGATCTCCTAACCTCATGATCCACCCGCCTGGGCCTCCCAAAGTGCTGGGATTACAGGTGTGAGCCACCGCACCTGACTACTTCATTCTTTAAAATACTCTAAAATCATGGATAATACCAACACTTTAAGGATGTCAACACAGAATACGAGTGACCTCAGAAAGAAATCAAGTTTTATGCTAGGCTTATCATAAACTGCCAAGACTGTTTGTAAAGCCTACAAATTTAAACTCAGAATTAAGTAAACCTAATGATTTTTACTTTATCCTTAAAGAAACATGACTCCTAAAATAAGAAAACGAAGGTGTTTGTAAGAGGAGGCCCCTCCCTGCCCTAAGGGTAAGAACAAATAAAAAACTCACACCATCAGCAGTGATAGAATTATCAAATTCAATCTTTTATAACTGCCAACCTAGGACTTTTTGTCTTCTGGGCAAAGTTCCCACTTAAAAACAAAAACTAAGTTCCAGTGGTACTTCGAATTTTACTAAAACCAAGTCACAAGATAAGTAGACAATTCGAATAACGTTAATAAATTTTCTTTCCAATATTTTTAGGTTACAAAACCTCAATTATGTATAAATGTAATACACTAGGTTTCATTTTATCCTTTTACTATTCTAATGCCAGTAAATGTTACTGCCTAATTTTCCCCCTATGGTACAAAGTTTATTTTTACACAACTTTTTTAAATGGAGAGTTAGCACTAAAAGGAGGCTGGAGGGGAGAGGGAGACACAGACTATAAACGAGTAACAGGAAAACATTCCTATAGCTGTAATTGCTAGGTCAAAATTACCTGAAAAAATATAAAAGGACAGAGCTGTAGCTTACTTTATACCAATGAATATCCTTTCAGCAAATTAACAACTAAAACCTAGCATATTAACTCAATAACACATTCTGTTTTCCTTTAAGGAAAAATTTTCTTAAACCATAATATCATGGACTCAAACTCTTATCAAAGCTCAAAGCTACCAACTTACTAGATAGGCCATGTTAGAAACAGGTTTCATAGTTTTGTACAAAACAAGAACTAATTAAATTTATACCACTTTCCATAAATTCAAGTCCGCAGTAAATCAGATACACCTGTATTTTTAAAGCAACCAGAATGGGAGATCAGTGGGGGAGAGGCAATTTAACAAGTTATCCAGACACACATTGTCCAGGATGAAAGTCACGTGATAATCTCGGGTCTGTCTTGACCACAAAAACATATGCACCAAATCAAAATTTAATTACACTGCATAACACAATTTAAGTTGTGCTTCATATTTTATTGACTGCTTTGCTTCTGACAGGACAGTTTCCTGAAGGAAAGTTCCAAGAATTGAAAAGTTACAACACCCACATACCAAAGACTGTTTCCTGAATTTTGTTACAGGAAGTGACATCTGCTATAATTTTAACATTTACTTCCCAGTAGGAGTTCCATTTAAAATGTCCTGTTGAACGTTATTTGTTCAGCAGTACCCCTAAGCAAAGCTTTTATTAAAAAACAAAACTTTCATTTCAGTTTCACAAAGTTTGGACACAACTGACCAAGCCATTTTAACTTTTCCCTGGGAACAAAAACAACTGCCACCTGATAAACTGGGGTGTGTGTGGTAGAGAGAGAGAGAGAGACTTAGCAGTAACTCTAACTGGGGAGGGAGCCCACAAGGCATAGAAAAACGTAAATTAAATACCCTGGTCCTTGAGAAGAAACAATTCTTGGAAGGTGCTGTATGATTAAACACTGGACATTGCTTCTTGGTATCTTTTACTTTTATTTTATTTATTTATTTTTTTTAACACAGACGCATTTGGATATTTCAACCAACAGTTTGTAATATAAGGATAAATTCATGGAGGTGGATACCCACCTTCTCTACCAACCTCCAGTCTGTTTCAACCAGAGAGAGAAAAATGTGTATTTATAAGCATATATTAAATCAAAATTTAATAGCATTGTACAACATGGTTTACATGCTCTCTCTCACTCACACACGCACCATCTCACAAAGCATGGTACCTGTGCCCCTGGCCTTACAGACAGCAGGGCTCCACCCAGAACCTGTCCACTCGGAATCTCTGGGGGAGTGGGAGCAGAATCTGCACGCTAACAAGCAACCACGGTGATTTTTGTGTCTAATCAAGTTTGAGAACCCTGAACCTCATTATGACTATAGTGCCCCTAAAATAGCCTTTTACTTTTTATTTGTTTAGTTGCCAATCCAGCAGTAAGCAATATTGAAAAAAAAAAAGGGTAGGATCTTCCTCATAGCCTTAACTCTTCCCCAGACCACCAAAACAAAGGATCATGTGGCCTGCGGGGTCTCCAAGCCCTCACCCATATGATCCACCATGGAGGAAAAGCAATTCTTGGTACTTTTTAGAATGCAGTCCAACAGTGAGTGCCCTTTGAAAACATACCAAAATAAAGACAATCTAGGTGTCAATAAAAATATTTTACCCTTTGTCTGCTTGAGTTCCTTTAGACAAGATGTTACCCCTGGGATTTCCTCTTAATATATTAAATCTGTCACCAAATTACTGCTCCGAGCAATAGCCTTAAGAACTTCATAGCAGTTCAGTCAGGCGTGGTGGCTCACACCTGTAATCCCAGCACTTTGGGAGGCCGAGGTGGGCGGATCACCTGAGGTCAGGAGTTCGAGACCATCCTGACCAACATGGAGAAATCCCACCTCTACTAAAAATACAAAATTAGCCTGGCGCGGTGGTGCATGCCTGTAATTCCAGCTACTGCGGAGGCTGAGACAGGAGAATGGCTTGAACCCGGGAGGCGAAGGTTGCTGTGAGCCCAGATCGCGCCATTGCATTCCAGCCTGGGCAACAAGAGCGAAACTCAAAAAAAAAAAAAAAAAAGAACCTGATAGCAGTTCAATCTGGTTAAATTAAAAACAAAGCTAATAAACTAACACAAGAAAACAGATATTCAGCAGAGAACAAGACTTTCAAGATGCCAGGTCTGCTGGCTGTGTGGCCATCAGGTTAAGCTTTAACTCCCTGTGGATAGATAAGAAAAGGAAAAAGTTTGCACAGGGGAGGGATTCTCAACACTGATCACTGCCAAGACACAGAAAGTCAGCAATTTGCATGGTTTTAAAGTTAATCTTTACTTTTAGTTCCCTGGGGTATTAGCACCAAAAGTTATACGTATTATTTTCTCCTGAAGTGTAAATCTAAAGTTCATCTGATACATTTGTACTTGAGCAAGACATTGTACATTCTACCTGCTGTTATTTTGAGCAAATGAACACATTATATTCATAATAAAATGAATTGAGGACCATCTGAAGGAGATAGAAAATACTACTTCAGCTCCCCCAATTTTCACATTCAAGTAAAAATGATTGGTAATCATTTAACATGTAAAAGTTATGTACTCACCCTATATCAATAAAATGTAACTGAACCACAACAAAGAGATTATACTCAGCCTCACTACGTTTCTATTTCTGAGCCAAGAAACGTGGCTCTAAGAAACTTTGTCCTAGAGGTGTATATTGTATTCCCACTATGTCTCACATACAGAATTAGAGTACGTTTATTTGCCTATCTTGGAAAAGAAACCTGAGGTCAGGAGTTCGAGACCAGCCTGGCCAAGATGGTGAAACCCCATCTCTACTAAAATATGTATATTTATGCAAAAAAAAATGAAATGGAGAAATTTGCTAACAGAAAACTAAGTTTATATATACCTCAAAGCAACAGTTAACAAATCAGCTTTATAACTCCTCTATCTTACAGCTAGTACGTAAAAAATAGATTTGGAGGCTCACAGTAAATAAATGACAGAACCAAGATGAAAAAGTAGATTTCTCTCTCATCCATAATATTTTTATTCCTGAATATATTTGAAATTTAAAATTTTTAAATGCAGCACCCATAAAAACCCCATTTTCAAGAGTGTAAATCCAGCTATGGACTATCTTTTCATGGTATGGTAGAGAATCCAGCAAAATCTCTTGAGAGATCACTTGCATTAATTTTGCCAAAACAACAACATCCCCATAAATCAGCTGACTTTAAAAAATGACTCACTGCTCCTTCAGTCTTTATCATGGAAGCAGCTCTAGACTGTGAGTCAGGAAGCTCAACTGGGCTCTCAGGATGAACTAGAAAGAAATCACTTAAAAGATCTGTTTGTGTTTCTCTTCTGTCAAGGACACTGTTTACAATGGTGTCACAAGAAGGAAAAAATGAGAATACTCAATGGATCAAAATACTACATAAATTATTTCTGCCCCAAAATCTCTTCCTTGAACTGTACTTTCCAAAACCACAGCATTCGCTTTGATATTGGCTCATTTTTAATCAAAGCTGCTTTGCATTCACGAATTTTCTTCCAAGGTAATCACTAGCTCAAAGAATCAGAGACAGGGGCATAGGGCGGGGCAAAACTGGTTCTATACCAGTTTAAGAGCACTGCTTTTCGCAATGGAAAACTTGCCCTCCCCAGAGTCAAAGAGATCCACCAAAAACCAGCTTCATATTAATCTTGGGAACAATCTGACTTTGCTTCTTTATTGATTTTTCACAGCTTCATTAACATTAATTTTAGTCAAATTCAAAAGTTAAAAACTGTGGGAGAGTTGACTGAACCTACTTTCCTTCTGCAGTTTGTCTATAAATCCTTTCTTTTGAGAAGCTCCGTGCTCAGCCACCAGATTCAACTCTCCCAAAGAAGCAAGTTCAACTCCCCCACTCCCACGCATACATCCCTGCCCCAGGGTGGAGAAGGGCCAGGGGTTCTCAGGTAGCATCAGGTGATTTTTTTTAACTGGCTAATCCCTGATGGTATTTGAAGGTATGTATATTTTCCTTTCTAGAATTCAGGGATTTGCTTCAATGAGAGGGTTAGCAGCAGAGGCGGGGAATCAGACAAAGCCCTCCTTCTTCCTGTATTCATCAACATCACTCCTCAGTATAAAGCACTGTTAATCCTTGCAGAGAAAAAAAAAAAGTCTATAAACTGTTACGTTTACCAGTTGCTAGTTTTTATACTTCTATAAAATAGTCTGGATGCACTTTCCATCAGAGTCCAGTAACTAAAGTCATGTTCTGTAACTATTTCACATTAAAGAAAGTTTGTTGCAATTTCCACAAGGAAGTATATTCAATGTGTCTGTTATGTTTATAGGTTCCAAAGAAAGCACACACTTATCTGAGAGCCCAGACACAGCATACTATCCGCTTTAACTGACATGACATTTCTCAGTGACCACCTTTCTCCACAACTCTGGGAACACAATAAACCAAATATTCATTGTTTTCAAAATATGGCCCCCAAAAATCTAAATTTTAAAAGCATTTAATTCGCATTTTAGTCAAGAAATGTCTTCCAGCTTTAAGAGAAGAAATCAACCACAAAACAAATTTCCCACTCTTAGGTTTTAAAATGAGGTAGAGGAATATACAACCTTAATTTATAAAAGTCCACAAGCCAAGAAATACTTAGGTAATCTCTCAATTCAAAGTACTTCTACCTTATGTAGGGGAGACTAAAATGTGGGAGACAATATCTTGCCTTAAGGAGTGAACTACAGGGACAGGAATACACTGCCTAATCAATTTGCATAAAAAATTAGTCATATATCACCCATCAATATCAAATCAGGAATCAAACTAAACAATGCACAATGAAACTAGTGTGGTTAAACACCGAGCTATGAATCGTAAGTACAATGAGTCTGTCAGTCTAAATTAATTGTCTCAAGAGCAAACAAACACTAATGCATAGCACATGGTTCACTACCTGAGCTTTTACATCACAGGTGATGTTTCGGTTTCTCTTAGCACTACTCAGGGCAACGTGGCCCAGCTTTAGAGTTTCCCTGAAGTCCCAAAATATACTGAATCTTCTCCATATATTCTCTCTTTGGATCTCAAAGATTACCTTCTCTCCCACAGAGCACAATATCTGAATGAACTTGGACCACATTTCAGGTGTAACCAAAGGAAATGGACATTTACAAAATGTGAGATATACTCCCAACACACAAAGAAAACAGCAGACGTAACAGTCTTGTGACTGTTCCTAGTTCCAGGGAATGTCGGAAGGCCAGGTAGAGGATCAGAAATAACCACAATTCATCTATTTTAATTGCTGGCAAGCTGAACCACCACATTGATAACTCAGGATTATTACATATTACAAGCAACCAATTTTAGCAGGAATCATTCTTTGTACTGTTATACTGAGGCTTGGCAGCTCCCTTTAACATCTCACCTCAGCATTAAAGAGGAAGCACGTAAGGGAGGAAGTGTGCAAAGCAGATCTGGAGTCAGGCGTTGCTCCACCTTTGTGACCTCAAGCAAGAAACAGCCAGGCAGGACCTCAGTTTCCTTAACTAACAAATGTGGATAATAAAAATACTTACCTATTTAGGTGCCCGAGAACAGTCAAAGAGCTAATCCAAATCAAGTTGCTTAACGCTGTGCCTGGCACAGCAGTGTCCAATTTAGCTTGTGTCTCATTTTATTTTTATCACTAGTTTAAGAGCGCTGGCGTTGAATCTCTCACACCTGGGTTCAAATCCCTGCGCTATATTACTGAGCTCTGTCACACAGCATTTACTAACTTCTTAGATCAAGGTATCTTAATGGAAGATTTTGTACCATAGACCTCTGTAGCAGTCTGATGAATAACACCACTATCAGAATAATGTTTTTAAATACATTAAATAAAATACATAAGAATACAAAGGGGCCAGATTATACAGACAAGCACCTATTAAAACATTTAAAAGAAATTAATAGTACAGTACTGTTTTTCTTTACTACTGAATTAAGCAAGATAAAGCAGTTCCTTAATTTCCTGAGTGGAAAGCGCAAAAGTTATCTGAAGATACCTGCAACAATTGTAATAAGATTATGAAAAGACACATAGTTTCTATTTGTGATAACATCACAAGGACTGGTACTATAGTTTTATCTCTACTCCTACTTTAAAAAAAAAAAACACTAAATTTCAGTTAGAGGTTAACAAAAATAGAGACGCAACTTCTGTTTCTCATCCAAGTTCTCCTGCTACTTGGCCCCAGAGTAAGAACCACTTTCTTAAAACTATCAATAAAATGGAGGCAGAGGATAAACCACTGGGTTGAGAGGAAGAAATATAAAAAGCAGGTAGCACATAGGAGGTACTCTACACAGAGAAGCTCTTTCCTTCCTAGAAAGTTCTACTTCGTAGGAAAAAAAATTCAGTCTCATCCAGCCCAAACATGAACATTTAACATTCATTTCTCTCCATGATCTGAGTCTTCAGACGTGAAATTTGTTAAGTCTTCTGAGATCTCCCAAAATCACTGTTCTACATCAAATATCAGCTTGAAGGGCCCTATTATTTTAAATATGTGAGACCAAACTGCTTTCCAGCAAAACACAGTTGAAAGAGAATGCATATATAACTCCTAAGTCTCCCTTAGCACCAACTGCTGTCAAAACTAAAATAAAATCGCACAGAACAGTTTGGATAATAATCACTAATGCCTTGTCATCACTCTTCTTTAACGCTCATTACAAAACCAGTAACAAACCATGGAAAGACAAGGCTTGAGGTTCTTACAATAGCGCTCCTCTGACAGCAACTGCAGTTCATTATCCTCTCTCCCCTTCACCACCCCGGCGCGTTCCCGGTCTTTGCCTACTCAGCAGATTCACGTAAGCGGGGCCGTTTTATGTGGAATCGTACATTCTAGCAGTAAAATTTTCACTCACCAGGCAAATTCTCACCCATCCTCTCCAAGGTGAACTATGTTTTACATTAATCGTATTTCTAAACTTCCCCTCGTGACAACAAGCAAGAAATCCAGAGAACCGAAGGGTCGGCGCACAAAGAACCGAAATGGAAATTTGGGCAAGGGCGGACAAGTGAAATGAACTTAATGTCCCGGAAAATAACAGTTCTGGGGGAAGAAGGGGGCTATCTAATTTTAATCTTCACATTAACTCCATCCCTCTCTCCGCTATGCAGAAATTGTTCAGCATGTTCTCCAAACTGTTTTTTATTTGACATTTAGTCAAGCCACAGTCTTGGGAATGATGAGAAGGCAATGACAAAGCTGCTTCCTGCCGGTCTCCTTCCCCGCACCCTGCCCGCCCCCGCAACCTTCAGCTCCCCTCGCCACGAACGCGTTTAAAAAGTTTCTCCGGTACCCGGCTTACCTTGACTGGGCTGCCATAATTCAGCTTATAGAGCCAGGGGTCTTCCGTCCATGAGCGCCTTCACCCCGCGGGCCCTGCCGCCAGCGCCGCGCTCACCATTTGGCGGAGCCGGGCGGGTACGCGTCCCGGCGCGGCGCCCCGATGTTACGGGACTACCTGCTCTCCAGCCCCGGGCGTCCTCGGCGCAGCCCCGGGCTCGGCCCGTATTGGCTCGCGCTAATCCTGATGGACATCCGGGCACTGGGGCCTCTGCGGCGATCTGCACTCCAGACGAGCCTGGGGAGCGCCGCGTCCGAATCCGGAGCGAGCGAGCGCCCCCGGCGCAGTTTCTGAGAAGGGAAAGCCAACGGGCCCCCAAGCTCGAAGACCGCCGGCGCCCAGCGCCTGCCCAGCAGCAGCACAACGCAGGCCACAGTTAGAAAGGAAAAGAAATCGCCTCTCGGCTCCCTTGAAGTTATCCGAGTCCGCCGGGATACCCCCTGTCAAGAAAGTTGCGGTGGTACGGCCCGCCTCCTTAAATGGGCAGGGCGCTCGGCGGCCCGAGCCGGAGGCAGGCGGCAGGCGGCAGGCGGCAGGCAGGGTCGGGCAGGGGGCAGAACCCGGGCGCCGACCAGCCCCGCCTGCGGGCTCTTCGTGAGTGCTCTCTTGCCAAGTTCTAACTACGTACAGACACCCACCGCTGGAATACACAGTACCCGGCCGCTCAGAACGCCAGCTCCAATTTGAATATTTGTTGAATAATTTGGGGCCCCAAGAGGCGGCAGTGAGCAGGAACAAGACCGCGGCAGTAAACCAAAAGTTCGCTACTTTTGATCTTTCCAGTGCTTGAGCTCAGGAAACGGGCACACTTGGTGTTACTTTGCTTTCAGTTTTGATTTCCTTACATAGAGACAAATATTTACAAAACACCTCGCCTTTTTTGGACTACACGTAGATTACAGGAAAAACAGTAACTCATTTTGGTCTTAAGCAATGAAGGGATTGACAAGAAGCAAACAAAAAATTTAAGCATGCAATATAGTAAG
Organism: Colobus angolensis palliatus; assembly: GCF_000951035.1. Classification (NCBI taxonomy): domain Eukaryota; kingdom Metazoa; phylum Chordata; class Mammalia; order Primates; family Cercopithecidae; genus Colobus; species Colobus angolensis. The sequence goes on along the minus strand of NW_012116577.1, from coordinate 2,033,544 downwards.
TCCTATACGAAGCACAAACGAAATCACTTCCTACTCAGAGGACCACGAAAAGCGTTTAAGCCGTGTCTCAAACGCAAGAAAATACTTGGATGAGCAGAGATGGAGGGAGGTTGTGCTTCAGCATCTCATAGGGACCAGTACACTGAAGGAGCTGAAGACTCTTAGATGAATACTGAATAACTGCCTGCACTGTGGACTCTCCATTTCTTCTACGTAAAATCATGACAACATTGCCCCCTCTCATAAAGAGGTAGTCCAGACTGTATTACTAAATCGTCGTGTAATACAAACATGTTAATGCCTGGCACTACAACGACAATGCTGGCAGGGAGGCCCAAGGCATCTCTATCAAGGGTTCTCAAAGTGTGTTTACTAGATTCCTGGGAGTCCCCAAGACCGTCTCAGAGGTCAGAACTATTTTTAGAATAACACAAAGACATTGTCTTTTCAGTGTGCTGACATTTACACTGATGGTGCAAAAGCAATTATGGGGAAACTGCTGGCGCCTTCGCACTAATCAAAGCAGTGGCAGCAAATGAAACTAGTAGTCACTGCATTCTTCACTACCACACGTTAGGTTTTTTTCTTTTTAAGCCAGTTTCCTTTATGATTGTCTTTAATGAAGCAAGCAGTCAGAATTATTACTTTCATTAAATCTTGACCCTTGAGCATGGGTCTTTTTGATGTTCTTTGTGACAAAATGGAAGTACCCATGAAGCAGTCCACTGCACACTGAAGTACAATGGCTGTCTAGAAGAAAAGCACTTGTGTAATTGAGTTGCAAGCTGAGCTAGCTGTTTTTTCATGGACTACCATTTTTACTTGAAAGAACAATTCACAAACCATAGTTATTCTGACTTGGGTATTTGGCAGACATTTTATTAAAAATGAACAAAGTTGAGCCTGTTTCTTTGAGGAAAACAATTGACAGTACTTATTGCCAATGATGAAATTTGAGCTTTCAAGCACTTTGGAAGACTTTTTACATCTGCCACATAATCTTGCCAGCTTCATTCACCAATACTTAAAAGACTTTCCTGATGAGATCAGGGTGACAGTGATCAAAGTTATATGAGAAGATCTGCCTTAGTTTCCAAATGACCAATAGTATAACAAAATTATACATGGGTAGGCCGGGTGCAGTGGCTCACGCCTGTAATCCCAGCACTTTGGGAGGCTAAGGCAGGCACATCGCTTAAACTCAGGAGTTTGATACCAGAGCCTGGACAACATGGTGAGACCCCATCTCTATCAAAAACACAAAAAATTAGCTGGGCATGATGGTACCCATCTGTGATCCCAGAAACCTGGGCGGTAGAAGTTGCAATGAGCTGAGATTGTGCCATTGCACCCCAGCCTGGGTGACAGAGTGAGATTCCCTCTTAAAAACCAAAATCATGCATGGATGAAAGATACCTTGAAAAAAAGTGCAAAGTGGACCAACTGATTTTAATGTATCAAAGGTTTAGTTTTTTAAAAAAGCTCATTTCAGATTCCACAATGCAATTAACCTTTAAGAAACTACCATTTACGGAGGTTTGGTATAATATCAAAGAAGGTATTAAAAATACTCATCCTCTTTCTGTGTGAAGTTGAATTTTCTTTATAGACTTCAACCAAAACAACATTGCACAAGATTGAATAGAGAATCAGATTCAGTCTGGTTGGGTTGGGCATCCCAAATCTGAAAATCTGAAATCCAAAATGCTCCAAAATCCAAAACTTTTTGAGTACTGACATGACACTCAAAGGAAATGCTCACTGGAACAAGAATATATACTGCAAATATTCCAAAATCAGAAGAAATCTGAAATCCAGAACAATTCTGGTCCCAAGCATTTTGGATAACCTGTATGAGAATCTAGCTGTCTTCTATTAAGCTAGACAGTAAAGAGATTTACATGAATGTGAAATAATGCCATTCTTTCTCAATAATTTTTTTAATTTTAGAAAATCAGTTTTATAAAGGTTTTATTTAGGTCAATATGTAGTGGCTTTTAAAAATAAATATTTTAAATACCTCAATTTTTAATTTTTAATATAGTAAATAACTATCTAAAATGTACATATACAAAAGCTCTTTGGGTTTCAAAGTAATTGAGGTGCAAAATTATTCCATATCATTTGCTAATACTTCCATGTCTCCTTCACCTCTCCACACTCATCAAGTCTTCTTTTAATTAAAGGTGTTATACATTACAGTTATTCCGTGTAACCTCTTAGCACCTAGATCAGTTTTAGCAAAATGTGGTCAAACCACCTAGGGCATATGTTAAAAACAGACTCCAGATCCTAGTTGCAGAACTACTGAAATAGAATCCTTGTGGGGTGAGGTCCCAGGGATATGCATTTCAATAAATTCTACAGGTGATGCTTGTGGTCTGCTTATATTTGACCATTTACCTAGATCATGCTTATTTAGAAAATAATTTTAAGAGGTTTTTGATTCAGTATTGATTTATAATCCTTGAATCATTTTAAGGACCATAATTGGCCAGCATTTATTTTCATTTGTAAGAAATCTGTATCAGACAACAAAATACATTTGTACACATATTTTCTTTTACAATAGTAAAGTGGTAAGCCTTCAAGGAAACCAGGCAAAAGTCTACACTCAAGAATTTTTTGGTGGCTGGTTTTCCCCATTTTTCTCTTGCTGTTTTATCTATACCAACCGTGATCATTTATGCCATAAACAAATTAGTATCAGACATAATTGCTGAAAAAAAAATTTCATCATAGCACTTACTCATAAAATGTCCACTTAGCAAAGGCTAGAAATGTAACATTGATAATATTAAAATTATACTTTTTGAACTATGTTAATTGATCTGACAGCACATAAATACGAGGAAATAGACCAGGCATGGTGGCTCATGCCTGTAATCCCAGTGCTTTGGGAGTGCAAGGTAAAAAGATTGCTTGAGGGCAGGAATTTGACACCAGCCTGGGCAACATAGCAAGTCCTTGTCTCTATTAAAAAACAATTTAAAAATTAGCTGGACATGTAGTTCTAGCTACTTGGGAAGCTGAGGCAAGAGGACTGCTTGAGCCCAGGAGTTCAAGGCTGCAGTGAGCTATGAGGGAACCACTGAACACCAGCCTAGATGACAGGGCAAGACCTAATCTCAAATAAATGAATAAATAAATGGAAAATATTTTTTAATATAGCAAATATTTACCCCCAAAGACACATGGAATCAATACCAGATTAGAATTACACCTGAGATTACCTGGGATCTCAAAATGGTTTGTAATACAAATTAATGGGAGTAATTTGAAACAAGTGGGATGATACTAGATTTATAATACATCTAAAATTACTAAGTATAGGAGAAATGGTTTGTGACTTGGATACTGTATGTGGCTAAAAAAGCACCACAAAACAAACATGGGCATTATTATTTCCAAGTGTTTTGAGAACACCATTGTATCCAACCCACCATCTTGATCAGCAGTGAAACTGAACAAAAAGCCATCATTAACCTTTGAGGGGCACAGTATTCTTTGGCTTTCTGATGAAATTTGAGGACACTGAGGCACAACCTCTGTTAAACTTCCATGCAGTTTGATTCCTCTGAAACCCACTTAGGAAGCACGTGAGGCTCCGTAGATTTCAGGTTAAGAATCTCTGGACCCGGTCCTGCCAATTTACCCTACAAATAAGGAGTAACATCGCCTGTTAATCTTTATGCCCAGCTGGGCACGGTGGCTCATGTCTGTAATCCCAGCACTTTGGGAGGTTGAAGTAAGCGGATCACTTGAGGTTAAGAGTTTGAGACCAGCCTGGCCAACATGGTGAAACCCTGTCTCAAGAATCCTGGCATGCGCCTGTAGTCCCAGCTACTCAGGAGGCTGGAGCAGAAAAATTACTTGAACCTGGGAGGTAGAGGTTGCAGTGAGCCAAGATCGCACCACAGCACTCCAGCCTGGGCAACACAGTGAGACACCATCTCAAAAAAAAAAAAAAAAAACCCAAAAAACAAAAACTTCATTGCCCTTTTAAAAACTTGGCCGGGCGCGGTGGCTCAAGCCTGTAATTCCAGCACTTTGGGAGGCCGAGACGGGCGGATCACAAGGTCAGGAGATCGAGACCATCCTGGCTAACACGGTGAAACCCCGTCTCTACTAAAAAATACAAAAAAACTAGCCGGGCGAGGTGGCGGGCGCCTGTAGTCCCAGCTACTCGGGAGGCTGAGGCAGGAGAATGGCGTGAACCCGGGAGGCGGAGCTTGCAGTGAGCTGAGATCCGGCCACTGCACTCCAGCCCGGGAGACAGAGCGAGACTCCGTCTCAAAAAAAAAATAAAAATAAAAATAAAAAATAAAATAAAAATAAAAACTTAAGAGTTGGCCAGGCCTGGTGGCTCACACCTACAATCCCAGCACTTGAGAGACTGAGGTGGGAGGATCACTTGAGGCCAGGAGTTGACGACCAGCCTGGGCAACATAGCAAGATCTCACCTCTACTAAAAAAATTTTTTTGTAATTAGCTGGGCATGGTGGCTCACACCTGTAGTCCCAGCTACTCAGGAGGCTAAGGCAGGGGGATCACTTGGGCCCAGGAATTTGAGATTACAGTGAGCCACTTCACTCCAGCTTGGGCAACAGAGCAAGACCATCTCTGAAAAAAAAAAAAAAAGAAAGAAAGAAAGAAAGAAAAAGAAAAGAGACAATTTAAACAGGTTGCCTTATTCAGAACTCTAAAATACCTCATTCAACATGTGCATTTGTACCACAATGGTCATTCAACAACTCTACTCTTTGTAGCATTTTTGGTCTAAAAGTTACGTAGGTCAAATCCCCTAAGAACTGCTACTTCATTTCAATGGAATGATGTTTAACCATGACACTGCTAAAATCACTTTGCCAAAAGAAGGGTGCTCAAGGTTGTCACTGAAGATCTCAAATGAAGCAGACACAGGAAAAGGGAGGAGATAAAGGAGGAAAATAAAAACGTGCACTCCCCAGAAGGCAGACAGCAAGGAGGACTGCTAATAAGCACCACTGGAAATTAACTGGCTCTCCCTTCAGCTGTGACCTCAACACAAAGCAGTCCTCCTATCCTTATTTCACACTTTCCAGGTTCTCTGCCTTTATCTTTAAATTGGGGTTATCTGGAGATTCTCACGAACTAAAGGCAAAGAGAGTTTTAAGTAAAGCTATTTCTAGATCCTTAATATCCAAATGTCCTCTTTCTTACAAGCAGGATTCAGGCTCTCACTTCCCACTTGCTTTTCTCCACTTGAAACAGAAAAGCACGAGCCGGGTGCGGTGGCTAACGCGTATAATCCCAGCACTTTGGGAGGCGAAGGCAGGTGGATCACGAGGTCAGGAGATCAAGACCATCCCGGCTAACACAGTGAAACCCTGTCTCTACTAAAAATACAAAAAATTAGCCAGGCGTAGTGGCGTGTGCCTGTAGTCTCAGCTACTTGGGAGGCTGAGGTAGGAGAATCACTTGAACCTGGGAGGCGGAGGTTGCAGTGAGCTGAGATTGCACCACTGCACTCCAGCCTGGGCGACAGAGCAAGACTCCATCACAGAAAGAAAAAAAAAAAGAAGTAGAAAAAGGAAAGCAGTCCTCTCATCCAGCCCAAATAAATATTAAAATGGTGCATTGCTCCAGGTTTAAATACCTCCAAGACCCCCAAAGGAACAGTTCTCTGTAGAAGGAGAGTCCCCAAGGTTAAATCAATATTAATAGATAGATCCTCATTAAACACGTCCAGGTAACAAGCTTGTGGCAGCATCCCCATGCCTGACTATATACAAATTAGAATTATGAAATGAGATGGATAGGGCCATCAGAAGTTGGACTTCTCTAATAAAGTAAATCTGATTCAACTGTTTGGTTCAAGAATAAAGATTTACAGTTTTTCAACATTCTTGTAGGAGGTATACAAGCAAAAACGTATAGAAATTACTTTTCAACTTTACCTCTTCACTCAATGTCTTTTTCTTTACCTGATTTGGTCTACAATTTTCCATATCTCCTCCTATTTGTGCATTAATAAAACATGCCCTTCCTTACCCTAATACCCTGATCAATCAGGGATATTAGCCTACAATATACCAATTACTTATTATCAGTCTACAAACAAGCTCAAGTTCCCCCACTTCCTCTGCAACACACACACAGAGTTTATTTTTTAATAAATGTTTTATTTTAGAAAAACTTCAGATTTACAGAAAAGTTGCAAACAATTATACCCCCAGCCAGTTTCCTCACTGTTTACATCTTACACTACAACTGGCCACTTGCCAAAACTGAGAAATCAACATTGGTATGTTACTATGAACTAAACTTTAGATTTTATTTTGATTTTACCAGTTTTTCCATCAATGATATCTTTCTGGTCCAAGATGCAACCCAAGGTATCCTAAAACTGCATTATTTCTCAGTTTTTCCTTGTTTTTCATGACTGACAGTTTTAAGGAGTTTGGGCTGGCTATCCTGTAGAATGTTCCTTAATCTGGTTTTGGCTGACGTTTTCCCTTCAAAGGAGGGAGACAATGAAGCAGACACAGGAAAAGGGGTGGCAATAGCTATACATATTCGAAATTCTTCTCTAAGAAAGATTTGCCTCTTCCCCATTTATTTATTCATTCAATTATGTATTTATATGAGCATGGTCTCACAAATATTTCCTTTGGACTTTCTGTCATAATCCACTACATGATTGATTTTGTTGTCAGATCGTTCCAGCCTTGGCCACTGGGAGCCCCTTCAGGTTGGCTCCTTGCCCCATCCTTTTGTGTTTCGAGCACTCCTTCCTTTCTGTTACTACAGGATGCTCCAGGCTCATCATCTATTTTCCCTACCCGCGTCCCAGAACAAGCCATTTCTCCCAATACATTGGTTTCTTCCCCATAAGCGCTACCACCCAGTCTCCTTCTGCCATCACTACCAAGCTTCTTACACCAAGAGAAGTCGGCTTCCTTTGTGATGCCAGTGACCACCTCCCATGAAAGGCTCTCCGCAGACTTTGAGCAACTCAATCTTATTTTACAATTCTTTCTGCTCACACATCCAGGATCCAGGATAGAGCCCTAACAAACCTTACTTGTCTCTTCTCAATCTAAATGCTGTCTTGTACAGTATCATCAGTAACTCTCTAAATGTGTAACTCCAACCGAAACTTCTCTCTGTAACTCCAAGCCTATTCTTTCCAGCTGCCCCAAAACAGTTTCCTGGGCATGAAAAGGCACTTGGGAGGTTGTCCAAAATAAAACATGTTCTTATTGTGTCTACACAATAAGATCCACCCCATCTGGATGCAGTTACAACAGATGCTGAGAGATACCTATCAATGAGCCTTAGCTGCTTCTAGGGTAAGGGGTGGTTTCTCCATACAGGAAGAAGACAATATCTCCTTCACCAAAGAAGGGATTAGAAAAGACTAGGGGAAAGTGTGTTTAGTTAGTTCCTTCCTTGGGAACAAAAGCAGAAAGCAGAATTCAAAGAGAGCTTCCTATGAGCAGATCAGGAGGGACTTGGCTAACACAAAACTAAAACATTGTATATTTTATCGTGTGTGTTTTAACTGTGAAGATCAGCAATAAACCCCTTAAAATAAGATCAGCCTTATTAATAATTTGTTCAATAGCAAACATCAGTGAGTGTGAAGGAGTAGTGATGCCTTTCAAAAGGAAAGGGAAACAGGGAAGAGAAAGAGACAGCCTGAGAAATGGCCCGAGGCCAGACCAGGCCAGAATTAATCTGAATGGTCCCAATTCCAACCCACTCCTTTCCTCCTGGCCCTTCATTTACGCACCCATTACCAATCATCCAAACTAGAGATCGTTTTCCTGGCTTGTTTTCCACACATATTGCTACCAAAATCCTGAGATTTCTTGGGATAGTGAAAGTAGAGGGATGGGAGTGGGAAGAGCTCACTTTAAATACTTCTCTTTATTTCTGAATTTCTAACACTGATCTCTAATTCCTCCCACCACCACTACCACCCCCTCCACTGAATAAGCTTTCACCTTCTTGTTTTACAAAAAATACTTAATGACAAGGAAGATATTCATAATATCAGGGTTTTTTGATTAATAAAAAAGCAGGTACAAAATAAAATAATTTTTAAAAGGAAAAAAAGCAGGTACAATACAGTATGATGGTTAGTATCCCACTTCGTCAAAATTGAATGAAATATGTGTATTCAAAAGATTGACACGGCCTCTGTAGCAAAATGCTAGCAGTAGGTATCTCTGAATGGAACAATCAGATGACTTATTTTCTTCTGGGTATTTAAAAATTGTCTAAATGTATAAAATGAACACACACCTGTTTCTGTAGTCACAAAAGAAAAACAGAATCACAATTATTGTAAAAACAAAACAACTATAATCAAGTCTTAGCTCCAGGAAGGAGATAAGGGTCATCTAATCCACCTCCCCATGCAAGAAGGCTCTTTCTCTAGCGAGACTAGCTTGTTTGCATGTCTCCAGGGACATCTGTTGTCATTACAAGCAGCTCCTTCCACAGCAGGCCAATGATGAGGATTAGAAACTTCTATCTCCCATGAAGCTAAAATTGGCTTCTTTAGAGTCCTGTTCCATTAGTTCTACTTCTGCCCTCTTGATACTAACAGAGCTGTCCACTCCGCTTTCTTGTTTTTTGTCTTTTTTTTTTTTTTTTTTGAGATGGAGTTTTGCTCTTATTGCCTAGGCTGGAGTGCAATGGCGCAATCTCAGCTGACTGCAATCTCCGCCTCCTGGGTTCAAGCAATTCTCCTGCCTCAGCCTCCCTAGTAGCTGTGACTACAGGCATGTGCCACCCACACCTGGCAAATTTTTTGTACTTTTAGTAGAGATGAGGTTTCTCCATGTTGGCCAGTCTGGTCTCGAACTCTCGACTTCAGCCTCGGCATCCCAAAAGTGTTGGGATTACAGGCGTGAGACACCACACCCAGCCTCACTTAGCTTCTTATGCCTACTGTTTGATGGTATATCTTTTTCTATCCTTTCCTTTTCTCTTAAGTATGCTTTTTTTTTTTTTTTTTTTCTCGCTTTGTCACCCAGGCTGGAGTGCAGTGGCGCGATGTTGGCTCACTGCAAGCTCCACCCTCTGGGTTCACGCCATTCTCCCGCCTCAGCCTCCTGAGTAGCTGGAACTACAGGCGCCTGCCACCACGCCCAGCTTATTTTTTGTATTTTTAGTAGAGACAGAGTTTCACTGTGTTAGCCAGGATGGTCTCAATCTCCTGACCTTATGATCCACCTGCCTCGGCCTCCCAAAGCACTGGGATTACAGGCGTGAGTCACTGCGCCTGACCCAAGTATGCATTTTTTAATATTTAGAATGCATGTGCCTTAGTCCATTTCCTGCTACCTATAACAGAATACCTGAAACTGGGTAATTTATTTTAAAAAGGAATTTATTCCTTAGAGTTACGGAGGCTGGGAAGTCCACAGTTAAGGGGCCACACCTGATGAAAGTCTTCTTGCTGGTGGGGACTCGAGTCCCAAAGTGACAGAGGGTACCACATGGTGAGGGAGCTGAGCATGCAAACGTGCTACTGCAGGTCTCTCTTCCTCTTATAAAGCTACCAGTTCAGGCCAGGCTCAGTGGCTCACACCTGTAATCCCAGCACTTTGGGAGGCCAAGGCAGGCGGATCACCTGAGGTCAGGAATTCGAGACAAGTCTGGCCAACACGGTAAAACCCCATCTCTACTAAAAATACCAAAATTAGCCAGGTATGGTGGTGGGCACCTGTAATCCCAGCTACTTGGGAGGCTGAGGCAGGAGAATCACTTGAACCTGGGAGGCACAGTTTGCAGTAAGCTGAGATTGTACCACTGCACTCCAGCCTGGGCGACATAGCAAGACTCCCTCTCAAAAAAAAAGCCACCAGTTCTCCTCCCATGGTAGCCCACAAATTCATTAATCTTGAATGAATTCATCCATGAGGGCAGAGCCTTCATGATCCAATCACCTCTTAAAGTCTCCACCTTTCAATATTGTCACATTGGGTTTAAGTTTCAACATAAATTTTTATGGTTTTTTTTTTTTTTTTGAGAAAAGGTCTCATTCTGTTGCCCAGGCTGAAGTGCAGTGTTACAATCTCAGTTCACTGCAGCCTCGGTCTCCCGGGCTCAAGCAATCCTCCTACCTCAGCCTCCTCAGTAGCTGGGGCTACAGGCATACGACACCACACCTGACTAATTTTTTGTAAAGACTGGTTTTTACCATGTTGTCTAGGCTGATCTCAAACTCCTGGACTCAGGCGATCCACCTGCCTTGGCCTCCCACAGTGCTGCGATTATAGGTGTGAGCCACCACGCCTAGAGACAATTTCTTACAGGATATCTAACACCCTTCCCAATTTGGACCAACTTCAGTAGCCTTATCATCCACTAAATCTCCCTCTGTCCCCTTCCCACCCCTTTCCCATGAACACCCTCCAGCCCCACACTTCTCTAATGCCATCAACCTTTTGCAGAGAGTATTTTCTCTTCATTAGAATGCCCTTTTCCCCCTTCTCCAGCTGAAGAACCCCTACTATTATCCAAACCCTAACATATGCAGCTCTTCTCAGAAGCCTTCTCTGATAGCTTATCCTTCACTCTACCCAACACAAGCTCCTAGTTCTCATGCATATCAAGTCATGAGGTTGGATGGGATCAAGGGGAGTGTTTGCTTGTTTGAGCAGAAAGGCAGCCAAAAAAAAAAAATGCAGCCAAAAGATAATTTCTGAAACAGAGAACTGTGAAGAACTCTGTTACAGCTGGTAAAATTCCCTCTTACACGTGTTTGCAGGTGAGATCTGCCCCCAGATTGCACAATCTGGGGTTCTCTCATTACACAATCAGTGGACTCTGATCCAGATTCACAAACAGAGCAAGTGAGGATCAGTGAACAATTTCCAACATTTCAAAAAATCCAAAGGAAACCACATATCTGACCGTTAGAAGTGTGTGAAGGACTCCGCTCTGGGCCTTCCTGGAGCTTATGCCAACTCAGTGTGCTAGCACCAGTGAGCCCACACTGATCAGGAAGTCTAATTAGCAACTTCGTGTGTTTTGATTAATTCAAGTAAGAAAACAAATGCTTGTTTAAATATAGTTTATTTAGTAGGGGGACTCTTTTTTAGTGCCTTCAGGCAATTTAGTGTGCAGTTGAGTTAGAACCTGTGTTTTAGTGTCTTGTCACTTAAAGTGACGCTGCAGAGCAGCAGCTCTAACAGGAGAGGCCTATGAGAAATGCGGCCTTAGGTTCCATCCAGTTTCCTGAATCAGAATCTG
>NW_012116577.1:2018926-2021576 GCF_000951035.1 Colobus angolensis palliatus | reverse complement strand
CCAGGATGGTCTCGATCTCCTGACCTCGTGATCCGCCCGTCTCGGCCTCCCAAAGTGCTGGGATTACAGGCTTGAGCCACCGCGCCTGGCCCCAGAATCTGCATTTTAACAAAATTCCAAGGCGATTCATACACTCATTGAACTCTGAGAAGCACTGCACTATAAAATCTATGACGTTTAGGAATTCCATAAATTCTCAAAGACAACTGTCCAAAATTACTACCATTATTCAGTTTGAAACAGTCTCTGAACAGTATTGTGGCATAGTCATCTATGAGTTAGGGGCTTTTCCTGCCCTTGGAACTATCCCTAAATTTTCCTGAACACATATAAGGGAAGGGGAAGGATTTAAGAACTGGAAATTAGGAGATATTCCTCAATCTCTGCAGGGATGTTTTCCTCTTTTGTGGGAGAAAAAACTATATACATAGGCAAGCCACAAAGATCAGTAAATTGCAGCTCATAAGTTATACTAAGATCTGGTCTCCTCGCACGTAAGAGAGGTTACATCAACTACTGGCATTTTCTGTGATACCTAGCCTGTCGTAAATGTGCTGTTTTTATTACTAGCAAACATTTGAATCCAAACAATTCAAAACGAAATTGGAGGTATGGATTTTACCTTCCATCTGAGGACTGAGGCTGTCTTCCAAAAAGTCAGGGGAGTTTTATTTGAGCTTATTGGTTGTGGACTCTGTTTCCTACCTAGGTCACATGCAAAACAGGAAGATTAAAACTAAATCAAATTGGCTGGGCGCGGTGGCTCAAGCCTGTAATCCCAGCACTTTGGGAGGCCGAGGCGGGAGGCTCACAAGGTCAGGAGATTGAGACCATCCTGGCTAACACGGTGAAACCCCATCTCTACCAAAAATGCAAAAAATTAGCCTGGCGTGGTGGTGGGTGCCTGTAGTCCCAGCTACTCAATGGCTGAGGCAGGAGAATGGCGTGAACCCAGGGGGAGGAGCTTGCAGTGAGCCAAGATCACACCACTGCACTCCAGCCTGGGCAACAGAGCGAGACTCTGTCTCCAAAAAAAAAAAAAAACTAAATCAAATCAACATTTATTGAGCATTTATTATGTCTAAAGCCCATGCAACCCTACAGAAAAGCATGTTTTTTAAAAACTCTTTGTCTTCTGAGAACTTACTCAAAGAAAGGGCTACTCCATTTTCTAAATCCTAAATGTCTTGAAATTACAATGAATCTAGAGAACAAAAAGTTGATTAATAACCAATTACACATATTTTCATGATCAAGGACCTATATGTTATTGAGCTGATTAAATTTTGTCATCTTAAACATCATGTTTAAGAATTCATTTAAGAAAATTACAGAAGTTGTAGCAATAGAGTTTTTGAGGTTTACAGTATTTCCTATGTTCTCAGAAAGGAGGGGGTCTTCCCTCGCTAATCCAATTAGAACTTTGTGAAGGTCAGAACTCTCAGCTAGCAACTCTGCTCCCAACTGACAGACTTTTTAGTGCCCTTACAAGTCACTGACACCTCAAAGCTGGCCAGCTTCGGGCCTTACAACACTTAACAACTTAGTGGGTCCCTACACTGTCACTTGGGAATTCACATAAAGATGACTTTCTTTCCCATATGATCATGTTCCCTCAGTACACATGGTTGAGACGCTTAGTAACAATCTTAGATACCACAGTCCAGCAAAATGGCAAGGAAGGTGTTAGGAATTAATTTTGTAAGTAATATGAATTTACTGAGCATGCACAATATTCCTGGCTCTAAGTACTTCCCCCATATTAAATTAATTCCAGCCACAAGCCTTTAAGCCAAGTACAATATCACCATCCTTGCTTCAGAGCTAAGAAAAATGAGGCCCTGAGAAAATAGGCAATTTTCTCAGTCATGCAAACTGGTAAGTGGTAGGACTGAGATATAAGCCTGCACTCGAGAGTCCATAGTCTTCATCACTATGCTGCAGTCTCTCTTGATAAGCTATTGTTACACTCTTGAGGAAGCAGTCATAGAATCCTATGACGTTTTACAAGCCTTTGGAAAATCACTTTTTCCATATCATATCTAGATATGTTTCAGCACAGCACTCCCAAATTTGATGTTACTTTTGAGCTCAGCTAGACGGCTTCTGCAAAAGGCAAATAGTAATGTATTATCACGGTTGATTTGATTTTCTCAAGAAGTGTCTGAGGGCTGAAAGAAAATTCAATACGTAGGACCAAAGCATCTACCATATTTCAATAATGGAAAAGGATGTTAAAAAAAAAGCAATTTGAAGTAAACATGAAAACCCAGTCCTGTTGGATTAATTTGTTGATTTATTTTCCAGATGTTTCAGGTACCATAAACACTAAAGTCTCTGTAGTGATGAGCAAACCACATTAAAGATGTAGTTAAGGGATGTCCACTGCACCCACATCCTTTAGAAAAAAAAAGTAGTAAAATATTTCAGAGCTGAGAGTTAATGTTCCGAGTCTTAGGGGTAGTAGCCACAATTATGGAGGCTGGTATTCTCTAGGACAATCATTTTCATTTTGTGACTATAAAGTGATTTTAAAAGAACCTGAGTCAAAACAATTTCAACAGTATTTTTCCCTTTTGTACACAAATATATAGCTGCAGAAGGCTATATATGTTATGTTGGTTACATTTTTTTTTTTTTTTTTTTTTTT
>NW_012116577.1:2016735-2018546 GCF_000951035.1 Colobus angolensis palliatus | reverse complement strand
TTTTTTGAGATGGAGTCTTGCTCTGTCACCCAGGCTGGAGTGCAATGGCATGATCTCGGTTCACTGCAACCTCCACCTGGGTTCAAGTAATTCTCCTGCCTCAGCCTCCTGAGTAGCTGGGATTACAGGCGCCCACCACCACGCCCAACTAATTTTTATATTTTTAATAGAGACAAGGTTCCACTATGTTGGCCAAGCTGGTCTCAAACTCTTGACCTCAGATGATCTGCCCACCTCGGCCTCCCAAAGTGCTGGGATCACAGGCGTAAGCTACCGCACCCAGCCTAGGTTACATATTTCTAACAAGCTCAAATAAGCGGATCACAGCTGAGGGAACAAAACAAAATAATAAATAAACAAACATTTTCCACCCAAACAGTTTTCTCAGTACTCATGCATTTATTCTCACAGTTGAATCAAGTTCCTGGGAAACATACCATTTGGGGCAGCCTCACATTGCCTACATGTAGTATTTAAGCTCTGGTTTTTTGATAAACCTTGATGACACCAATTTCATATTACCCAAGTCATCATTTACAAGATACTCCCTTCACTCCCGTACTTGCTGGCCACTAATGGCTAGCAGTGTTGCTCATGAATGGCACCCCCTCTGAAACCACACCTGGGGTGCTCCAGGGATTCAAGAAGTTAGGTTCCCCTCTGGTTTGAAGCTCTCCAGAGATTAGTCTTGAGGCCTTACGTTTTCTTCATACCACTTGGATATCAACAGTTGACCAAAGCTTTTGGATATTACCAATGAAGAGGGCCAGTGGTTCCTCCTGAAGGCATCTTGCTCTGTCTCCCACAGGTTAGGCAGTTTTTTGTTTTTTGTTTTTGTTTTTGTTTTTTTAATAGGGACAAGGTCTCACTATACTTCCCAGACTGGTCTCGAACTCCTGGCTTCAAGCAATTCTGCCTAGGCCTCCCAAAGTGCTGGAATTACAGGTATAAGCCACCCCACCTGGCCAGTTTCACAGTCTTTTATTATTATTATTATTATTATTATCATATTATACTTTAAGTTCTCGGATACATGTGCAGAACGTGCAGGTTACATAGGTATACACGTGCTAAGGTTGTCTGCTGCACCCATCGACCTGTCATCTACATTAGGTTCTTCTCCTAATGCTATCCCTCCCCTAGTTCCCCACCCCTCGACAGGCCCCGGTGTGTGATGTTCCCCTCCCTGTGTCCATGTGTTCTCATTGTTTAATTGCCACTTAGGAGTGAGAACATGTGGTGTTTGGTTTTCTGTCCTTGCAATAGTTTGCTGAGAATGATGGTTTCCAGCTTCATCCATGTCCCTGCAAAGGACATGAACTGATCCTTTTTTATGTCTGCATAGTATTCCACGGTATATATGTGCCACGTTTTCTTTATCCAGTCTATCATTGATAGGCATTTGGGTTGGTTTCAAGTCTTTGCTATTGTGAATAGTGCTGCAATACGCATATGTGTGCATGTGTCTTTATAGCAGAATTATTTATAATCCTTTGGGTATATACCCAGTAATGGGATTGCTGGGTCAAATGGTATCTCTGGTTCTAGATCCTTGAGGAATCACCACACTGTCTTCCACAATAGTTGAACTAATTTACACTCCCATCAACAGTGTAAAAGCATTCCCATTTCTCCACATCCTCTTCAGCATCCGTTGTTTCCTGACCTTTTAACGATCACCATTCTAACTGGCAGGAGATGGTATCTCATTGTGGTTTTGATTTGCATTTCTCTAATGACCAGTGATGAGCTGTTTTTCATATGTTTGTTGGCTGCATAAATGTCTTCTTTTGAGAAGTGTCTGTTCATAT
>NW_012116577.1:2015379-2016224 GCF_000951035.1 Colobus angolensis palliatus | reverse complement strand
CATCTTGAGTTAATTTTTGTATAAGGTATAAGGAAGGGGTCCAGTTTCAGTTTTCTGCATATGGCTAGCCAGTTTTCCCAACACCATTTATTAAATAGGGAATTCTTTCCTCGTTGCTTTTTTTTGTCAGGTCTGTCAAAGATCAAATGGTTGTAGATGTGTGGCGTTACTTCTGAGGCCTCTGTCCTGTTCCATTGGTCTATATATCTATTTTAGTACCAGAATCATGCTGTTTTGGTTACTGTAGCCTTGTAGTATAGTTTGAAGTCAGCATGATGCCTCAGCTTTGTTTTTGCTTAGGATTGTCTTGGTTATATAGGCTCTTTTTTGGATCCATATGAAATTTAAAGTAGTTTTTTCTAATTCTATGAAGAGTCAATGGTAGCTTGATAGGGATAGCATTGAATCTATAAATTACTTTGGGCAGTATGGCCATTTTCATGATATTGATTATTCCTATCCATGAGCATGGAATGTTTTTCCATTTGTTTGTGTCCTCTCTTATTTCCTTGAGCAGTGGTTTTTAATTATCCTTGAAGAGGTCCTTCACATCCCTTATAAGTTGTATTCCTAGGTACAGTTTCACAGTCTTAAGAAGATCCTACGGATAGGCAAATATCACATGTTTTTACTCAAATGTGGTAGCTAAAAAAACAAGTTGATCTCATGAAGTAGAGAACCATATGATGGTGACCAGAGGCTGGGAGGCAGGGTATGGAGAGAGGTTGTTTAATGGTTAAAAACATACAGTTAGATGGAAGGAACAGGTTCTAGTGTTTGATAGCACAGTAGGGTGACTATAGTTAACAATAATTTATATAATATATATTTATATAATCTATTTT
>NW_012116577.1:2007614-2009811 GCF_000951035.1 Colobus angolensis palliatus | reverse complement strand
CCCTTTTCTATTAAATTTAGGATTACAGTGTTTTACTTAAACTGTTTGATTTTGTTTGTATCTCTTTTCTCTATTTGTTTCCTAACAAGTACAATAATAATACCAATACCATTACTAAACATGATTGCTAAGAACCCTTTAAGATTTGTCTTTTTTATTTTTATTTTTTTAGATGGAGTCTCACTCTGCTGCCAGGCTGAAATGCAGTGGCATCATCACAGCTCACTGCAGCCTCAGCCTCCTGGGCTCAAGCAATCCTCCTGCTTCAGAATCCCAAGTAGCAGGACTACATGCCCAGCTACTTTTTAAAATTTTTAAATATACAGGATATTACTATGCTTCGCAGGCTGATGTCAAACTCCTGGACACAAGCAATCCTACCACCCCAGCCTCCCGAAGTGCTGGGATAACAAGCTTAAACCACTGTATCCAGCTTTCTTTCTTTTTCATCCTTAAGATGTATCTCGGCCAGGCACGGTGGCTCACGCCTGTAATCCTAGCATTTTGGGAGGCGGAAGCAGGTGGATAGCCTGAGCTCAGAGTTCGAGACCAGCCTGGGCAACATGGTAAAACTCCGTCTCTACTAAAATACAAAAGAAATTAGCCGGGCATAGTGACATGCACCTATAGTTCCAGCTACTCGGGAGGCTGAGGCAGACTTGCTTGAACCCAGGAGACGGAAGTTGCATGAGCCGAGATCACATCACTGCGCAACAGAGCAAGACTGTCTCTAAAACAAACAAAAAAACAAAAAAACAAGATGTATCTTACTAAGACGGTGCAAATTATTGTTTTTTAAAAGTCACTTGGGAAAAAAAGGTCACTTGAAATATAGTTCTCACTTTGCAAAGTAGTGCAGGACCATAGAAAGGACCGTGAAAGCCGAAACTGTACAAAACCACCTTAATAATCAACAGGAAAAATTGCGATTGTTCATAGCATTTACAAATTTCTGTCAAAATGCTAACAATTCTGTCACTTATACATTTATAAAGAAATGAAAAAAAGTAAAATATTTAATAGGCTATGACTTAAAATATTAGATGCATTGACAAAGTACTTCATTTGTTTTTTGTTTTTTGCCTTCTTTTTGGTTTTTCATTTGAGACAGAGTCTCACTCTGTCACCCAGGCTAGAGTGCAGAGGTGCAGTCTTGGTTCAATGCAACCTCCACCTCCCGGTTTCATGCAATTCTCGGTAGCTGAGATTACAGATGTGCACCACCATGCCCAGCTAATTTTATATATCTATATCTATCTATATAGATCTATATGTAGATATGGATATATATTTTTTGAGACGGAGTCTTGCTCTTGTTGCTCAAGCTGGAGTACAATGGTGCAATCTCGGCTCACTGCAACCTCTGCCTCCTGGGTTCAAGTGATTCTCCTGCCTCAGCCTCCTGAGTAGCTGCGACTACAAGCATGTGCCACCATGCCCGGCTAATTTTGTACTTTTAGTAGAAATGGGGTTTCTCCATGTTGGTCAGGCTGGTTTCAAACTCCAGACCTCAGGTGATCCTCCCACCTCGGCCTCCCAAAATACTGGGATTATAGGCGTGAACCACTGTGCCCGGCCTTATTTTTAGTATTTTTAGTAGAGATGGGGGTTTCACCATGTTGGCCAGGCTAGTTCTGAACTCCTGACTTCAAGTGATCTGCCCACCTTGGTCTCCTAAAGTGCTGGGAATACAGGCATGTGCCACCGTGCCTGACCTGACAAAATATTTTATTTCCTTGTGTCTTACTCTAACTCAGGCTTTTAAAACAAAACACCAAAAACTGGGTTGCTTACAAACAACGGAAATTTATCTCTCACAGTTCTGGAGCTGGAAATCCAAGAGCAAGGCACTAGCAGATTCAGTGTCTGGTAAAGGCTCACTTCCCAGTTAAAAAAGAAGGTGCCTTTGACTGGGCACGGTGGCTCATGCCTGTAATCCCAGCACTTTGGGAGGCCGAGGCGGCTGGATCACTTGAGGTCAGGAGTTCGAGACCAGCCTGGTCAACATGGTGAAACTCCTTCTCTACTAAAAATACAAAAATTAGCTGGGCATGGTGGCAGAAGCTAGTAGTCCCAGCTACTTGGGAGGCTGAGGTGGGAAAATCACTTGAACCTGGGAGCCAGAGGTTGCAGTGAGCCGAGATCGTGCCATTGCACTCCAGCCTGGGTGACAGAGCAAGACTCTGTCTCAAAAAAA
>NW_012116577.1:2002982-2007389 GCF_000951035.1 Colobus angolensis palliatus | reverse complement strand
CCTCAGCCCCCCGAGTAGCTGGGATTACAGCCACCTGCCACCATGCCTGGATAGTTTCCTCTGTATTTTTAGTAGAGACAGGTTTTGCCATGTTGGTCAGTCTGGGCTCAAACTCCTGACCTCAGGTGATCTGTCTGCCTCAGCCTCCCAAAGTGCTGGGATTACAGGCCCGAGCCACCACACCCAGCCCAAGCTCTCTCTTTTATAAGGGCACTAATCCCATTCATGAGGGTTCTACCCTCATGTCCTAATCACCATCAAAGGCTCCACCTCTGAATACTGTCACTTTGGGGGTTAGAATTTCAACATATAAATTTGGGAGGGGAATACAAATAGACTACAGCACTTTGAAAAAAAAAAAAAAAAGATATTTTTTTCTTTGAACAGTGCTTGCCTTCTTCTTGTCATATAACTTCTGACACAATGTGAACATCTTTAGTTTGCCTTAGCAAACTGTCGTACTCCCTGCTAAGTATGGATCAACTTCCAACATTGAATCCTTTCCTCCCTCAATGTGGTAAAACATCTCTGCGAGTTTCTCTAATGCAAAGTGTTTGTGAGGCACCACTTCCTCTGGGACATCTTCATCCTTTTCCTCACAATGACTTTCCTCATTTATATCAGTAAGTTGACTTTCAGTAAATTTCTTCACTGCACATTTCCACAGTCAGCTATTTCTTCTGTAACTTCATTAACATTCTATAGAATCTCACTTCAGTGCTGTCACTTCTCATTTATTTCCCGTGCTTTGATCTCTGTTGGTGAATTTCCTCTTTTGATGATCCATTTACGTAAAATATCACATGGGTTTATTACTGGGAGACAGGCAACACAACTACACGCCTTGCTGTCTGGGCATATGAAGAGCATATGTTAGTGACCAGTCACCACCAGGCTTTAAGAGAAGGGAATGACTGGTTACAGATCATGATGCACATCTGTTATTTATAAAGTGATCTGTGGTATAACAAGCTAGAAGCAAACTTTGTGTTACAACTGGCCTAACTGAAATTTAAACCACTGTGTTGGGGGTGGGAGCTATTTAAACCATAATAACTAGGCCAGCAGTACTGGCTCATACCTGTAATCCCAGAACTTTGGGGAGGTCGAGACAGGTGGATCCCTTGAGGCCAGGAGTTTGAGACCAGCCTGGCCAACATGGTGAAATCCCATCTCTACTAAAAACACAAAAATTAGCTGGGCGTGGTAGTGGGTGCCTGTAATCGTAGCTACTCGGGAGGCTGAGGCAGGAGAATTGCTTGAACCTGGGAGATGGAGATCGCAGTGAGCCGAGATCGCACCACTGCCCTCCAGCCTGATCACCAGAGCAAGACTCCATCTCAAAAATTAAGAAAGAAAATAAAAGGCCGGGCGCGGTGGCTCAAGCCTGTAATCCCAGCACTTTGGGAGGCCGAGACGGGCGGATCACAAGGTCAGGAGATCGAGACCATCCTGGCTAACACGGTGAAACCCCGTCTCTACTAAAAACTACAAAAAACTAGCCGGGCGACGTGGGGGCGCCTGTAGTCCCAGCTACTCGGGAGGCTGAGGCAGGAGAATGGCGTGAACCCGGGAGGCGGAGCTTGCAGTGAGCTGAGATCCGGCCACAGCACTCCAGCCTGGGTGACAGAGCGAGACTCCGTCTCAAAAAAAAAAAAAAAAAAAAAGAAAATAAATAAACAATAATAACTGAAATTTGTGCATATGAGAACTATGCAAAGCAAGGCCTACCTACGATTCCTCTCAGTAACTATAAATAATCAACTTAACTGTTAAGTTCATTTGTTCATTGTTACTTTCCTTCTTTTCGATGGGGGTGGGGGGGGGTGCCTCGGCCTCGCATAGTGCTGGGATTATAGGTGTGAGTCACCATGCCCAGCCATTACTTTAAAGGATGAGTTCCTCCCCCAACTTTTTAAAATTTTATTTTATAATTACATACCACATTTAATAGTTTCAAAGTAAGCCACAAAGCAAGGTACATTCAGGAAAGTCTAGCTTCTATCGTTGTCTCCTCTATCTGTTCTCTTCTCCTCAATCAGTTTTTGAGTTTGCTTTCTATTAGTTATTCTTTTAATATAAGCAAATGAATGTACATTTTCATTTTTTTTACCCTTACTAAAGGTACCATTATTGTACATGTTGTCCTGTACCTTCAAAAAATAATATCTCTTACAGATTATGTAACAGTAGAAAATAGTCCATTTCCTTTTACAGGTATATTAATATTCTATTGTGTTGAAATTCCAAATGGGTTTCTTTTTTTATTTTCTTAGAGATCGGGTCTTACAATGCCCAGGCTGGAGTGCAGTGGCTATCCATCTGCCGGCATAATCATAGCACACTGTGGCCTCAAACTATACTCCCACCTTAGCCTCCCAAGTAACTGGGATTACAAGGCATGTACCACCATGCCCAGCTGGGTTTTTTTTTTTTTAAGCCAACTCTTTATTGATATTCGGATTATTTCCACTCTTTTGCTATTACATATAGTCTGTAATGAACAGATTTCTGGACATTCTTTTCATATTTTTGCCAGTGTATCTTAGAGTTAGATTCCTATGGGCCAGGTGCAGTGGCTTACACCTGTAATCCCAGCACTTTGGGAGGCAGAGGCGGGCGGATGACTGGAGGCCAGGAGTTCA
The DNA here is from genome assembly GCF_000951035.1 of Colobus angolensis palliatus. NCBI lineage: Eukaryota > Metazoa > Chordata > Mammalia > Primates > Cercopithecidae > Colobus > Colobus angolensis. Next base: position 2,004,744 of record NW_012116577.1, on the reverse strand, counting down.
AGACTAGTCAGGCCAACATGGTAAAACCCTGTCTCTACTAAAAACACAAGAATTAGCCAGGTGTGGTGGCATGTGCCTGTAGTCCCAGCTACTCGGGAGGCTGAGGCAGGAGAATCACTTGAACCCAGGAGGCAGAGGTTGCAGTGAGCTGAGGCCACGTCACTGCACTCCAGCCTGGGCAACAGAGTGAGACTCTGTCTCAAAAAAAACAAAAAAACAAAAAAAAACAGAGTTAGATTCCTAGAGAGAGATTTCTAGAAGTGAACCTGGCTGACCAAAGGGTAAATACAAATGTTATTTTACGACATATTGCCAAATTCTCCTAATACAGTCACAGCATTTTGCGTTTCCACCAGCTATGTACTTAAGTATAGTATCTTCCCCCTACAATCTTTTCAACAAGACATGTTGTCAAACTTTATTTTTGCCACTCTGATAGACAAGATATGACAGCTAAATGTAGTTTTCATTTGCATCTCTCTTTTTATGCATGAGTATCTTTTCATATTAAAGGGGCATTTAAAATTGTAACTGTTCTGACAGGTTTGATATTTTAAAATAAGAACTTTCAAATAAAATTTTCACAAAGATAAAAGGAACTATTAAAATCCTCCTTAAAAATCTGAGGAATTTAAAAACCCTTCTACCCCCATATAGGTGTTATTCATATCAGTTCATCTAATCAACACATATTTATTGAGGATTTTGCTGTAGCAGAAGCTTCCCCTGTGTGTTAAGAGAGGCAGGGGCAGGCTGGGTGCAGAGGCTCATGCCTGTAATCTCAGCACTTTGGGAGGCCAAGGCGGGAGGATCACCTGAGGTCACGGAGTTCGAGACCAGCCTGGCGAACATGGTGAAACCCCGTCTCTACTAAAATTACAAAAATCAGCCAGGCATCATGGCACACGCCTGTAATCCCAGCTACTTGGGAGGCTGAGGCAGGAGAATCACTTGAACCCAAGAGGCAGAGGTTGCAGTGAGTCGAGATCACGCCACTGCACTCCAGCATGGGTGACAGAGCAAGACTCCGTCTCAAAAAAATAAAAAGAGAGGCAGATGCAAAGGAGACAGTATCAGTAATTCCAGTGGTTTGAAGACCATTGGAGTTGAGAGTACATGAGGCAAACTTTCAATGGGGAACACTTCATTGGACCACAAGAGGAATAGCTTTCTGGGCTTTAGAGACAATCTGAGCAAAGAGTTACACATGGTCAAAACAGAACAAGCCTGTTTTCTATTTAAAAAGGGAAGCAGGAGATAGGGTGAGCTACAAGTGCCAGAAAATTATGGTGAGAAAAGCAGAGAGGGACTAACCAAATGCTTAGAAATACTGCTGTAATAAAACCTTGTAACTAGGCACCTCCAGTAAAACATAATACCCAACACTGATTACGAAGTAAATCCAAAAAAAAGTAGTAAGAGCTCATGAAGGTCTTCTGGCTACAGACAAGGATGTATCCTACATTAAGTGGAATCATTTCCACTCAGGATTAAAATCCAAGAAACAAGCAGGCTTACTACGAAATTTTATATTATATTGATCATACCACTGCAATCCAGCTTAGGCAACAGAGCAAGACCCTGTCTCTAAAAGAATAAAAATTTAAAAAGAACCTACACTATGAAATTTACTAGACAGATTCTATCATAATATAAAAGTGAATGTAGGCCAGGCGCGGTGGCTCATGCCTGTAATCCCAGCACTTTGGGAGGCCAAGGTGGGCGTATCACGAAGTCAGGGGTTCAAGAACAGCCTGACCAA
>NW_012116577.1:1988502-2002402 GCF_000951035.1 Colobus angolensis palliatus | reverse complement strand
AAAAAAAAAAAAAATCTAAGATTCTTTGATTGCAATAATTATGCATCTAAACAAAAGCCCCAATACAACTAAACCACATCATACCTTATTTCTCATTAAACCTATCAGCAACCATTTACCATCTTCTTGCCACCCATGATTAAAAGAGTCAACACAACCCAGGGCAGAGTACACGTCTGACTCATCTACGTGTCCCCTCACAGCACCATGTGCAGTAGACACTCGATAAATACTTGGTGTATGAAACAAAGAAAACGCCCTCCCACAGCAACGTGCCCAGACTTTTCTATGGGAGGACCTTTCTCCGGAATTATAAGTTAGGGCAACTCCCTGGCAAACCTTTCAAAGCAATTCAACAAACATTTATTGAGTGCCCAGTATGTGCCAGTGTTAGGTACTATTCTTGGCAATGGGATGTAAAGATGAGTAACACATAGTCCTTAACACCCTGAGGGGACCCAGTCTAGTATGAGAAACACAGACTATAAAATATAATGGGAAAACGCCACAGCAGAGATAAGACACCATGGGAACACAGGTGAAGGAATAGGTAATTATGCAGGGGGTGAGGGAAAAAGGTGAGGTTGGACAATCTGCAGAAATGCAATTCCAGCCCCCTCCTCCTCACACACATGCTCACACTCCCTCTAAAACAATAGAGAAGTGCCCCCTTATCTGTGGTTTCACTTTCCATGGTTTCAGTTACCTATGGTCATTCAAGGTATAAAAATATTAAATGGAAAATTCCACAAATAAGCAATTCATAAGTTTTAAATGGCACACAGCTCTAAGTAGTGTGATGAAATCTCTCGCTGTCCTCTCCGTCCCACGTGGGATGTGAATCATCCCTTTGTCCAGCATATCTACACTATAGATGCTACTCACCTGTAAGTAGCTGTTTCAGTTATAAGTTGAAAATACATAGTATATAGTGTATACGGTGCAGTACTATCTATGACTTCAGGACCCACTGGGGGTCTTCGAATGTATCTGCCTCATATGGGGGACTACTCACTGTATTTGAAAAACAGAAACACAATCAAGTTATTCCACTGCAAATAGGCCTCATGGATCTCCAACAGGTCAAAGACTATTTCCACGCAATAAAATAAAAAGAATATTTCCACGCAAAAAAATAAAAAATTTCCACGCAAAAATATTTATAAAAATAAAGTCCCACAGGCACCATCACCTGCATATATTGGGCATTTGCTGTGTGCCAGATATTGTTCCAAGAACTTCATAAGTATTAGGTTATTTAATCCCCACAATAATCTGACGAGGTAAGTGCTATCGTCATTTCAGTGTTACAGATGAGGAAATAGAGGCATAAAAAGAGTTACAAACCTTGCCCTAGACATCAGGTATGGGCATGTGAGACACTGAGAGAGGCACCCAGTTCTGGCTCCAGAGTCCATTTCTTTTTCTTAACTTTTATTTTAGGTTCAGGGGTACACATGCAAGTTTGTTATACAGGTAAATTACATGTTGTGGGAGCTTGGTACACAGATTATTTAGTCACCCAGGTAATAAGCATAGTACACGTTAGGTCATTTTTCAATCCTCCCCCGCCACCCTCAAGTAGAGCCCTGAGGTCTGTTGTTCCCTTCTTTCTGTCCATATGTACTTGATGTTTAGCTCCTGCTTGTACGTGAGAACAGGTGGTATTCAGTTTTCTGTTCCTGAGTTAGTCTGCTTAGGATAATGGCCTTCAGCTCTATGCACATTGATGGAAAGGCCATGATCTCATTCTTTTTCATGGGTGCATGATACGACATAGTGCATATGTACCACATTTTCTTTATCTAGTCTACCACTGGCACCTAGGTTGACTCCATGGTTGATTCCATAATGCAGAGCGCCCTTCTACACCACCCACCTCTCTGCCTCCTTACCTGCCTCTGGGCTCCTTGTAATGCAAAATGCCAGTAATAATACCAGAATGCTTTAAATTCTGTGAACACAACCCAAATTGCTTTAAACCTCTGTGCTTCTGCATGGAAAGCCCTATAGTCAACCCTCCCCAAATCCTTCCACTGCAGGGCAATAAAAACTCTGTGTGCTCCTCCCACTATGGAAGTTCCCTTCCTTGTTACATCCCTCCATCATTGAACGTAACACACTGTATTATAACCATTCGTTTACATTTATACTTCTCGTAGGCCTGCTATACTCACCCTATAATAATTAAGTCTTATTATATGATACTGTAATTACTTGTTTAAATGTCTTTTTGAAAATGTCACCTCCTCAAAGAGGCCAATCCTGACCCTCCTCTTTATCTAAAATTGATCTTCATGCCCTCTCAAGTTACTTGGTTTCTCAGATCAAAGGGGTTTTCCCCCTTCACAGTACTTCTCATAGGTCAATTTTAAAAATTTGACTTCTATCTCCCCCAATATAACATATACTTCATGGGGGCAAAAGAATAACTGTGTTTTATTTGTCACTGTATTTAACACCTAATTCTGATACGGAGGTAGTATTAAGTATTTATATACCTGTATCCTTATATTAGTTCCTTGGGGGAAGGTGGGGGGAAAATTTCGGCTGTCTTAATGAGTTTTGTATCCCCAACACATAGCATGTGCGAAAATCTCAATTAACTATTTGTTGGACTGAAACCAAATAAAGATTAAGGTGGAAGACTGTGCACAGTGGCTAATACCTGTAATCCCAGCACTCTGGGAGGCCGAGGCAGGAGGATCACTTGAGACCAGGAGTTCAAGACCAGCCTGGGTAATTTGTGAAACCTCATCTCAACAAGAAATATAAAATTTAGCTATGTGTGGTGGTGTGCACCTGTGGTACCAGCTACTTGGGAGGTGGAGGTGGGAGGATGGCTTAAGCCCAGGAGGTCAAGGCTGCAGTGGGTAGAGACTGCACCACTGCACTCCAGCCTGGGTGACAGAGTGAGACTCTATCTCAAAAACAAAACAAACAAACAAAGAGGCTAAGGTGGGATAAATAGGATTTCCCTAAGAAAACAAAGTAGTGTTGGAAGGGACTGATATGGTTAGAAATACAGAGGAATGGGAAAACATGGCTTTTGGGGCAACAGAGCAAAAACTGGGGTTGTATTATACAGTGCACAGAGAGAACTAGGAAAAGCACTAAAGAGATAAGTGCATATCGGGTTGCAGGAGACTTGCAATATTTTTCTTTAGGGAGCATAATTATCTATTAGGGAGTTTTTCAAGTAGTCATGGTTTTACAAAAATCTTTATAGCATGGACACAGGGGGATGGAAGAGGCAACAGTTAGCTGGAGAATATCACTCACAAGACGAAAGAGGGTAAGGAAAAAGCCTAGAATTTAAAATCAGAAACGATAGCAAAATACCTTCACCACAAACCGACAACTTGGTTTTTGTATTATGATCCCCATTTTAGTCACCAAAGCTCTTCTCTGAATTTAATTTAACTTAACGTGAGCAGAACACTGTGTACAGCTCTTTAAGTATGTATGAAATGTTTTCTTGTGATTTCATAACACTGGCCTTTAAAATATTTTACATGAATATTGCTAATTAGAAAAAATACCATCCTTTCGGGAAATCACAAGTTAGCAATTTTAGATGGCATTTCCTGTCTAATACCTTCGTCTGCACTTCAAATCTTGGAAGAAGAGCAGCTTCATAACAACCAAAGTTACAATGGCAGAACAGCCACAGAAGGAGAACATATTTAATATAAATCCCTGCATTTAAACAAACTCCAAAGTTTAAGTAGGATAAAATTTTTAAAAACGAGTTGGGCCGGGCATGGTGGCTCATGACTATAATCCCAGCACTTTGGGAGGCCGAGGCAGGAGGATCACCTGAGGTCAGGAGTTCGAGTCCAGTTTGGCCAACATGGTAAAAGCCCGTCTCTACTAAAAATACAAAAAATGAGCCCGGCATGGTGGCATGTGCCTGTAATTTCAGCCACTTGGGAGGCTGAGGCTTGAACCTGGGAGGCAGAGGTTGCAGTGAGTTGAGATCACACCACTGCACTCCAGCCTGGGCAACAGGAGCGAAAGCTCTATCTCAAAAATAAATAAATAAATAAGTTGAATTCTGTCATAGCACGGCTCCAAGTAAGATGGCCTGACCTGAAGGGCCCCAAAAGAAAGAGAAAAAGAATAACCAGAGTTCTTATTAGAAAGATTTCATGCCGGGTGCGGTGACTCAAGCCTGTAATCCCAGCACTTTGGGAGGCCGAGACGGGCGGATCACGAGGTTAGGAGATCGAGACCATCCTGGCTAACACAGTGAAACCCCGTCTCTACTAAAAAAAAAATACAAAAAACTAGCCAGGCGAGGTGGCGGGCGCCTGTAATCCCAGCTACTCCGGAGGCTGAGGCAGGAGAATGGCGTGAACCCGGGAGGCGGAGCTTGCAGTGAGCCGAGATCGCGCCACCGCACTCCAGCCTGGGCGACAGAGCGAGACTCTGCCTCAAAAAAAAAAAAAAAAAAAGATTTCATGCATGACACTTTGCTGTTTTCTATGATCCTTTAACACTTTATTTGCTCTTCTGCTAGAGCATTTATCACACTGTTTCACAATTTGGCTGTGTGCTTATCTGCTAGGCTAAACAGAACAGGGACTCCCATTTTTCTATTCTCCTATTCTCTCCCATAGATCGTCTTTGATCTATCAGATTTTAATGCATCATCTGACAGCAGATCTTCAATAGGTATCTGTAGCATGAAAGAAAGAAAGGAGAGGAGAGGAGAGGAGAGGAGAGGAGAGGAGAGAAAACGTTAACTCTGGAAGAGGCAGAGGTCCTCATAATAAACATTTTCTGAGTCTAGGTAAGAAATCAGCAGACCTGTTATTTAGATACTTCCTTTCTCTTTACTAAATCAATCTGCTTCCAGAAATAAATAAGGAAAAATATAAGTTGCTATACCAGTCCAAATTCAATACATTAAAAAATGTTGGCCATACCATAACTTACATACTTTTTTATCTACCGTAAGGGGTATAGTAATTTAAGGGAGAAAAAAATTACGAGACCAACTGATGCAGAATTGAGAAGCCCAACGTCAAATTCAGCACAAACTATCAAGCAATTCTGCAGATTATGTCTATAGTACACCACACGGAAACCTCACCCTCATCCTGCCCCTTATACAAAAGGCTGCAGCAACCAGGCGTAATGGGCATGGGATCCAACCAAACTGGTCTCCCCACCTCCAGCTCTGTCAATGCTAATCCACTCCACAGTTGGCTGCCAAAGGAATCTCCCTACAGCACAGCCTGGGATCAACAGGCCCAAAGTGAAATCATCGTTCCCCGCCCTTCACTGCCTCCGTGCAGCAGTGCACTCCAAGTTGATTGCAACACCAAGGTCAGAAGCAGCAGCAGTATCTTTGACCCCTCCCACACAAACTCCTACAAATCCCAGAGATTCTCCTTTCTCAGTTTCTTCTCTCCCTTTCCTTATTTTCTTGTTCACCCTGCTTTCAATCCCTCTTCTAGGGCTACTAGTCCTAACCAAGATCAGCTATAACCAACAGAAATATAATGGGGGTTACTAATGTACTTTTAAATTTGCAAGTAGCCACATGAAAAAGGTAAAATAAGAAAGTAGTGGAATAAATCTAAATAATATTAGGCCAGGTGTGCTGACTCAGGCCTGTAATCCCACCACTTTGGGAGGCAGAGGCGGGCAGATCACTTGAGGCCAGGAGTTTGAGACCAGCCTGGCCAACATAGCAAAATCCTGTCGCTACTAAAAATTCAAAAAAATTAGCTGGGTGTGGGAGTGCACGTCTCTAATCCAGGCTACCTGAGAGGCTGAGGCAGGAGAATCACTTGAACCCAGGAGGCAGAGGTTACAGTGAGCTGAGATCACACCATAGCACTCCAGCCTGGGCAATACAGCGAGATTCTGTCTCAAGATAAATTAAAATAAAATAAATATAAATAACATTAAATTTATAACCCAAAACTGTCTTCATTTTAACTTGTAATTAAAGTTGTTGAGATATTTCACATTTTCCCCCGGTCTTCAAAATCTGTGTATATTACACCAAGACAAGACATCTCTAACCAGCCACATTTTAAGTGCTCAGAAGTCACATATGGCCAATGACTAACATAGAAGACAGTTCAGGTTTAGATGGAATGGCCCCACCTACTTTTCCATCTTTCTTTACCACCACCTTCCACTCTCTTTTCTCTTAAAAATACTTTAACCTCAGCTATAACAGACCATTCTGGTAATGGAAGGAAATGTAACAGGGGGCCAGGCGCGGTGGCTCAAGCCTGTAATCCCAGCACTTTGGGAGGCCGAGACGGGCGGATCACGAGGTCAGGAGATCGAGACCATCCTGGCAAACACGGTGAAACCCCGTCTCTACTAAAAAATACAAAAAACTAGCCGGGCGAGGTGGCGGGCGCCTGTAGTCCCAGCTACTTGGGAGGCTGAGGCAGGAGAATGGCGTAAACCCGGGAGGCGGAGCTTGCAGTGAGCTGAGATCCGGCCACTGCACTCCAGCCCGGGCAACAGAGCAAGACTCCGTCTTAAAAAAAAAAAAGAAATGTAACAGACCCATTTTCCTTCCACATCACTTCTCTGGCTCTCCCTTAAGCATGAAATGCCTGCTTTTCTACTCTTCAAACTTTTTTTTTTTTTTTTTGAGACAAGCTCTGGCTCTGCCCAGGTTAGAGCGCAGTGCAATCACAGCTCACAGTAGCCTCGACCTCCTGGGCTCAAGTGATTCTCCCACTTCAACCTCCCATATAGCTGGGTCTACAGGCACGTGCCACCATTCCCCGCTAATTTTTTAAATTTTTTGAAGGGACGGAGTCTCACTTTGTTGCCCAGGCTGGTCTTGAATTCCTGGGCTCAAGTGGTCCTCCAGTCTTAGCCTCCCAAAGTGCTGGGATAATAGGCATGAGCCAATCTACCTAGTGCCCCTTCAAACTTTAACACCCAGTTGAAATACTTGCTGTCTCATTCATGAAGACTTTCCCATACTGTCCACTCATAATTCATCTCTATCTCCTTTGTACTTCCACATAATCTTGCAACTCTAACATTAGTGTTTTTGCCCATGGTGTCCAACAGACTGCAAACTCCTTAGAGATATAGTGTCGATATTTATCTTATAGCTCTAAAAGAATGCAGCACAGTGCTTTGCAAACAGCAGACCTTCAATAAAGCAAACTCTAATTTACCAGCCTTATAACAGACAAGTGTACCCTTAATATCAGTGCATCTGCAAGGAATAGGTGGTTCCAAGGTAAGCTAAACTATTGGTTAATGCCTGCTGGCAACACAAGAACCAAATGTGTGGGTGCATTCCCACCTTGTTATGGAAAAAGTGACACTAACTCATACTCTGACCCAGAATTCTAGAAAATATCATAAATCAGAGGTATCATCTTCATGCAAGAAGACGACTGAGGCCAGAATCCCTGGACATACTATACAGCATCATGGGCAACAGTCACGATAACTGATCAGAGACCTAGCTATTAAAAATAACATGTTACAATGCATGCAAGAAAACAGAAATTCCCAGATAACTTCCTCTGAAAAATAGAGCACTGAAGTGACCACTGGGAAAACTCAAGACCTGGTCCCTACTTACAATGTCTTATGTTCCTGTGCCAAACATTTGACTTTCTCCATTAGTGAAATGAGAGGGAAAGATAATCCCCATCCACTGCAAGGATAGTTTCCTCTACCTGCTTTTCCCGTGCTCACTGCAGTGTAAACTCCATAAAGCTTCCCAAGTGATCCTGTTAAAGGGCATTTGAAGAGTGCTACTTCTCTGGTGGAACCCTCGAATGGCTTTCTCTCTCAGTCCAACAACTTTCCAACAACCTACAAGGCCCTCCGCAATCTGGCCTCCTTCCAGCTCCCAAACCTCATCCCAAACACTGTCCTCCTCATCATTCTGCTCCAGCCTCACTGGCGACCTTGCTCTTCCACAAAAATACAAAGCACACACTGCCTCAGGGTTTATGCACAAGCTCCCCCTCAACTGCAAAATTCCCTCCACTCCTGGCTCCAGTTCTGTCTGGCAAACTTCCTCCGGTCTCTGCTCAAACATAACCTTAGCAGCAGCACCTTTCCTGATGACTGGATATAAAACAGAACACTTTTCCCTCATCCAGCTGACACTCTTTACCCTCACCAAACCTGCTTTATAACCCTGATATGACTCATGTTTATTTTTCATCTATAACACATGTTTACCCATACACACTAGGATGGAAACTCCAGGAAAGCAGGATCTCCTTGTCTTGTTTTGCTACCGCATCCTCCCTACATAGAACAATACCTAGAATGCAAGAAGCACTCCAGATATTTTTAACTAAAAATAAAAATATGTACCCTTAAGTAAAAGAGTGACATTTTTATCTTCTGAAGGGGGCAGCGGGATGGGGGTTCATTCCTTCATTTTCTTCAAATAACATTCTAGGAAGTGTTTCTACTTCAGTATCTTTGTTGTTGTTGTTGTTGTTGTAGAGTCGAGTTCTTGCCATGTTACCCAGGCTGGTCTGGAACTCCTCACCTCGAGCAATCCTGCTGCCTTAGCTTCCCAAAGTGCTGGGATTACAAGTGTGAGCCACCATGCCTGGCCCACTTTAATATCTTAAACTATAAAACTGATACATGCACATTATGGGAAAAGAACAAACAACAAATATTACCCTTCCATGTATATGTTTTTTAAAGTTATCCTATTAAAAAAACTAAATAATTATATTCCCCCAGAAGATTAATGTTGCTAGAGTTGGTGCATCTCCTTTCAGACCTGTCCTATGCATGTGTTTATCTAGGTAGATACAGCTCTAGCTTCCTACCCATAAAAATAAGATATCTTTGATTCTATTCTGTAATTTGTATACTATATTATGCAATATTGATGCACATATAACTATCTCACCCTTTTTTAACAACGATTTCATTTCTATTTTGTAGGTACATCATAACATAGAATCTAACACCCTATTGATAAACCGATTCCATTGTCTTTTTATTTTTTTTATTTTTTATTTTTTTGAGACGGAAGCTCACTCCAGGCTGAAGTGCAGTGGCGCAATCTCAGCTCACTGCAACCTCTGCCTCCTGGGTTCAAGCAATTCTTCTGCCTCAGCCTCCCGAGTAGCTGGTACTACAGGCACGTGCCACCACACCCAGCAAATTTTTTGTATTTTTAGTAGAGACAAGGTTTCACCATGTTAGCCAGGATGGTCTTGATCTCCTGACCACGTGATCCATCTGCCTCGGCCTCCCAAAGTGCTGGGATTACAGGTGTGAGGCACCGTGCCTGGACTCGACTGTCTTTCATTTGAAAATAAAAAAAATCTCAAGCCAAATGCCCCCTCTGGTCAAGAGAGGATGTCACCTACACATCCTGAACTGAGCAGAAGCTGATGCAGATACCTGAAGGAACAAGGAGGCACTCTGTGGAGAGGCTACCACGTGAGACCTAAGACCAATGAAGACAATCTTCTGCTCCTGCAAAATGGCCCATTCTCTCTCCTTTTTCCTTCACAATCCAGCCAGCAACTACAAAACTAGAGATGACTCTGGGGCCCACCGTGCCATCTTACTCTGTCATCTTCTGCTCCTTTTTTCCCTTATGAAAGATGAATGATCCCAACCCAGCACCAACCCCCACATGGGCTTAAGAAGAGTGACACCTATTGATTCTCCTTCGCCCATGTGTTATGCAAAAGATATCCATAAAGGGTCCCCCTGAGACCCTCCAATGGCAGACTTTATTTCCTGAGCTGCCTTCGTGATTTATATAGCAGTTTCTCCCCCTCTTCCGTCCCCAGCAGTGATCCCAGAACAGGATGTTGCTCGTAAATCTTTTTCCCTCAGCTTACCTACCACCCACTGACCAGCTTATTTTTACAAGAGTTGCTATTTCCCATACTCCCTCAGTGTAAGACCCCTATTAAGGTCACAGGAGTTTTGTTCTTGAGGTCTCTGCCCAGCATAAGAATAGGGCACAGTCGAAATATACTTCTGCCATTGTGAGTACTGAAAACTGTACAAACGTCTATGAAGGAATGTCAACATATTTTCAAAAATACATCCTTAATCCAGGGAGACAACAAACAGGCAAATCACTAAGAAGACATAACCATTTCTTGATGGCAAAGGCCAATAATCATTCTTCTATAAATTATTTAATGTATTAATTGATTGAATTTCTACTGTATCTGCTAGCTCATAATCAGCTGTCCAATGACAGAATCTTGTGAGGAATATAAAAACAAAAACAGTTTAAATGCCATAATAAAAGGTTGTATCTTTGAGAAATGGGGGACCACTACTGCCTGAGGGTGAGAGAGGTTTCACGGAAGAGGTGACTGAATCCATAGTTTAACAGCATTTTATGTTCTGAACCTCTCCTCCCCACCTGCTCCTCCCTTGGCTCCCAGTACTCTCCTGGGTTTTGTCAGCTTCTTTATCAGCTCCATCTCAACCACCTTAAGCCTTCTCTGCTACTTAGGTCCCACTAAGTTGCTACGTAGTTCAAGTTCCTGAGCACTCTCAACTGTTGGGAAATCTCATGCACAATTGTGATTCATTTTCTACTGAATAAATCGTGTGTTAAGCCCAGACCTTCCCCCAACGAACTCTAGACTTAGAGAACCAATTGCCCACTTAACATCTCCACTTGCCAGGATTTTCACAGGGATTTCAAACCTGGACTACTCAAAAAGGAACTTGTACCACCCTCAGTCTTTCCCATCTTGATGACAGCATCTCCCAGTGACAAAACCAACGATTAAGAATTGTTCTTGAGTCTTCTCTTTCATGCATCCAACCTACCTATCTTTTCTCACTGTTTACAAAAAAAAATCATCCAGAGCCCACTGGATTCTCTCCAGGTCTCCCATGTACTACTTACTTCATATCTCCACAATGGGTTGCTTTGCTTCTGCTCCTGCCTATGTCCCACTAAACTCCATTCTCCATTTGACAAGTGACCTTTTAAAATCATATTAAACCACTAACATATTTAAAATAGTTTGATGGCTTCCCATTACCCTAAATATACGGTCAAATTTCTTAGCATGGCTCACCAGCTCACTTCCTGACCTGGTGCTCTCTGCTCCAGCTACAGTGAACTTCATTCAGTCCCTCAAAACGACCCTATGGTTTGCTTCTGTTTTGTTTTTTCTTTTTGCCCAAGTCTTCACAAGTATGGTTCCTCTATCTGGAACACACATCTCTCTTTTATCCATTCCTCCACCCAACTTTTTCAACTCTAAACATACATCAATGTTCTGCTTAACTGCCTCTTCTAAGAAGTCTTTTCTGATTAGTCCTCAAATCTACACTGAGGTATTACTCCTATATGTTCCTGTAAAACCCTGTATTTCCCTGATAGCACTCACAGATCAAAGAATGGACTGATGAAGCAGGGATGGGAAGAAGGAATAGTATATGCCAAGGCACAGTACTTGAATGACAAAAGCCTGCATATGGAATTGAGAGATCTTCTCTAAAGCAAGGCACCAAGGTTGAGAGAAGGACAGTAGTGATGGGACATGAGACTTGAAAAACAAGCTGAGGCCCAGGGGATAAAGGGACTGAACGCCACACTAAGGGAATCAAACTCTAAAACGTAGGCAATACGGTGCTCTGGAAGTTTTTAACTAGAGAAGCAAAATGAATGTATGGGAAACTTCCTCGTATAACAAAGTTTCTCCTAATTATTATGGAACAGAAGAGGAGGAGTGATTAAATTAGAATGGGAGATAATGGCTTAAATCTAGAGAAGTAGAGGAAGATGTCCATGCGCTACAATCAACAAATCCTAAAGGTTAAACCAGCAGATTGACTGAACCATATAACTCTTAAGGAGTCAAAAATGCCCATTAGCCTAGTAATGATACCATGATTTTTTTCCTGTGAGCCATCTCTTGGAGCAAATATCTTCAAAATATACACAATATTTCTGCTTTTTGGGGAGCTACAGTGTTTTCCTGGTTTGAAAATGCAGATGTTGGAATCACCCATTGGGGGATGGTGAAGCCACTATGAAAGATTATACGAGAAAATCCATAGTATAAAAAGAAAGCAAGTCAGGGACAGAGATTTGAGGAATGCCAACTTTTATCAAGCAAGATAAAAGGAAGTTTGGTGAGAAATTGAGAGGGCCTCATCAGAATCCCAAGGCAGATGAGCCAGGATGTGTCTCAGAAATCAGAGAAGAGGAAGGATTGACTGCATCAAGCACAAAATTCAATATATATCACTCTGCACACAGTAGGTGCTGAGCATTTGCTGAAGTGCAAAATATACCATAGTACCTCCATTTAGGGTGTGGGTATGTGTGTAAGATGCATATTTCTCAGATTATCAAGTCATTATCTTACTGTAGAAACTACCACCTTGCACGTATCCCAGAACTTGAAAGAAAGAAAGAAAGAAAGAAAGAAAGAAAGAAAGAAAGAAAGAAAGAAAGAAAGAAAGAAGAGAAGAGAAGAGAAAAGAAAAGAAAAGAAAACAAAACAATCACCCTGGGGAAGTGGGGAGAATACAGCACACCAAAAACCACATTCAATCCCTGAATCAATGGATGTCAGCTCTGAGTTCTCTTAAAAAGAAACTAAAATTACTTTATTTCATACATATCATTACCCTCCAATTTTCTGAACTGGGAAGTTTAATGCACCTCGTCTTCATTAAGGAGAAACCCTGCTGAAGTGTGAAAAGGCATTAGTATGAGAAGGTCATGTGAGTGGGTGTGAGGGACAGGGGTGCAATGAACTGAGCAATGACAAGCACTGATGCAGGAGAAAGGCCTTCGGAGAAGGGAAGGCATATGCAAATACCCATGGGTTACAATCAGCAAATCCAAAAGCCTCAACCAGCAGACTGACTGAGCCAAGTAACTCTTAGGGAGTCAAAAATGCCCATTAGCCTAATAATGATACTATCAATTTTTTTTTTTTTTTTTTCTGTGAGCCATCTTGGAGCAAATATCTTCAAAATACAGACAATACTCCTGAGTTTTTTTCTGGCTACAATGCTCTCCTAGATACAGACTTAGAATGCAAAATGAAGAGGGGGAATTCCCTCTATGGGCTATACCCTTCGCTTCTCTTTTGCTATTAGGTGGATAAGAGAAAAGGCTTAGCAAGTGTATGTAGAAACTGAATATTAACCCAAACTAAACAGCCTGGTTAAAACAGACAAAAACACTGCTGTGAGAAGACATTGACAAATTAGCCTGAAAAGTGAAATACAGGTAACTTGTAGGCACCACTGGCTCTAAGGCTTGACTGTACTTTCAAGCAATTCGTTTTTAAAAGGTCAATGAGGACAAATAGGTAGCAATAAATCACTGTTTACATAATTCTGAAGACTTTATATAGATGCCTTAAAATGTAGTTTTCAACAGTTGAGTCAACAACGAGTAATTGTCTTAACAGTTACAGACTTTTTCACAGCAACAGTAAGTTAACCCATTAGTAACAGAGTAAGAACTTTGGGTTGTTTTTCTAAGAAAGGGCAAATAAATACCCATTATAACCACCCTCCACATCAGCACTCCTCCATCTCTCTATGACAGCAACAATAACTCCAATAGTGGCAAACTCATATCACTCATTAATTGCTGGTTATTTGCAAAACACAGAGATATTGCTGAAGGATTAAATAGGTCTTTGGTATAAAAGACATTTACAACTCAGATGGATATATGATACGGAGGAAAATAATTACTAAAGGTTTTATTAGTCTGTGTCTAATCAGGAGAGAGAAACCATACAATAATGCGAACAGAAATTTAATATTTAAAAATATTAAGCTATGGGCCGGGCGCGGTGGCTCAAGCCTGTAATCTCAGCACTTTGGGAGGCCGAGACGGGCGGATCATGAGGTCAGCAGATCGAGACCATCCTGGCTAACACGGTGAAACCCCGTC
>NW_012116577.1:1975917-1987949 GCF_000951035.1 Colobus angolensis palliatus | reverse complement strand
GGTTCATGCCTGTAATCCCAGCACTTTGGGAGAGTGAGGCAGGAGGACTGCTTGAGGCCAGGAGTTCAGGACCAGCTTGGGCAACATGGTGAGATCCCAGGTCTACAAAAAAATTAAATTAAAAAAAAAAACCAGTCTAGTCATGGTGGCTCACACCTGTAACCATAGCATTTGGGAGGCCAAGGTGGGAAGATCACTTGAGCCCAGGAGACTGAGGCTGTAGTGAGCCATGATTGTACAATGCTGCACTCCAGCCTGGACAACAGAGTGAGACATTGTCTCAAAAAAAAAAGAAAAGGTGGTATTTCAGCTGAACCTTAAAGGATGACTAGGATATCAATAGACTGAGGAGCTGGAAAAGGGAGAGAAAACTCACTCCAGGTTGAGAAATAGTTTCATTATTAACCCTGGGATCATTGGCAAACCACTTAATCCCTTTAAACTTCAAATAGAAATACCTGCCTGACCTACCCTATAAGATCTTTATAAGGTTAAAGTGCAATAGTGGACTAGGAATAAGCTTTTTAAAAAGTTTAAAGCATTACATGAACAAAAGTAGATGGTAATATCTGCACACAGTAACCTGAACGAAAGCGCTAATGTGAACTCCCTGGGACTAATCTACCTCCACCCCAGTTCCTTCCCTCCCCCATGATACCAGTTTTTCTTCCCATCCCCTCTCCCTAGTTCCTAGTTGACACTTTTGACATCAAAGGCTCTCCACAAAGTCTTTGATGAATGAATGAATATTGGATTATCTTAAGAACAGAGAACTTTCATTTAAAATCAAACTAACCTGAAGGAAATATATGATTTCTATTTACTAAAAGGGTAAAAAGTATTATTAAATGAATATCTAGTTTCTTTACAAATAGTTTTTTTTTTTTTTTTGAGACAGAGTCTTACTCTGTCACCCAGGCTGGGGTGCAGTAGTGTGATCTCAGCTCACTGTAACCTCCGTCTCCCAGGTGCGAGCAATTCTCATGCCTCAGCTTCTTAAGTACCTGGGATTACAGGTGTGTGCCAGCACGCCTGGCTAATTTTTCTATTTCCTGTAGAGATGATGTTTCACCATGTTGCCCAGGCTGGTCTCGAACTCCTGGCCTCAAGTGATCTACCCCCCCCACCCCCCAGCTTCCCAAAGCACTGAGTTTTACAGGCATAAGCCACTGCGCGTGGCCTATACTTATCTTCATGTGTACCCTAAACTATATCTTAAAGTAATATTTTAGTAAGAAATATGAAATGAGAATTTTATTGAGAAATTAATTCATAGTGTCACCTACCATTTCAAATTACCCAAACTCTTAATATAAGTTCCAGAGTAACAAAAATCAGACTCATCATCACCTGAACTCACAGTTGGCAGGAACATGTGATTACACAGTTCACATACAGTGCCAGGCAATGGTCCCAGACAATGCTTCAGAGTTGGGTCTCAGAGCACGGGAAGGCTGCTTTCCCTATACTGCCCACTGAAACCCAAACTTTTAAACCTCAGGTGTCCTATGAATATCATGAAGTTCAAATTCTCCACACCCTAAGTGCTGAAATTATCAAAGGCAAGTCAACAGAAAGGGAAGAAAATTAATATTTATTAAATGTCAATTGAGTACCAAGCACTCTGTGGGCTTTAAATGAATGTATATATTTAGTCCTCATTATGATCCTTATTTTACAAATGAGAAAACTAGAGTTTAGAGAGGTTAAGAAAATTGCCCAGCATTACCTATCTCATGGGGATACAACTCAAACCCAGATATAACTGATTTCAAAGCAAACTCTCTCTTAATTAGGCTGCCTCTCCAGGTGAAAATTTAGTGGCAGGGTCCCAGTGAGCCTGTAAGAAGTGTTCTACTCACCAGAGTCACTACTGCAGGTTGAGGACATGAGACAGAAAAACAAACAAACAAAAAAACAATGAAATAATAACTGTTCCAAATATCCTATCTCACCTCGTGCATTCCCTTTGCTCTCAACTCCCTTTGTCCTTTACAAGCTACTGAGGAACACATTTTTTAAAAATATATCTTTTAGACAAATAAAATATAGTCTCCACTCATTTATTAAATACTCTGTCGTGCTGGAAAATTAAACCTCCATTCTTAAATTAAAGGACAATTTCGTATCTCGTTTACCAAGTGCTCTGCGGGGGACAGTAAGCCTCTGCCGGATGTTGAAAGATAATCTAAAACGAGAACTGCTACAACTTCTAACCGTTGAGAGGTTGATTTATTAACAGGGCAGCCACCTGACATCTGTGCAATGCTGTAACAGACCACAAAGTGCTCTCAGAGAGCACACATCATCTCACCGCGGCGATGAAAAGAGCTCTGAGAGGTAAACTGGGGAGATTCTAATTTAGGATGGGAACCACCTCCATTCCTTAATTTTTTTTTTTTCTTTTTTGGTAACTAATCTTTTCATCTTTTTCCTACCATATGGCACACTAGTGACCCCTATCCCGTCACCCAGCCTCCCCTTCTCACACCCCCACTATGCCCCAGTGCAAAGAAATCAGCTTTGTTCCTTCACTGGAAAAGATGCGCATTTCTCTGACTACTGTAGCCATGCTGAAACTATCTCCCAGGAACAACTTTTTATCTCATTTATGTCAAAAAAGAAGAGTTAGCTAGAGATCTGTGGCCCAAGACTCAGAGTTTTAAACCAGAGCTCAGAAATCATATCCCTGCCACCAGCTTCTACAAAGACAAAATGGAACAGGGACTTGAGGGTCCGGTGATGGAAGGAAGCTAGCCACTGATAGAGTCCGTTAACCTTTCTTTTCCCTTTTTCATCTGTACAACAGAACCTCATAGGGAGTTATGAGATTGAAAGCGTGCCTTTCAAGTACTTAGCACAGGTCTCGTCTGGTCACTGCACTTATTGAATTAAATACTGTCGTGGGTATCTGTACTCATGAAGGCAGGGTTAATTTGTGGTGTCTCCTACATTCTCACCATTCTAATATCAAAGGGGAATGGAAGGCCTTCAATAATCTTAAGTGTAGTTGGAAACATTTCAGCTGGAGGACAGCTTCTCTCTGACAACCATCCAGGGATGCTGTGCTCCTTGCCAGCTGTGACCTCTGCTCCTTTCTCAAGTCTTACAACTTGCTTGGAAGATAGGCTCAGAAGGTGATTACTAAACATGTGGAAAGTCAGTAAATACATTAGAGTTCTTGGGTGCCCAGTGCCTTACCAGTTCCACTCAGGTTACAAAGGGCAGTCTCTGACCTCCAGTTGTTTAAAATCCGGTTAGGGCTTGGACTGACCGCAACAGAGGAGCCAAGTGGAAAAACAGCAAGAGATAAGCTTGGTGAGGAGCTGACTACACAAGGAGAGTTTACTGAAGGTGGGCCTTAACTGCAGGCTGAATTTAGGCAGCAATTTGCTATCTTAATCCCAAAAAATGTTGTACTATTTTTAATAGTGTTGCTTTCAACACCATAAAGTATGCACATACTTTAGTTTTGGTTAAAGGTTTTGATCATATTCAAAGCCTTGTAACTACACAAATAAAAAGAAATACTATCTTTAAACTCTAAAACCACTGCCTTTGGACTTCTTTTACAAAGAGCTAAGAATTTACTTAAAAATGAACCTTTTTCTACACTGCACAGGAATAAAGGAGTTTTCCTGCTGATGTTGGGTGGGAACAGGA
Source organism: Colobus angolensis palliatus (assembly GCF_000951035.1). Classification (NCBI taxonomy): domain Eukaryota; kingdom Metazoa; phylum Chordata; class Mammalia; order Primates; family Cercopithecidae; genus Colobus; species Colobus angolensis. The sequence continues at coordinate 1,984,286 of NW_012116577.1, read as the reverse complement.
GTAAAGGAGCCCTCAGTCTCCCGAGAGGAGCAGCACTCAGAAATTCCGCCCTGTTCCACTTTACTGTAACAATAACACAGCAGAACCCACTGCACTTCAATTCTCAACACACGCAGGATACCTGCAGGGCCATCCTAGGCACAGCATTTTTCCGGTAGTGTTTGAGATTTGGAGTAAATCCCGGGAACCAGTGGCAGCTCCCTTGTAACCTTAACAAAGATCTTTTCCAGTGTGAACAGTCAAAATTCAAACGGAGAGCAGGCCCATGCTCACCACTAGGAAACCCTGTTTTCCTTTAATTAAAAAAAATGTAGAGGTCATCCCTCAGCTTTGTTTACAAGTAATGAGTCCAGCAGCCCCCATTTATCACCCCTGGAGATTCTTTTACACTTTGATGTGAAAAGAGTCAGGGTCCATTGTGATTTCAACTACTCCAACAGCAGTCCTTTCATTTGCAAACGAGGCCCTGGCCCCCAGTTAGAACCAACTGTCAGAAAAAAATTCATTGCCTTTCCTTCCAATTATTTATCAGAGACAGAGGAGAGAAGCTGGCTTTAAGACATCGCTCAAGAAAAGGTTCCCAGCACACCCCTAATACATTCCTTACCTTCCCTGGTTCTTTCGGCCCAGAATGCCCCTTTCCCAAATTCCACAGCTCATGAAAGCCAATCTCTGCTTTCAAACCATCCCATCTGGAATGACTTTCTCCTTTAAGCTTTCACAGAAAACCCAAGGGGCCTAACATTACTTATCATTTAGGTGTCCCTCCCTTAGGGCAACTCTGCAATTTTCTCCAGAGCAAGGAAAGTACCAGCACTCTGACTTCCCTAACAGACACTCAGCCATCCCAACAATGGGTTCAAAAGGCACCCATTTTTTCCCCCATCTCTACCAGTCTCTCACATTGGAAAAAAACAAAAACAAAAACATGACTATTAAGGAACTTTAAAAGGGAATGAGGCTTTAAAGATTTATTGAACTATTTAAGAAGTGTGAAGTAGTAGACAAAAAGAAGGGACCCAACACAACTAAAGAGGTTTCTTTTTTTAATGTAAACTTTTAAAATTAAAAATAATACATATTTCTTAAAGTGCAGAGGTCACATATAAATTTTCACAGAATGATATACTCTTGTAACCAACACCCAGATCAAAACAGAATAGCGGCACTCCTGGGCAATTAAACTATTTTAAGCAAAAAGAGTTATCTTGAATCTAACCAAGCTTTTAGTGCTAACTTCATTCTTCAGGAAATACATGGGATAGGTTGACAGTTTCTCAATTTCAGCACTATTGACATTAGAAACCAGAAAATTATTTGTGGTGGGGGCCATTCTGTGCATTGTAGATGTTTAAATCCCTGGCCTCTACTCACTAGATTGTGATGACTAAAAATCTCTCTAGACATTGTCAAATGTCCCCTGGAAGAGAGGGAAACAAAATTGTCCTCTGTTAAGAACTACTGGTATATTGAAACAAGTTAAACACATTAATAGGAAACAAAGAAATCCACAAAGTAGGACATACATTCAACTCTGTTTCCTTAACTTGTAAATGCTCCCACCCCACAAGTAAATAGAGTAAATGCTGCTCTAGATTAAGACTCAAGTGACAAAACCTAATGCAATATGTGAGCTTTGGTTTCCTTGAATCAGGATGAAGACAATTTTATTATTTATTTTTTATTTTATTTATTTATTTTTTTGAGATAGAGTCTTACTCTGTCGCCTAGGCTGGAGTGCAGTGGTACAATCTCGGCTCACTGCAATCTCTGCCTCCTGGGTTCAAGCGATACTGCTGCCTCAGCCTCCCGAGTAGCTGGGACTACAGGCACATGCCACCACACTTGGCTAACTTTTTTTATTTTTCGTAGAGATGGGGTTGCACCATGTAGGCCGGGCTGGTCTCGAACTCCTGACCCTCAGGTGATTTACTCGCCTTGGCCTCCCAAAATGCTGGAATTATAGGCATGAGCCACCACACCCAGCCAAAAACAATTTTAAAAGACATTTTAAAACAATCTAGAAAGTTTGGGGCCGGGCATGGTGACTCACACCTGTTAATCCCAGTACTTTGGGAGGCTGAGGTGGGCAGATCACTTGAGGTCAGGGGTTTGAGACCAACTGGCTAACATGGTGAAACCCCGTTTCTACTAAAAACACAAAAAATTAGCCAGGCGTGGTGATGTGCGCCTATAATCCCAGCTACTCGGGAGGCTGAGGCAGAAGAATCACTTGAACCCAGGAGGTAGAAGTTGTAGTGAGACCAGATTGCACCATCACACTCCAGCTTGGGCAACAAGCGTGAAACTTCGTCTCAAAAACGAAAAAAAAGAAAAAGAAGAAAGTTCAGAGATAGACTAGGTATTAGATGAATCCAAGATGTTAATTTTATTAGGTGTGAGACTGGTATGTATTCATGTAGGGAAATATCCATATATTTTTAGAGATGCACATAAAGTATGCAGAAGTGAAGTGGAATTTGCTCTAAAATAGTTTAGCAAAGAAAAAAGTAAAAGGATAGTTTTTTTTTTGTTTTTTGTTTCTTTAAGTACGGCAAAATTGGGCTAGGCGCAGTGGCTCAGGGCTGGGCGTGGTAGCTTAGTGGGATCAGGCCTGTAATTCCAGCACCTTGTGGGGCTGAGGCGGGAGGATCACCGGAGGTCAGGAGTTTGAGACCAGCCTGGCCAACATGGTGAAACCCTGTCTCTACTAAAAATAAAAAATTAGCCAGTGTGGTGGCATGCACCTGTAGACCCAGATAATTGGGAGGCTGAGGCAGGAGAATTGCTTGAACCTGGGAGGCAGAGGCTGCAGTCAGCGGAGATCACACCACTGCACTCCAGCCTGGGCAACAGAGTGAGATTTCCTCTCAAGAAATAAGGAAAAAAAAAATTCCAACCAAAAATGACCTAGTTGCCCCAGCATTCCCCATAGTCTGATTCACATACTCAGCTATGAAGGTCTCTGCAGGCCTTTGCTTTCTCCAGTAAAATCAGGCTACTAATATGAATATCTTACAGAGAATAGAAAACATGACTCAGATTTTGAAATAATGGTTCCCCAGCTTCTGCAAAACAGGAGAAACCGGAACTGAAATTCTCTTCTTCCTAAAGGAGGCTGACTACTATGGCTTCAGAAGAAAAGTACTGTTACAATGGAAGGCCTCCAGAAAGAAAAATGGTTCTTCCCCACCTCAAGACAGTATAAAATTAGTATCCCTACAAAGACAATGTTATCCCCAGCAATTCAACTCAGTGTTCATCTTATCTACCACCTGGACCAAGTTTATCACCTAAAATGATACAATGCCAAATGCCTGGACTAGTGTCCATTATACTGAAGGCACAAAATAATTATTAACATTAATTCATTCTCCTCCAACTCTCAGCCTTAGTAGGGAGTTCAGGGCTAAAGACAGAGAGAAAAAGTACATGCAAATAAACAAAACTGACCCCTGGGCACAATGGCTTGTGAGCTTAGAATAAAGATGACTCCAAACAGAAACCTACCTTACAGGCAAGCAATTCCTCTCCTAAACATCTGCCCAAAAGAAATAAAAACATATGTGGAACACTGTTCATAAAAACAAAAAAGTGGATACTACCTAAATGTCCATTAACTGACAAATAGTACAAAGATGACACATCTGTGCAATGGAATATTATTTAGCAATAAAAAGGACTAAAAAACTGATACATGCTACAATATAGATGAATCTTGAAAACTTTATCCTTAGAAGCCAGTCACAAAAACTCATATATTGTACGATTGTACTTATATAAAATGTCCAGAATAGGCAAAATCATTGAGGATTAATGGTTACCTGGGGATAGGAATGAAAATGGGATTAACTGTAAACAGGTAGTTCCATCTAGATGGAAATGTTCTAAAGCTGGATTGTAGTAATGGTTGGCCAACTCAATAAAGTTACTAAAAATTAAATTGTATACTTAAAATAGCATGTAAATTATACCTCAATAAAGTTACTTCCGTTGTTTTTCAACATGACTGTGCCACTTGTAGAAGAGTAAATACTATGTAGCAGTGTTTCCTTATATGCAAAATTTAACTTTCCTTTTGGGAAATAACTAATTCCAAAAAATATTTCCTCACTTCTCAGATAAGTCTGAATCTAAACTCTTCTAAACCCATCAAACTGAGAGACTCATCTTAAACTACATCTGACAATGACACATACTTATCAGTTAGCAATAATTTTCTAAAGTGAAGGAAAACAAGGTGTTTTGTATAAGAAATATTCTTGCACTTGTAAATCAGGCCAGAAACTACTTCACTTGAAAATGCAGGAAACCTTATTTCCCCATTTCACAATTCCAGGTGTGCACTATTTACAATGCCCAGGCCAATCGCTATTTCAGGAAAACATGGCGTACAGCCATTAATCTCTCTAGTAAGCATCTAGAAGTTTGGTCCTTGATTTACTTGCACAAAGAAGATCTGTCCATATAATAGGTGTTAATCTGTTTAACACCTTGTAGCTTCCTCAATATTTGAAAACTCTTCTCAATTAGGAGAGTTAAACATTATTTCAAACTCGAAAAGGAGAGCTTCCAGGGCTACAGTATTCCACCCTATATGATTCAAGGTTCACAAAATCCAATCCCTCAAATCTTCCCAAAAACTGAAAAGCATCTCAGCAAATCTCCTAAAACACTTCAGTACCCACTCTGAATGGCAGAAGACAATAAAATTATGTCCCACCCATTTGGTGGTATAGCCTGAAATGACATTTCTTTCATTCTTATGGTTTACCTTAACACGTTTTCCCCTGTCCTCAAGTAAAAAGTTTCCCAGAATATATCCCAACTGTACTCTCTGGCTTCAATTACCTGCGCCCAAATTCAGAAGAATGTGATTTAGCACACACTTTTTAAAATTTAATTTTAGTTTCAAGATTCCAGAGAGAAAATGAGACATTTCAAGCAGCTGATACAAAAGAGGAAGAAGGGGAACACGTTAGTGAAATGGCAAAAAGGCACATTTTCTCCTTCAATAAGGAAAAAGAAATTAGAAAGTCCAATCAAAGCAAAAGCACTATTCAGAGATGAAGGAATTTAAAATTTGGCATCAATTTGAACAATTTATTCAGTTAATGATAGTTCATTAGTCCTGATCAATATGAACCTTCTGTTCAAGTGGTATTGGGGCTGATGTTGCAGGAAAAATAAAATCCTAGACACCACTTTCCTTCTCAATCAAAATAATGTAAATAATGCTTATTGGTTTTTCCACTTTTATTGTCATTTTAAAGACAAAGCTTGCAAGGGCACAAACAATCATAAAATAAAATATGCTATCAATCTGGATAACACCAAAACAGACTAGCTGGAGAGTAGATGACAGTGAGGAGGTGGAACAAAGAGTAAGGATAATTACCTTATCATCTTAGACAATGAGAAGTTGATGGGAAAGTAATATCCTAATATAAAATATATGATAAAGATATTTAAATATATTGAACAGAAGAAATAAAATACAGCATGGGCTTGAACTGCGCAAGTCCACTGACATGTGGATTTTCTTCTGCCTCAGAGACATTAAGACTTTCTTCTTACACTCAACATGAAGAGGATGAGAATGAAGACCTTTATGATGATCCACTTCCACTTAATGAACAGTAAATACATTTTATCTTATGATTTTTTTGAGACAGGTCTTGTTCTGTCACCTAGGCTGGAGTGCAGTGGTGTAATCTCGGCTCACCACAGCCTTGACCTCCCGGGCTCAAGCAATCCTCCCACCTCAAGCCTTTACCCCACCCCAACCCGTCAGTAGCTGGGACTACAGGTGGCTAATTTTTGTATTTTTTGCAGAGACAGGGTTTAACCATGTTGCCCAGGCTGGTCTCAAATGAATATCTGGACTCAAGCAGTCTGCCCACCTCAACCTCTCAAAGTGCTGGGATTACAGGCATGAGCCACCATACCTAGCCATGATTTTAATAACATTCTCTTTTCTCTAGCTTACTTTATTGTAAGAATACAGTACTTAATACATATACAAAATATGTGTTAATCAGCTGTTTATGTTATTTGTAAGGTTTCCAGTCAACTGTAGGTTAATTCGTAGTTAAGCTTTTGGGGAGCCAAAAGTCATGTAGATTGACCCCTAAACCTCACAGTGTTTCAAATATCAAAATGAATGGAAACTTTGTAAAATAAAGGAGTATATACTATGTGATTATATTTAAATAAAATTGAAAAGCAGACAAAACAAATGCAGGGTGTTAGAAGTCAGAACAGTGGTGACTTTTAAGGGAGGTAGTAGCTGAAAGGGGACAGGAGGGGAGTTTTAGAAAGCTGGTCTTGATCTGTTACACAAGTGTGTTCACTTTATGAAAATGCACTAAACCAGGCTGGGCGCGGTGCCTCACGCCTGTAATCCCAGCACTTTGAGAGGCCAAGGCAGGTAGATTACCTGAGGTCAGGAGTTTGAGACTAGCCTGGCCAACATGGTGAAACCCCGTCTCTACTAAAAATGTACAAAAATTAGCTGGGCATGGTGGTGTGCCAGCTACTTGGAAGGCTGAGGCAGAAGAATCGCTCGAACCCAGGAGGCGGAGGACCCAGCGAGCCGAGATCATGCCACTGCATTCAAGCCTCGGCGACAACAGCAAAACTCCATCTCAAAAAAAAGAAAGAAAAGGAAATGCACTAAACTGGACTAACAATGTCTGCCTTTCTCAGTCTGTTAGACTCCAGTAACAATTTTTAGGAAGAACTATTAAAAAGGGGGAGAGAAGGAAGGTGAAGAAATACATACGTGAGCTCAAATTCAACAGTGTCAAGTGCTGATAAATCTGGAAGTCACAGAATAAGCTTATTGTTTCTAAGAACTACAACAAATGTTGTCTTTACACATTACATTAATATTCTGTCCATGCTTATGACTTTTGATAGCCCTGAGCAAAGTACGGGTTCATGCTCAGACTTCAATTTAGTTTGAATGATTAGAGCTGTGTACTCAATATACATCTCTTTCCTTTGCAAATACGTCCTAGTCCTGGACCAGTTCCACATGAATTTAATTTTTTTTTTTCTGGGAAACTAAAAGATTAAATACCTATCATGATTAAACATTTAAACAAGTGAGCTACTGGTGTGTATTAAAAACAGAACTTTTTAAAGGATATCCCCAAGCTTATCACTTGTACTAGGTACTAAAATTAAAAGGAGTATATTGAGGAAGTGCGGAGCCAGAAATTATGATAAAAGTAACAAATAATAAAAACACTCTATAATTGCTAGAATGTTATAAGGGACAGTTACCCAATCAAACTTAATAATTAGCAAAACCAAAAAAATAAGTAATAGAATATAAAGTATCTTTTTTTAGGCCGGGCGCTGTGGCTCATGCCTGTAATCCCAGGACTTTGGGAGGTGGGAAGTGGGGGCGTAGTTTACAGATCACAAGGTCAGGAATTCAAGACCAGCCTGCACGATATGTTAAAAAAAAAATAGGATAATTAGCCAGGTGTGGTGGTGGGTGCCTGTAGTCCCAGCTACTCAGGAGGCTGAGGCAGGAGAAAAGCTTGAACCTGGGAGGTGGAGGGGCCAAGATCGCACCACTGCACTCCAGCCTGGGAGACAGAGTGAGACTCCATCTCAAAAACAAACAAAAAATATACATATATGTATTTTTTTTTACTTGAAATTCTGGGATACATGTGCAGAACATGCAGGTTTGTTACATACATGTGCAGAACATGCAGGTTGTATACACACGCCGTGGTGGCTTGCTGTACCTATCAACCCGTCATCTAGGTTTTAAGCTAAAATATCTTTTTAATCATGTCAGTGATAATACTTTTACCCACTATAATTGATTCATCTACCAGAAATAACACACGAACCAACATCAATAACTCAACCTTTTTGAAAAATCAGACCTCCACGAAAATCTTACAATTAAAATTTAAAATTTCTTCAGCTCCTTAAATTCTCACCAGTCTGATATCTACATTCTTATAGGAAGACGTTTTAATAGCCTACAGTAGTCAACTCTAACTGATGAATTCAAAGGGATTCCAATCAAAATGCCAATCATAATTTTTCTAGAAAGTGATTAATGACTTCAGACTATATTGAGAAGCATGAGAATGAATAGCTATTAAAATTCTAAAAATGAGAATTACAAAGAATCTGCCTCAATATTAAGACATATAAAGACACAGTGAAACAATATACCACAGTTGCCAAAAGACACATCAATGGAGCAAAAGACAGCCCAACAACAGCCCCAAACCTGTGATAAAATTTAGACCTAGCATTCATATCTGTGGGGAAAAGATAGGTGATTTAATAAACAACGATGAAACAATTGTCTAGCTTTTTGCTTAAAAAAAAAA
>NW_012116577.1:1975366-1975677 GCF_000951035.1 Colobus angolensis palliatus | reverse complement strand
CCTAACATCCCCCATCTTTACCTTTTCCTATTAATATGAAATATACAATATATATTCAAGTTAACTACATATGGATCAAAATATTAAAAAGTCAAAGATGTAAAATAGGTTGCAAGTTAAGAGGGTCAAGCAGCTAACTAAATGTGTGAATCTGGCTGTGCAGAGAACTATAACGAATTGAAAAGCATCAGTGCTTTCTCAACTTTTTTTTTTTTTTTACATGAAGTCTCTGGGGCAAACAGACAAAGCAGATGTCTGCAGGGGAAATTAGATAGGAGCTCTGGCTGACCTTTAGGCTTGCGGGGGGCGGG
>NW_012116577.1:1968321-1975316 GCF_000951035.1 Colobus angolensis palliatus | reverse complement strand
GGCACACCACTCGGGAAGTTCTGAATTAGAAAGCCTGTGTTCTGATTAAAAGAGCTGAAGCTATTCAATTCTGTCTGAGCACTGCTACATGGCAATGCAAGCCCAGGGTTGCTAAATCTTAAATTTTTCATGAGAAGATAGAAGATTGTTATGTAAAAAACATTGGCAGATAATTTCTTTCAGAATTCTGTGACAGGCCAACCAAAACCCATATGTTGACCAGATCTGTCCCACAGTCCACCAGCTTACAAGTTCTGATTTAAATGCAAAAATGAAATCGTACAAGTGCCAGCAAAGAACACATGACATTATTTTCACAATCTTGGAGGAGGAAAGACCTTTCTAAGCACAATCAAGGCCAGAATCCATAAAGGACAAGACATTTAACTACATAAAAATGTAAAACATATGTGTAACCCAACATTATGAATAAACCTAAAGACAAATGATAACAGCTTTCCCCCAGGCTCTAGCAGAATGTGGATTGCAGCAGTCAGGGTCAACTGTCTTCCCTTTGGTGAGGGGAGAGAGTAAACCAAGTTTAACAGCCCCACAGTGATGACCAGGAACTGAATCATTTCCTAAGTGAACCAGAAAGGGGGAGAAGTGGGAGAACATTTGGGATGGTCTACAATTGCAGGCACCATCATCTATTCTGTGGCATTATAAATATTAGTTAAATAAATCTGAGTCTACATTTCCTATAATGTTTTTATTTTTTAGACTAGTCAAATGCAGTAGCAAGAAGGGTGAAAATAATTCTATCATAAATAGAAATTATGGCTGGGCATGGTAGCTCACACCTGTAATCCCAGCACTTTGGGAGGCCGAGGCAGATGGATCACCGGGGGTCTGGAATTCGGGACCAGCCTGACCAACATGGTGAAACCCTGTCTCTACTAAAAATACAAAAATTAGCCAGGTGTGGTGGCATGTGCCTGTAGTCCCAGCTACTTGGGAGGCTGAGGCAGGGGAATCACTTGAACCTGGGAGGCAGAGGTTGCAGTGAGCCAAGATCATGGCACTATACTCCAGCCAGGGTAACAGGAGCAAAACTTTGTCTCAAAAAATAATAATAATTAATTAATTAATAGAAATTATGATAAAAGTAACAATAAAAACAATTCTGTAATTGCTAGAATGTTACTACAAGGGGTAGTAGTAATATTTAAAAACATTTAATATGTTTTTGGTGTGGTGCAGAGGCTCACACCTGTAATTTCAGTACTTTGGGAGGCCGAGGCAGGGGGATCACCTGAGGTCAGGGGTTCGAGACCATCCTGGTCAACCTGGTGAATCCCAGCTACTTGGGAGGCTGAGGCAGGAGAATCGCTTGAACCTGGGAGGTGGAGGTCGCAGTGAACCGAGGTTGCACCACTGCACTCCATCCTGGGCAACAGAGTGAGACTCCATTTAATAGTTTAAATAAAAACTAATCAGTGATAATTCTCTCTGAATGTCAAATGAGTTATTGTTTAAAACTGCTTCAAAATGTTAATATGATCCCCTCAATCAACACTGATCAATTACTATATGCAAGAAGGCACTAAATTGTGTGTGCAGAGTTGGAGGGAGAGATGTGAAAGGGGCAAAATATAAATATGAAGGAATTCCCTCCTTCACGGCTTTCCGGATGAGGTGGATTTGTTTATTTATTTCAAGCACAGGCTGAGCATGTGTACGCTTTCCCCAAATCAGTGCAATCTTGTTATCCTGAACACAGCATTAGAATGCTGATTTAATCATTAAAATTAACATCTACATTTTTAAAAAATGAGTTAACAGACTTGGCAATTGCTAGATTTAAAAGACAATATGTAGCCAGTCCAACAAGTTTGACTTCATGTAGAGAAAACTGGACATTTCAAACATTTTCCTGCACCAGTGAGTTCTTAAGTTGCAAAACTGAAAAAGACCAAACTTATTCATTGAAAAGTAGATTATAAAATTAAATATCAGCATGTCTTTGAATCACAGATTCCACGCTTACCTGTTGCCACCGCTGTTGACTCTTTCCGTAAATGCCATTGTTTCCAGTCAGTGGAAAGTGGCAAGTCTGTTCATCTGAAAGAGAAACAAACAGCAGCCCGTGAACATTAGCCTGTGGGTAAATTCAGGGATACACATGACCTGTAAGAAGTTTTCCTGGAGACAGAATTCCAAGTTCTCATTTGAATTAGAAAATGGTTCTCCAATTCCCAAGTTGCATGAATAAACTCTCCAGTATATATCAAAGGCCAATTGCACTTTTAACTGTGAGGCTGCTTCTCAAAGCCATTTCAGCAAGAAAACAATGTGCACAAGTTTACCATAAGGAGGAGGGGGAGGAGAAAAGGAAATACCATTCCCCTGGTGCCTACTTTGTGCCAAGCATTGTGTTAAATATAAATAAGCCCTTTGAAAAATGGCATTTCATTAATACATTATAATAAAGTTGCAAGGCAGATACTAATATCCTATTTTATAGATAAGAAAATGGAGACTCAAAATCATAAAAAAAAAAAGTAGACTCAGTTTTAAGTAATTTGCCTAAGGTTACAGGTTGTGTCAGCATCCTCACTAGAATTAAAAGGAAGAAAAGTTAAGAGTGTCAAGTATGCAAGAGAAAGGAAATCAACAGGTCATTCTCACAGGAGAATGCAACACTTCACAAGAAAAGTGGGTCCTGGTAACAATCAATCTTAAGATTTTACTTCCACTCATCAAAGGTACTTAATCAAAACAAAACAAAACCCAAATAAAACAACTACTGAGCATTCTTTCAAAACAAGACTGAATTTCGGGGAAAAATTAGTATCCAATCTGGGCAGATAGTCTTGCTACTATCTTGTGTAACTCTGGACACAGCCTCTCCTTATGGTTAACACTGTCTACAGCTGTTTCCTTTTCCCTCTCTAGTGAGTATTTATAAATTGACTACACTTATCCTAACTTGCATTAAATAGTTTGTTTTACTTTTCAAACATCCTTAAGGCAAAGGTAGGTTACTAAATTATCTTAGTACAGACTCCACAAACCATTTGATACAAATGGAAACACACATTAAATTTGTAATCATTTTAACTTACCTCTGTTTAACAGGCTGTTACAATTTTGGCTGAGGTTGAAACACTGAATATAGTCCTTGATAGCTCTATTCTTACTCCTGATAAGGTCTTTTATCTCCCTCTCCATGGAATTTAAATTGCTGACTTGCTAACTACAATGTTTCCATACTAGCAGACATAATTTGTCACTCTATCTCCTCTTTCAAAAGACTGCAGCATGGATGTTGCAAATACTCTAGTTAACTCACACTAGCAGAGATCTGCTTTTCAGGGTCAAACATGTGTCACTCCTCTGACCAGCAATAGTGGCCCCCTAGGCAAGTTTTCTCAATTCTCCAACTCAATCCCCACTCTTCTCCCTCCCCTTTCCTCACCACTTACTATTGCTCACTTTCTCCTTTTTCTCTTTCTCTGCATCCCTCGCTCTACCCTTGCCTTTGCTGCTCACACTTTCTCTCTCTTGACTTGCAGGGCTGGCACACAGTAAGTGATCAATAAAACACTATTGCATTCCTGTTGGCATTATTCTTCATAACACTTCTGTGGATGCACCTGAAGAGTCCCTGATGGCAGTTCCTCACATGACCCTCCCAAAGAAGATGCTCAACCTGCTTTCAACCCAATAGAACCCACCCCTAGGGCTCTTTGGTGGACAGTGATAACAGTAGGAAAGGAGACAGGTTGGGCTGTTGGGTGGCTATCAATCTGAGAGGGGTCCTGAGTTCACTTGTTTGTTCACTGACTGACAGAACCAACAAATATATCCTGAGTATCTGCTCTAAGCCAGGTACTAAGAAAAAAGAGAGTGGGCCGGATGTGGTGGCTCAATCCTGTAATCCCAGCACTTTGGGAGGCCAGGGTGGGCTGAATGCTTGTGCTCAGGAGTTCCAGACCAGCCTGGGCAACATGACAAGACCCCGTCTCTGCTAAAAATAAAAATAAATGGCCAGGTGTGGTGGTGCATGCCTGTGGTCCCAGCTACTCTACTCAGGAGGCTGAGGTGGGAGGATTGCATGAGTAGGGATGCAGGTGGGGACAGGTGGGGGGGTGATGTAGGTTGCAGTGAGCTGAGATTGCACCATTGCCCTCCAGCCTGGGTAACACAGCAAGGCCCTGTCTCAAAACACATAAAAAATAAATAGAGTGAAGAAAAGACTCTTGCTACCACTGAGCTTACATACTACAGAAGGTAAGCAAAGACACATTCAGTAAAATAGATAGATGTTAGAAAAGCAAAATGGGAGTATAGAGTGCAGAGAGGTATCAAGGTAGGGTACTGCAGTTTTATGTAGGGTGGTCAGAGAACACAACATTTGAGGAAAGACTTAAAGTGAGGAGCAAGCCATGGAGATCTGTAATGAAAAAGGGTCCTCGAGACTGGTAAATAGAAGACTGAAAGAGTGAGCAACGCCCTAGGTCTCACCGCTCAGGAGCACTACAGATTCTTGGGTAGGTGAATGGGGTTCAAAGTGAGAGAGACCATAGCTTCTGAGGAATCGAGCCCCTGGACACAGCCAGGGACCTATCTGTGCAACTAAAACCCTTAACTTCGTGAGAGGCTTGATCTTTCCCCACAGCGGGAGAGAGGGGCAGGAAGACCGCGTCATGAGATTACTGACTGATATCTCAGTTGTGTCTCACAACAAGGACCAAAGTCAGCCTAAGCAAGGCTGTTGAGGGTGATGTGTGATTTCCACAGCTGTATGAATAGCCCAGATACACACTACGATACGTTATGAATGTTAGGTTATGTTAGGTTCGAATGGTGGCCTACTACAGTCAGGAAATTATTATTCTAAACCACCACTAAGAAAGAAATTTAGCGTATGCTTCAATTTAGCAATTCTCCTTTAAGGAATCATTCCTTAAAATACAGTCACATGTGTACAAGGAGGTATGTGCAATAAAATATTGCTTGTAAGAGTAAGAAAATTGGTAACAACCTAATACATATCATTTTAAAAATGGCTAATTATGATACATCATAATGAGATGCCTTAAAACATCAAAAAGAACCACATAGGTTTATCTAAGCAAGATCTAAATAAAATGTACAATGTGAGCCAAGTTTTTTGTTTGTTTGTTTAATGCTTTATTATTAAGTTTAGACATACACACAAAGTTTGGAATAGCATATACCAAACTGTTAATAGTAGTTTTCTGGAAAGGGAAGAGATTTGGTGAAGAGGCCAGAGCAGGAGATGTAAAAGGGCATCTTCACCTTTTATTCTGTTATGATATCAATCTTTCAATATAATCCTCCACGGGTCAAGCATGGTGGCTCACGCCTGTAATCCCAACACTCTGGGAGGCCGAGGTAGGAGGACTACGTAAGTTCAGGATCAGCCCTCGCAACATACTGACATCTTGTCTCTACAAAAAATAAAAAAATTAGCTGGGCATAGTGGCACATGCCTGTAGTCCTAGCTACTGAGGAGGCTGAGGCAGGAGGATAGGTTGAGCCCAGGAAGGAGGAGGCTGCAGTGAACCGTGATCTGTGCCACTGCACTGCAACCTGGGTAACAGAGCAAGACTCTGTCTTATTAAAAAAAAAAAAATTGGGAAAGGCTGGGCAAGGTGGCACATGTCTGTGGTCCCAGCTACTCAAAAGGCTAAGGTGAGAGGGTAGCTCGAACCCAGGAGGTGGAGGCTACAGCGAGCTATGATCACACCACTGCACTTCAGCCTGTGTGAAAGAGCAAGGCCCTGCCTCAAAAAAAAAAAGAAAAAAAGGAAAAGAAAATAGGGAACATATTAACTTGGCTCTATTTAAAAACAGAGTAGTGCTGTACAGCAGAAAGAAGCTAGGCTCAAGTGAGCTGCATGATCGCCTTGGACAAGTTAAGCTCTATCAGCCTCTGCACCCCTACGTGTAAAACGGAGCGCTTCCTACCTAGAGTAACGGAGAAGCATATATCGTATCATCGAGCTAAAATACGTAGCACACTGACACATCATAGCAGCGATATCCACATTAAATTTTATGTGAATGATGCAAACTTTATTTCATTTTGGAATGTTCCACGGCAGGAATGTACATTACTATCTAAGTGACCCTTCTATAGTCCTCCTTCTCTTGCTTACCAAATTTATTCAGAAATTAAAGTGTCATGTGTATCAAATTGCTTTTCTTCCCCAAATAAACAACTCACAATTCAAGAATGTGTATACACATATATGTGTGAGTATATACACATATATGTAACTTTTATGGACACTCACACCACATACATATAGAGAGAGAAAAAAAGAAAGAAGATGAATATAAAAGGTGACTCAAGATGTTTTGAAATATTCTGTTCACTTAGGTCATTAAGTGCCTCCAAACCTAGTACACTCTGGGGAACCTACTCTCAAGAGTCTTTATGACATGCTGGTAGAAGATCCGCTTTGCAACCAGCTATAAGACCTCCAGGCCGGATGCAGTGGCTCACGCCTGTAATCCCAGCTCTTTCGGAGACCAAGGAGGGCAAATCACGAGGTCAAGAGATTGAGACCATCCTGGTTAACACGGTGAAACCCTGTCTCTACTAAAAATAAAAAAAAAAAATTTAGCCAGGTGTGGCGTTGGGCGCCTGCAGTTCCAGCTACTTGGGGGGTGAGACAGGAGATGCAGCTTGAGATGCATGAATCCATGAGATGCAGCTTGCAGTGAGTGGAGTCCACTGCACTCCATTCTGTGTGACAGAGCGAGACTCTGTCAAAAAAAAAAAAAACCTTGAGAAAATTATTCTTCTTCTCTAAGGCCTCAGCTTTCTCATCAGTAATACAGGACTTCATGGGATTGTTGTCAGGTGACATAAAATAATATTTGTATAAGTCTTAGCACAATGACTGGCTCATGGTAAACATTCAATAAATGGTAGTAGTTGTTCTAGTTATTTTTTTGGCTGGCCAAACCATGTGCTGCGGCAACTCCATACACTAGGGAAGCTTGCTTGCTTGCTT
>NW_012116577.1:1958833-1967761 GCF_000951035.1 Colobus angolensis palliatus | reverse complement strand
TGAGGCAGAGTTTCACTCTTGTTGCCTAGGCTGGAGTGCAATGGCACGATCTTGGTTCACTACAACCTCCGCTTCGGGGTTCAAGCGATTCTCCTGCCTTAGCCTCTCGACTACCTGGGATTACAGGCATGCACCATCATGCCCAGCTGATTTTTTGTATTTTTAGTAGAGACAGGGTTTCTCCATGTTGGTCAGGCTGGTCTCAAACTCCCGACCTCAGGTGATCTGTCCTCCCAGAGTGCTGGGATTACAGGCATGAGCCACCATACCTGGCTAATTTTTGTATTTTTGTAGAGACAGGAGTTTGCCATGTTGTCCAGGCTGGTCCCGAAAATGCTGGTATTACAGGTGTGAGCAACTGTGCCCAGCCTGGGAAACTTTCAACTGGACAAACAGAGCAAGTAGTTCCCCAGTCCCAGGGCCACAATTTAACTTCCAAAGGAGAATATGAGAAAAATTTCTCTGTCCAGAGACCAGAGGCCTGTAAGCTGTTTAGTCCCTCGTCATCTATACTTCTCTTTTACCCAGGAATAACAGTCTCTTGGTAATAGGCAATGTGTCAGGGATAAGTCATGGGTCATACATGCTGTTTTAGTCTGATTCTCTAGAACTCTACTCCAAGTAGAGAGATCTACCCCCTGGGAGAGATCATAATCTCCCAGAACCCCAAACTGATCTGATCATCTACAGTTCCTCTAGGTTCTCAATACATACGGACCTCACAAGCTCAGAAATCCATAAAGGAACACAATTTCCCCAACTATCTCTTCTTCACTTTGAAGTTTTGTTCGGTAGGGTTCTGGAGCTACCCTACACTCAAGTACACATCCCACATGTTGTGGCTCCCTCTGATCATTAGGCACTCAGCTCAATGACACATTCTCAGAGAGGCCTTCACTGACTCTCAAAGCTAATGTAACAATGCTGTCCCTCAAGGACTCTCTCTAGCCATAATGGAGTAGAGTACTCTCTACTCCATTATGCTTACTATATGGGTTAGGAATGTGTTTAGCTGCAAGTAACAACTGCTTAAATTAATAGAAGTTTATGTTTCTCCTATAGAAAGTCTAGAAGAGGGTGGTTACTGGGCATCCTGTTAGCTATGCAATGAGGGCATCAGGAACTCTGACTTTTTCTGCTCTGCCTATTTAGCATGTTGTCTTTATGCTTGTCATGGTACAGCTTATAAATGATATCTCATTCACATTCAAGGCATGAAGAGAAGGAGAAGACGAAGGTGCGGCTCTGCCTGACATATTTGTCTATTTTTGTCAGAAAAGGAAAATCCTTCCCAAAAATGTTGACTAACAAAAAAACCAGAACTAGGTCACCTGGACTCTTCTAGCTTTAAAGGAAGCAGGTAAATCAAGATACAAACTGTCATCACTGGCTGAGAACAAACATGATCTATTACTTAAGACTGGACAAATGTAGTCCCTTAGCAATTAAAGTTCTCTTAGTGACAACAAGAACAGGAATGGCTACTGAGGAGAAAAATAGCAGTGCTGGCCACACTTCTATGTTTTCATAGTACTTACCACTATATGGAGTTAACTTATGCTACATAAATAATGTTTATTGCTTATCTGTGACTCATTGCTTATCTGGACAGATGAGTCACCTGATTCTGTGTAACCATAAAGAAGCTGGGAAACACAGAAAAGCACATGGATATTGGTAGAAAATGTCTCTGTCTCATTCCTGTGGGCTGGCAAAATATCGTATAAGGCATTGTCCTCATTTCAGAATTTGGACCCTTACAAAAGTTTCTTGGAACAAACTCAAAGTTTGCAATTTATTCAAAGTAAACAAATTACTTCATCTTATGAGACAATATTTACCATAAAAAAAAAAAAAAGACTGGAACACAATCTCTTCCTTCAGGAATAATAATAGCAAACATTTATGTAGCACTTACTATGCTCTGCTCCAAGAACTTGCCAGATCTTAGTTCCTTTAATCTGTTCAAGTAGTCAATAAAGGAGATACTGCTATACTGCTCGCTCCATTTTATAAGGAAGAAAAAAACGGAGGATTGGAAAGGTGTTGGGAGACAATTTCTCCATGGGTCTGTGGTATTTGTGCATATTTTTACAAGCAGAGGCATCAATTGTCTTTGTTTTGTTTCAGATTATCTTTTTTGAGACAGGGTCTTGCTCTGTTGCCCAGGCTAGAGTACACTGGAAGGATCTCAGCTCACTACAGCCTAGGTCAAGGCTCAAGCAATCCTCCTGCCTCAGTCTCCTGAGTAGCTGGGACTACAGGCATGCAACACCATGCCTAGCTATTTTTTATTTTATTTATTTATTTATTTATTTATGAGACAGAGTCTTGCTCTGTTGTCCACGCTGGAGTGCAATGGCATGATCTTGGCTCACTGCAACCTCCACCCCCAAGCAATTCTCCTGCCTCAGCCTCCTGAGTAGCAGGGATTACAGGCATGTGCTACCACGCTGGGCTAATTTTTGTATTTTTAGTAGAGACAGGGTTTCGCCATGTTGGCCAGGCTGGTCTCAATCCTGACTTCAATGATCCACCCACCTTGGCCTCCCAAAGTGCTGGGATTATAGGCGTGAGCCACCGTGGCCAGTCCATCTGGCTATTTTTTTTTTTTTTTTAATTTTTGTGGAGATGAGATCTCACTGTGTTGCTCAGGCTAGTCTCAAACTCATGAGCTCATGCAATCCTCCCACATCATCCTACCAAAGTGCTGCGATTACAGGCATGAGCCACTGCACCTGGCTGTTCCAAATTATCTTTAAAGATGTTTGTATGGTGAATAGCCTTGGAAAGTAGGGATAGTGTCCTAGCACTAAGGGCAGCATGTTTACTATGCAGTATAATCAAGATAAAACTCTCCCTTCACAGGTTTTGTTTGTTTTGAAACGGAGTCACGTTCTGTCACCCAGGTTGGAGTGCAGTGGCACAATCTCGATCTCTGCTCACTGCAACCTCTGCTGCCCGGTTCAAGCAATTCTCCTCCCTCAGCCTCCCTAGTAGCTGGGATTACAGGTGTCCACCACGATACCTGGCTAATTTTTGTATTTTTAGTAGAGACAGGGTTTCACCATGTTGGCTAAGCTGGTCTCAAACTCTTGACCTCAAGTGATCCACCCACCTTAGCCTTCCAAAGTGCTGGGATTAGAGGCATGAGCCACCATGCCCACCCAGCCTCTCCCTTCTCGGGTTCTAATGATTAGGAAAAAACAACAACAACAACAAGATAAAATCTCCCTGTGAAGAGCAAATATGCTTACTGACAATTCTAAAAGACTAGGGAGGCCAGGCACAGCGCCTCACATCTGTAATCCCAGCACTTTGGGAGGCTGAGGCGGGTGGGTCATCTGAGGTAAGGAGTTCAAGACTAGTATGGCCAACGTGGTGAAACCCCCTCTCTACTAACAATACAAAAATTAGGTGGGCGTGGTGACACATGCCTGTGATCCCAGCTATTCGAGTGGCTGAGGCAGGAGAACTGCTTAAACCTGGGAGGCTAAGGTTGCACTGAGACGAGACTGCACCACTGCACTCCAGGCTGGGCAACAGAGTGAGACACTGTCTCACACACACAAAAACAAGATTAGGATTACCTAAACTCAGGATTCCCTTCCTGTTAATGCAATCCACTGTTTTTGCATGTGTCACTTGGCTCTCTTCCTCTCTTCCCATAACCCTTTGGAAAATGGGGGCTTAGGAAACCAGAGTAAGAAAATGTTGATATTCTGGCTGCAGCTATCTTGATGAGTGATAAAGTCATTCATTCCTCTCTAACCCAGGGGTCCATGAAACTGTGGCAGGTTAGTTAGCTTGAGAGAAGAGTAAAATCTCAGACTTCACAGGTGTTGTTGCTGTTGTTTAAAGAAGGGGTCTCACTTTGTTGTCCAGGCTAGTCTCAAATTTCCTGGGCTCAAATGACCCTTTTGCGTCTGCCTCCCAAAGTGCTAGAATTACAGGCATAAGCAGCATTGCTCGGTCAGCCTTCATAGTTCTTGAAAAAAGTAATTTGCCTAAGGTCTGACAGCTTAGTAGATAGCATATCCAAGATTCAAACCCAAGCTGTCTGACTCAGAAACCTTTTTAAACTCTCCGCTATACCGCAGTGGTTCTCAAAGTGTTGTTCCAGAAATAACAGCATCAATATCAGCCGCGAACACGTTACACATGCAAATTCTTGGGCATTACCCTAGACCTGCTGGATCAGAAACTCGGGGGATGGGTAAGAGGAGCACATCTGTGTTTTCATAAGCCTTTCAGGAGTACATTATAGGTCTGAGAACTACTGCCAGACTGCACATATTCACTGTATCTATAAGAGAGGAGGAAATGGTATGAGTATGTCCTGATTTACATAGGGATATGCTCTGAAAAATTTATAAACTGAGCTTTCACAGGTTGAATAACAGTTTTCAAGCACTAAGGCAGCTAGTCTGTAAGGCCCTGTATTTAATTTTTAGAAAGGTAAGGATTCTTATCTAGTGCAAATAAGCACCACGTGTCTGTTAAATAGGTTTGCATAATTTTTTCCTTTGGAGGCACAAATGTTCAAAATCCTAAATGAAAATACTTGTTTTTATTCCCATAATGACCAGAAAGAATTACTTACCCAAGGAGAAACACTATTTATATTTTAGAGTCAAGCTGTAATTCTTGAAAAACAGGAAACCACACATCAACATAGCCAACACAGTGTACCATAGTAGAAAGGGCACCAGGCTTTGAGTCACAGAGTCAAGTCACTTAACTTCTTCAACTCAATTTCCTGATTTTAAAGTGGAAAACGAATTCCAATTTCAGAGTCACAATTAGGCTTAAATGATTATGCCATGTGAAAGCTGTTGGTAAACAGAGAAGTGCCAATATAAGTTCCATCTGCATAGGCCCATTTTCTTTCTTCATCGTGTTACCATCACAATTTCTCCAACGCTTAGGATACTGTCTGGCTCACAGAAGCTACTCAATACTTAACACGGTATTAGGAATGAATATGAGATATTATATTAATGACGTAATTGATTCCTTCAGGCACTATTTGTCACAATAATCTCAGTCTTTTAATAGGAAAAAGTCACTCTAGCAAGAAATCCTTAGTCATGTTTAAAATGGGCCAGATAATTTAAGAAAATCAGCTGATTTTCTTCCCTTTGGGAATACTACTGAAGTTCTGTCCTAAGGCATACAACAGAAACTCCTATTAGCAACCCTGATGACCTTGGGGGTCTCATGGTGTCAAGTCTATAACAATCTGTTGCCCAGATATAAACAATCAGGAATAACGGATGTGTACCTACAAACAGCCACATATTTCACATTTATTTTCATGCTGTGGCAGAATTTTAATAAATGGATTACAGAGTTTATGTAATCGATTTTAAAATCTAAGATCCAAATCAACAATATTAAATAAGCTTCTACTGTGTATTAAAAAAAAGAGACTACTAGAAAGCAACTGCCAAGTAAACATCACTTGGGAAGAGAAACTATTGTTGAATTGATTATTTAATGAGGAAAACATCACTTACGAAACTCTATATACTTATGGTAAATACATTTCCTTTTTTCCTTTTCCTTTATTTTACTTTATTTTTTTTTTTGAGATGGAGTCTTGCTCTGTGGCCCAGACTGGAGTGCAGTGGCATGATCTCGGCTCACTGCAACCTCCGCCTCCTGGGTTCAAGCGACTTTCCTGCCTTAGCCTCCCAAGTAGGTGGAATTACAGGAGCACACCATCATGCCCGGCTAATTTTTGTCTTTTCAGTAGAGACAGGGTTTTGCCATGTTGGTCAGGCTGGTCTCAAACCCCTGACCTCAAGTGATCCACTCGCCTTGGCCTCCCAAAATGCTGGGATTACAGGCATGAGCCACTGCGCCCGGCCCCAATGAGGTTCCTTAATTTGCACGCTCTCCAACATACTTTCTCAATCTCCCCCAAAATTAGTTAAAGGAACTTTGGGCCCACAAATTACAGAGTTGAACATAGAACTCCATCAGCTTTTCAAAAAAATATTGAAAACAAGCTTACCCTTTCTAAGCTCAATTTTTTCACCCCTCTTTTCAACTTTCAAGGCAATGTGAAACTTCAACTAAACAATCACCTGGCTAAAGTGACTTGTAGGCCAGGCATGGTGACTTCCACCTGTAATCTCAGCACTTGGGGAGGCAAAAGTGGGAGGACTGCTTGAGCCAGGAGTTCAAGACCCACCTGGGTAACGCAGGCAGACCCTCCTCCCCACCCCAATCCATCTCTACCAAAAGATTTTTTAAATTAGCCGGGCATGGTGACACACGCTTGTAATCCCAGCTATTTGGGAGGCTGAGGAGGGAGGATCCCATGAGCCCAGGAGTTGAAGGTTGCAGTGAGCTATGATTGTGCCACTGCACTCCAGCCTAGGTGACAGAGTAAGAACCTGTCTCAAAAATAAATAAAGTGACTTGTAGAGGTGTCTGATAAAGACGTAACTCATATATATGTATTTTAATTGAATAGTCTCTTCCAAATTTAATCCAAAATCTAATTAAGCAAGTATCTCAGTCAATTAAAAAAGTAACTTTCACCTCAACCAGCTCTCAGAAATTCAGTTAAACCAGAGAGGAAACAGAAGAGACAGCTAGTTTTGACATGGTCTCATTACCCTATAGTAGATTAGTGATTCTGGTGGCAAAAAATGCATGCCTGTTATGTATGTAGGAGAAAGCAATGTTTAAAATGGCCTGGACTTCTGTCATAAAGTTTCAATCTCTAAATGATCTTTGTATGCTAATTTAACACACTGTTATTCTTCAAATTATATTTTTGCAAAGTTGAAGAGTTAAGCAAAAGCCAAAGACACAAATTCAATTGTTACAGTGAATGAATAAGGCAGATTAATATTTAACAGTTCATTTTCTTGCAGGTGAAAAGCAAAGAATTCACAGCAGCATACCTGCAAGTCCCACATCTTCAGCCTCATCATCCTTGTAAGTTATATTTGAAAAAAGAAAACTCTCCAATATCTAAACTCATTTTCCCCAAAAGTCCCACTCTTCGATCTCTATTTGTCTCAAAGTGACCAAATCTATCCCAAATTATTTCCTTGGTTCTCTCCGTAAAAATAGCTTAATTCAAATGAGTTTCTCTAGTTTTACGTACTACTTATGTATTCTCTTGCTTTCTCTCCTCGTCTCCCCTTGGATCGTTTTCCTTTAGTTCTCACCACTGGTTTTCTGCATATTTATCTTCAAATATTCAAGTACAATACTTTCCAACATCCACAAGAGACAACACCTTGAAATTAAAGCAGACAAATCATCCAGAGTTTTCCATTCTCCTGTGAATCTACTTCCAGAATATCCACTCAAGGAATCCTTCCCACTAAAGATGAAAGGCGAGCTAAGGAAATACATTAGACAGAGGAAGTAAACATTGAAACAGGGCCATGCCTAGGTATTCTTCAGTCCCAGAGAAATAAACCTAGACTCTTGGGTCCAAAGGTCTTTTTCGTGACTTTTACCCCCACCCAGAGGCCGACACTACTCAGGTCTGAGAGAAGTATCCCACGGCCACCTACCTTCTACACACACCGCAGGACCTTGCTCTGAAATAATCTTGCACAAGCCAAATTCTCCACGCCTCTCCGACTCCTACCTAATGTTTCTGTGCCTCAGTTTCTGAGCTCTTCTCACTTTGCAACTGTCCTAGGGAACACTGGGTCTTCGCCTTAATTTACAGGTTTGCACTGAAGGTTTTTAATCAGTCTGGTTTCCCCGTAAGTCACACCCCACAACGTGCACGAAGCGGGGGTTAAAATTATCTCCGCTCCGCCCTTAAATAAAACAAATCACTTGGCTGCAAGGCCTTCCCCCCCCAACAGAGACTGGTTCACAGGAGATTCGGACACATCTCCACCTCCAAAGCCAAGTGCCTTCCCGGGATGATTTGCATAACAATATGCGGGTGCTGGTGGTGGAGAAGCTCCGGGAAGAGAAAACTATCAGGACGGTATCGAACCGCCTGCAGGCCCGTAGCAGCTCCATTAATGTAACCACCATCACACTAAGGTAACGTGTGATTCACACTCTCCACCTTCTCTCCCCTCTCAATCCCCGGCTCCGGCGCTCGCACCGTCGGAGAGTGGGGGTGCGACGGTCACAGACGATGGGACACCCGAGGGAAAAAAGCATTATCAGGAGAAATTAACCAGTCCTACACTCTGAAGACGCCTCTCCCTCTGTCCCAGAAGTAAGTCTCAGAATGTGGCTCCAACTCCTCCCCGGAGACTACGGACCACCGACACACGCCTCCCTCCTGCTCTCAGTGAGACGCGAAAGGAAGCCCTCATCTCTCTCCGGAACAGGCACAGGGGAGGGTCCCGGGGTGCAGGAGAGAAGAATCCCGCTTTTCCCCGCCCCTCCCCCCAAGAAACTTCTGGGACTCATTACGCAACTCAGGGAGCAGGTCCCAACAACAGGACAGCTCTCCACAAAACGCGGGGTGCACAGGCAAACGTCTGATTTGGGGGCTGGGGGTGAGGAAGGCGCATGAGTATCTTCCCGTGTCCCCGTCCCGTTTTTCTACGCGCTACCTGCCGCGGGATCGCAAGTAGGGCAGTGAGAGCTCTGCGCCCTCGGCCGTTCTCCCCGAAGGCTCCCACCGGAAAAGTGGGAACGCCAGCGACTTGAGTCAGCTTGCTGGGAAGCCGGCAGAGAGGCGGGGAGAGCCTAGGCTTCCGAGAAGTCCGCGGCGGCGGCGTCGGGGGCCACGCAGACCGATCCCCAGCCCTGGGGGGCGCAGCGCTGCGCTCACCTTCCAGACCGTTCCGTTCTCTAGTCCCGGGTCGGGCGCCCTTGTTACCTCCGCCCTCCCCTGACCTGTTGCGGTGGGAAGGGGCGCGAGTGCAGACAACGCAAAGGAGCGCGTCCTGCCGGGGCTCGGCTGCGGAACCGCGGAGGAAA
>NW_012116577.1:1948529-1958676 GCF_000951035.1 Colobus angolensis palliatus | reverse complement strand
CGAGCCGCGGTACCGGGTTCCGCCCCGGCCCGCGCCCTCTAGCTGGCGCCACCCAAGCGGCCAGGGACGTCGCGGCCCTCCCGGGATTGGTGGGAGGATCGTGGGGGAGCGGCAGCTCAGGACGGAATACGGCAGTGACCGCCCCGGTCGCGAGGGTGACCCTGCCCCGGGTTGCTGTAGGGGCGCAAGAACCCTTTCACTTTACGGCGAGATTAAGCTCAGGGTCAAGTTCTGAGCAAAAAGTGTCAAGGAGCCTTTTTGCAGCCTCCTGTACTATTGAAACAGATTCTGTGCCCTTTAAAGGAGATAATAACTAACATCTGGGGAGCGCTTTACAATTTAGAAAAGGCCTTTCACACACAGGCCTGTTTTATCTTCACAACAATCTTATAAAACAGATATATTGTTCCCATTTCCCAAATAATGAAACCGAAGCGCTGAAAAATAAGTATTGTGCTCAATGTCACAGGCTACTAAGTGGCATGGGAAACCAGGTCTCCTGAATCTAGCCTCCGGGTTTCTGCCCTCCACCAGCCCAACCTCAGAAAATTCTAATAGGTTCAGGGGGCTTTGACAAATAGACCGTTGGGAAGAAGGGGAAACTTCAGGTCTAGTTAGGTCGCTGCCCGATTCCTGTTCCTGTTGTGAACATACCAAGGAAAGCAACAGGCTGTCTTCATTGTGTGGTTGCACCTTCCTTCCTGAAAGGGACGCAGAAAGATTACATCAAATGGCCCAGATGAGATTTCACCTCCAATATTTTATAGTTTAAAATGGGTGAAATTATTTGGATGAAGAAAAGCACCTTACTTTAATATAATATGTAATGTAAATTGGTATAATGTATGAAAATAAGCCCCTCCCTGCCTTCTGTTCTTTCCTCTTTTTAATTTTGTCTCTGCTGCTCTGCTCCTCAACTCTTTTATTGTCCACATAATTGAAAACCTAATTGATGGATATTTGCAATTCCAAATTAAACCTTTGGCTACTTGACTTAATTTTCCGTGGATTGTTTTCCAAAATATAACTCTTCACCCTACTCCATATCCTCCTATCGGGAGATTGGTTTACCTAGACAGCTAAAATAACTAAGGTGTCCCTGATGAAACCTGGTGGTGTATCTATCTAGGATGAAAGTTTTGGTCATCCCTGAGCAGGATGGGACAGGAGTCACCTCTTACAAAGTGTTTGTACACCTTTTAAAGGTTTCTAACAGAGACTGATCTCTATTCTAATCAATAACAAAGATTTTAACGTTTTTGCTATATAATGAATACATTTCATTGTGAAACATATATTAGCATGGTAATATATTATAATCTGAAAACTTTTACCGCTTCTATCTAAAATGTTTTCCTTTTTTGTGTTCTTTTTGTATCATCCCATAATATCTCCTATAGGGCTCTTCAAACTGTGGTCAACTTAGTAAATGATGTTGACAGTGGAAGTGTGATAATTTTATTTTCCTGCCTTTGGAATTGAAGAATGTAATTTTGCAAAAATTTTGTTGAAGATGATGTAACTTTGGTTCAGAGAGTAGCTCATTCCATTTATATCAATATTCTTAAGGCAGTGTGCTAGGTGACAAGCCATATTGATGACAAAGACAGAGCTCCTATTTTCATGACATTCCAGTGTGGTAGCAGAAACAAGCAAGTGAATAAATAATTCCAATACACATTTCTATTGATTTATTTCCTGAATGGTGACTGGCTATTTAAAAAGACTAAATCAAATTAATTTTCTCATAATGAATAAAAAAGGATAGTCATGACAGTGAGTTATTATTTTTTAAAATGCCTCTCTTCTGCGGGTCACTTTATATAAATAGTAAGAAGGCTATTTTAAAAAGTGATTACACTATATCTACTTTAAAAACTTTTTTGTATCTACTTTTTAAATTTCAGACATAAACAAAAGGAGAGGAATTAGGTAATGGAGTTGCAGATATTTAGCTTTGTTAGCTACACTTTCCTCCATCATCTTCCTTACAGGAATTCTTAAATTACATCTTTAGCACACTCAGTGAAATTCCAGCACTTTCTTAATTTTGACAACCTAGTCTCATACATTTCAGATGACATTTCTAATAAGGTGAAGCATGTTTCTGACATCGGTGCTTTTTTTTTTTTAACAGAACCCCCTACCCCCCAAAAAAATCTCCCTTTTGGCCGGGCGCGGTGGCTCAAGCCTGTAATCCCAGCACTTTGGGAGGCCGAGACGGGCGGATCACGAGGTCAGGAGATCGAGACCATCCTGGCTAACACAGTGAAACCCCGTCTCTACTAAAAAATACAAAAAACTAGCCGGGCGAGGTGGCGGGCGCCTGTAGTCCCAGCTACTCTGGAGGCTGAGGCAGGAGAATGGCGTAAACTCGGGAGGCGGAGCTTGCAGTGAGCTGAGATGCGGCCACTGCACTCCAGCCTGGGTGACAGAGCGAGACTCCGTCTCAAAAAAAAAAAATCTCCCTTTTGAATATGATGATGGGACTTTTTAGCTGCTGCTTCATATAAGGGCTCCTAGGATATTACCTGACAATTTTCAGCCATGGTTTTACTTAAAATTTAATAACAAATTAGTAAAACCCCTGGGACTCATAGACGCTCACAGGATGTATTCTCAGAGCACCTAAACAGCCCATGAGGAGGGAAAACAACATTAAGATAGAGGCAGGTGAGGAATGTGCCCAGTCTCACAACATGGACATCTGTTTGGTCAAACTGAAGTACTTCTAAACTCTGCAGTTGTGCAAGATCCAAGCGTTTTAAGCCAGCAGTTTAAATTATGTTCTTCCAAATGACTGCATGTATATCTCAAAGGGCATTAATTTCTTCCCCCAAAGTATATAAATAAATCTTTTTTTTTTTTTTTGATGTGAAGTTTCATTCCTGTTGCCCAGGCTGGAGTGCAATGGCGCAATTTCAGCTCACCACAACCTCCGCCTCCTGGATTCAAGCAATTCTCCTGCCTCAGCCTCCCAAGTAGCTGGGATTATAGGTATGCGCCCCCGTGCCCAGCTAATTTTGTATTTTTAGTAGAGATGGGTATTTCTCCATGTTGGTCAGGCTGGTCTTGAACTCCCAACCTCAGGTTATCTGCCTGCCTTGGCCTCCCAAAGTGCTGGGATTACTGGTGTGAGCCACCACACCCGGCATAAATAAATCTTAATCTGAGCATATACTTATGATTAAAGATAGAATAAGGCCAGGCACGGTAGATTATGTCTATAATCCCAGCACATTGGGAGGATGAGGCAAGAGGATCACTTGTACCCAGGAGTTCAAGACCAGCCTAGGCAACGTAGTGAGATCCTGTATCTACAGAAAGCAAAAAAATTAGCTAGGAGTGTTCGTGCACAACTACTTGGCGAGGTCCCAGCTACTTCAGGGGTTGAGGTAGGGGGATAACTTAAGCCCTGAAGATCGAGGATGCATTGAGGTATGATCATGCCACTGCACTCCAGCCTGGGTGATAGAATGAGACCCTGCCTCAAAAAAAAAAAAAAAATTATATATATAAAATTAAACAGCCAACGCGCACTCAGGGGAAAGTGGTGTAGATGAGGAGAGGGAGATGCTGGCACTGAGGAAGGAGGAAAAAGGAGGAAAGATTAGTCTAAGCCAGGTTAAGGGAAGTAGAGGAAGGCCCAGTTCCCAAAAAAGAACACAAACCAAGAGGAGGAGCAGGATTTCAAGGCAAAGATTATGAGGAGGGCAGTGATATGAAATAGGGCAGGAAAGGTCAGCCAGAAACTGATAGTGAGGGGCCCTACATGCCAACCTATGGAACTTTCCTTTCATCCTAAATGCAGTGGGTAGGAGACTGATTTGATCATGCTGCGTTTTAGAAAGATTACCAAGACCGCCACATGAAACTGGATTGGAGATAGTCAGGCTACAATTATAATCCCTAAGGTTATGCAAGAAAACGTACAGAAAGCCAGGTATAGATTGTGGGCAGATAGAGAAATTCTTAGTTATCTGTCTCTATCGGGGAGGCAGATATGCAAATGTGAACCTGCTGTAAGAAGAACCAGGTGCACAATTATTATAATTAAAATAACTGTCTGTATTTTGTGATGAATACTTTGCAGAAAACTTGATTCCTAGTGACCTGACATCACTTTTTCTAACAAATACGAGGTTCATATTGTATGTGAATTTTTCCTCATTGCTACACACTACTTCCCAATCCCAGTGGGGACTGTGAATGCTTTTCAGTCATGTAGTTGTAAACTGAGTTCACATTTAAAATAGTAATTTGCAAAATTGCAGTGCAGCTGGAACAAAACACAATGTGAGCACAATAATATTTTTTCATCCCGCAAAACAAATGTAGGGATTTAACTGCGTTTCCACAATTTCCCAGACATTGTACACATATAACTTTGTTTAATCTCCTTGAAAATGTGGGTGTATTGTCTTGTTCATGAATAAAGAACCTCAGAGAGATATTTCATGTTGATCATGATTATATAACCAATTGACTAGTAGAAGCAGAATTTGAACTCAGCTCTTCCATGGCTGAAAGACATGTTCTTAACATACATAAAATTAGATCAGTATAAGTGTTTCAACTAA
Source organism: Colobus angolensis palliatus (assembly GCF_000951035.1). Taxonomy (NCBI): domain Eukaryota; kingdom Metazoa; phylum Chordata; class Mammalia; order Primates; family Cercopithecidae; genus Colobus; species Colobus angolensis. The sequence goes on along the minus strand of NW_012116577.1, from coordinate 1,954,096 downwards.
TATCTGTTAGCATGAAATTCACATCAGCAGGCTCAAGGGAGCTGACAGTGGGGTTTTCATGCTGACAGTTATATCTGGAGGACTAAATAAGAAGAGGAAAAGGAAACCTGAATGATTATGGGAAACTCAAATAGTCGAGAAGCGGGAAGGAAACGAAATAATAGACAGGGTTAGACTAGAAAAGTTAAGTTACAGTGCCCCGGTGGAGCAGGATTGGAGATAAGAGTACCCTAAAGACTGGCACAACTTCAAGAACTCAGCCCTCAATACTATAATTCATCCCAACCCACATCTCTCTTCTAAGTTCCAGACTATCACCCTCATCGGTTTGCAAGAAATTCCATGTGGTTGTCCCACAGGCAAAATAAATTCAATGTATCTAACATGGAACTTATACTATCCAATTTCTGTTATTTGGTTCCCAACTTTTGTTAATGGTGCCATTATAGACTCAGGATTCTGATTCAAGTGTCTATTACTTACCAAGTCATATTTAACTTTCCTCTTAAATTTCTCCCTTCCTTATGAGTTATCATCCCTTTTGTTTGTTTTATTTCTTTATTCTTGTATTAAATAGCTACTAAGTGTCAGGTACTAATTCTGCTCAATTCTGGGGATATAAAGAGAAATAAGAGAATAACCTTGTTCTCAGAGAGTTCATATCTAGAAGGAGAGTGTGATAGGCTGAAGTCTAAGATGGCTCCCAAGATTCCCAATCCTGTGTGATTTCATTTCTTCTCCTTGAGTGTGGATGGGCCTGACTGAACCAGGTGAGCTCTGTTTTGAAAAGAAGATCTAGGAGCCAAAGAAGGAGTAAGTCAGAGAGATCCAAAGCTGCAGCAGATTCTCTTCTGTTGGCCCTAAAGGAGCAAATTACCATGCTGTACAGAGGCCATATAGCAAGGACATGAAAGCATCCTCTGGGAGCTGAGCTTAGCCTCTGGCCAACAACTAGTAAAAATTCAAAAAATAAAAAAGGACCACAGTCATATGACTGCAAAGAAATGGTTTGTGCCAAGGGAACTTGAAAATGAACTTTCCCTAGTCAAGCCTCCAGATGAAGATGTATCTGGCTATACCTTGATTTCATCCTAGAGAGATCCTGAGAGAGGACCCAGGTAAAATGTGCTGCAAGTCTAACCTGCATAAATTGTCAGGTAACGAATGGGTGTTGTTTTTGACTGTTAAGTTTGTGGTAATTTGTTATGCAGCGACAGAAAACTCATATGGAAAGATAAAAGAATAAATCTTTGTCTTGCTCAGTGCTAGGCTAGAGGCATGCATGATAGAGCGTAGGAGGCTATCAGAGCACAGACAGGGACATCCAACAAATACTAACGGACTCGGGGAAGGAATCCCGGCAGAGGTAGTAACTAAGATGAATTCTAAAACCAAAGAGGGAGAAGAGAGAAGGAAAGGGAAGGAGGAAGAAAAAAAAATTTTGAAAGAAGAAAAGAAAACCAAAGAAAAGAGGAAGTTGGGGGAAAATGTGTGTGATCAAACGGGGACATGAAACTTCATAGGCAGAGGGAGTTAAATATCTACAAGTCCCAAAGTCATAGAGTTCATAGTGACCTTTAGAAACTAAAAAGATGTCAATATGTCTAAATTCAGGGACGATTGGTAAAAAATGAGGATGGAGATTTACAAAGAAAAAAAGAACGTTTACCATTTACTGATTGACTATGTGGAAGCCCACAGTGTCAGCTCATCCTGCCTCACCACAACCCCAAGTCAGAGATGGATGGCACAGGTCATTTGCTCGTTTGCCTCAAATCTAGTCTAGTCTAGTCTAGGTGCACTTCCTCTACTCTGCCTTCAGTCACGGAGCGGATTCTCCCAAACCACCTTTTCAGGGCTTCTTTGCTGAGAAACTGGCTTCTGGGTGGGTTTGGCCAATGGCAGGCACTGGGAGGAGATAGAAGGGCAGGAAGAGAGGCAACTCCTGGGTATTTCTCTTCTTTCTCTGCTCTGGGCAATGGCTCTGGCCCAGTGGCAGCACCTCCTCTGTAGCCCCAGCTTCTACAGATCCCAATGAACAGCTCTGCCTCCTGAGCTCCTGTAATACTAAGTTCTCCCTTAGTCCCCACCTTAGGGTGACAGTTGCTTAATCCCTGAGTAGTCTGACCTTCCCCTTTTGGGTCTTTCGGTATTAAGTTCTCTCCACTGAACTACCTGGCATGAGTGTTATTTTTGTAACTGGATTCGCACTGAATCACCATGTTTGACAAATGGAGAGCTACGAATCAGAAAGATTGAGCAACATGCCTAACGTCACACAGCTGGGATGTTGTGGGGCTGGGGTGTAGACATTTGTTTGGCTGTGAAGCCTGTCTCCACCCAGCTGCATTGTCTCTCAGAAGCTTTCCATCACCATTCTGAGTCAGCTCCTTAGAACTTCACCATAACAGCAACCTCCACTCTCAGATGAATCTTCCTTAATTATACCTCTAGTCATGTGATATATGTGGCAATTGCAAAGGGAATTCAGTATCAAATACTCATTCTAGACTCCAGACTTTCCGGAATTTTTTTTTTTTTTAGATGGAGTCTTGCTCTTATTGACCAGGCTGGAGTGCAGTGGCGTGATCTCGGCTCACTGCAACTTCCACCTCTTGGGTTCAAGCAATTCTCTGCCTCAGCCTCCTGAGTAGCTGGGATTACAGGCGCCCACCACCAAGTCCGGCTAATTTTTCTGTTTTTACTAGAGACAGGGTTTCACCATTTTGCATTTTGGCCAGACTGGTCTTGAACTGTTGACCTTGTGATCCACCTGCCTCGGCCTCCCAAAGTGCTGGGATTACAGGCATGAGCCACCGTGCCTGTTCCCAGAATATTTCTTAAACCAGTTTTTTTGGCTTCACTTTTGCTAGATATTTTGCTCTACTTGAAAGCTGCCCTTGATTTTTGCTTGTATGTCTTTACTTATTCTATTTCTGTTCCCTTTAGCTAGACTGCTCTAATTCCACCTTAAAAAACAAAAAAAATACATGACTGGATCTTGCTATGTTGCCCATGCTGGGTTCAAGCAATCCTCCTGCCTCGGCCTCCCAAAAATGCTGAGATTACACACATGAGCCACCATGCCTGGCCTCCACCTTTTGATACAATATCTGTCCTTTGAAGCTTATTTCTTTATTCATGTATTCATTCATTCAACAAGCCTGGGGCAGGGTACATTCTAGGCCCTTAGGAGAGAAAATAGAACACAATGACTCCTGTCTTCTAGAATGGGGGTGGGCATACTTTATCTGTAAACGGCCAAATAGTAAACATTTTAAGTTTTGTAGGCCACATGGTCTCTGTCACAACTACTCAACTGTGTTATTAGAGCACAAAGGCAGCCATAGGCAGTACATAGAGAATGAATAGACTATTCCAATAAAACTTTATTTACAAAAGTGGGTGTTAGGTTGTAGTTTGCCATGGTTTGTTGAGCCCCTCCTCTAAAAACTCACAGCTAAACAGATGGAAAAGCCAGCAGAAAATGATAATACATAAAACATAGCAAAGAAATATGGAAGATTGTACAGTAGGCACGTGTGACAACAATAACATAAACATACCCTGAGAATGAACCTGTATGGCAGATGCACCTGACAGCAATAACGTAAGCATACCCAGAGAATGACCCTGTATGGCAGACTCACCTGACAGCAATAACGTAAGCATACCCTGAGAATGACCCTATGGTCTAAGAAGAATGTGTGTTTGGAGTTCCAAACTAAAGAATCCAGGAGTGGCCAGCCCAGAGATTCATTCCTTATCTATGAGGACCATAGCCTGCAGCCTATTCCATGGAATGCAGGCTGTACAGGGAATGGAGGCTCTCTTTTGTTTTGGGTTAAATGAAGATTGCCAGGTGGAGGTTGCTAGGGAAGTGTGTTAAGTGAAAATGCCATATAAATTGCATGCTTTTTACAATTGGTTGTGGTTCTCCTGTCCAGCCCACCAACAGTAGACCACCCTGTATTTCAGTCCCCTCTATAAACCCTGTCTTGTTTGCAGGCTCCAAGTCTCTTCTTCAGCCTCTCAAACGTGGTGCCATCCCTAATGAAGTCAACAGGGGTCCAGCATGACAGGATGGAAGTACAAATGCCAGCATCTATGTGGGTCCCAAGAGGGGAAATTAGAAACAAAAAGGAAGAAGAGAACATAGGCCAGGCACGGTGATTCATGCCTATAATCCCAACACTTTGGGAGGCCAAGGTAGGTGGATCACCTGAGGTCAGGAATTCAAGACCAGCGTGGTCAACATGGCGAGAGCCCATCTCTACTAAAAAATACAAAAAATTAGCCAGGCATGGTGGTAGGAGCCTGTAATCCCAGCTACTTGGGAGGCTGAGGCAGGAGAATTGCTTCAATCTGGGAGGCAGAGGTTGCAGTGAGATGAGATTGTGCCATTGCGCTCCAGCCTGGGAGACAGAGTGAGACTCTGTCTCAGAAAAAAAAAAAAGAAAGAAAGAAAAAAGATGATATAGTCAAAGAAACTATAAGAAATTATGGTCAAAGAAACTATAAGAAATTATAAGAAAATTTCTTATAATGAAAGATGAATGATTTCAGATTGAAAATATTTATAAAGGTGCCAAAGAGAAAAGGAAAGGCCCAAACTAGATACATTATAATGAAATGTCTAAGTAACATACATAAAGAAGAAATTCTGAAATGTTCTCGAAAGAAAGAACATGTTATCTATAAAGGAACAAGGATCATATTCATATTAGATTTCTCAACAGCACATGTGCTACAAGACGACAAAGGAGTAATATTTATTAAGTATTGTGAAACAAACCTAGAGCTTAGAATTTCATATTTAAAATTCTAAATAAATTATCATTGAAACTGATATAATTTTGGGGCCGGGTATGGTGGCTCATGCCTGTAATCCCAGAACTTTGGGAGACTAAGGCGGGCAGATCACTTGAGCTCAGGAGTTTGAGACCAGCCTGCCAAACAGGGCAAAACCCCATCTCAAAATACAAAAATTAGGTAGGTGTGGTGGTGCATGCCCATAATCCCAGCTACTTGGGAGGCTGAGGCACAAGAATTGCTCGAACTTGGGAGGCGGAGGTTGCAGTGAGCCAAGATCGTGCCATTGCACTCCAGCCTGGGTGACAGAGTAAGACTCAGTCTCTCTCTCTCTCTCTCTCTATATATAAATATATATATTTATATACAAAATATACTTATATTTTGTACTTATTTTGTACTTATATTTATAAATATTATTATACATATATTTATATATATATATAACAAATTGATATAGTTTATATGTCCCTGCCTCAATCTTATGTTGAAATATAATCTACAATGTTGGAGGTGGGGCCTGGTGGGAGGTGGTTAGATCATGGGGGCACATTTCCATGAATGGTTTAACACCATCTTCCTGGTGTCCTCGTGACAGTGAGTGAGTTCTTGAGAGAACTCGTCACTTAAAAATGTGTGGCACTTCCTCCCTTTCTCTCTTGCTCCTGCTCTGGGCATGTGACATGCCTGCTCCCCCTTCGCCTACTGCTATAATTCAAAGTTTCCTGAGGCCTCCTAAGAAGATGGGCAGAGCC
>NW_012116577.1:1928265-1947448 GCF_000951035.1 Colobus angolensis palliatus | reverse complement strand
TTGCAGTGAGCTGAGATTGCACCACTGCACTCCAATCTGTGTGACAGAGTGAGACTCTGTTTCAAAAAAAGAAATAGCCACATGTGGTGGCATGTGCTTATGGTCCCAGATACTTGGGAGACTTAGGTGGGAGGATGGCTTGGACCTGGGAAGTTGAGGCTGCAGCAAGCTATGATTGTGCCACTGCACTCCAGCCTGGGCAAGAGAGTGAGATCGTGTCTCAAAAGAAAAAAAAAAAAAGAGAGAGAGGGAGCGATATCAGAAGGTATCAAACACGTAAGTAAAATCCAAAGAAGAGAACCAAAGAAAAGAGAAATAGAAACGATTTCAATTACAACTCAGAACTAAATTCCTAGAAAATATTAATAGGACATGAAAGCATGCTAATATGTTTATTTTGCAAGGGTAATAATGTGGATTTGACAACTTTAAAATAAATAGGGAGGAAATAAAGAAGCTTATGGTGTTATCAATCAGGAGACAGAAATTATACTAATAATCACGAAATTTTTTTTTTTTTTTGAGGTGGAGTCTCACTCTTGTTGCCCAGGCTGGAGTGCAATGGTGCGATCTCAGATCACTACAACCTCTGCAGCTCGGATTCAAAGTGATTCTCCTGCCTCAGCCTCCCAAGTAGCTAGGATTAAAGGTGCCTGCCACCACCACACCTGGCTAATATTTTGTATTTTTAGTAGAGACAGGGTTTCACCACATTGGCCAGGCTGGTCTCGAACTCCCAACCTCAGGTGATCCACCTACCTTGGCCTCCCAAAGTGCTGGGCTTAGAGGCGTGAGCCACTGCACCCAGCCAGAAAAAATGTAATATGAAGTTTGCTAACTAATAAAACATGGTTAACTATTAAGACAGGTAAAGGATAACTCTGAAGAACACCAGAACCTGGGCACAAGGGCTCATGCCTGTAATCCTAGCACTTTAGGAGGCCAAGATGGGAGGATCACTTGAGCCCAGGTGTTCAAGAACAGCTTAGGCAACATAATGAGACCCCATCTCTACAAAAAATAAAAACATAGCCAGGCATGGTGGTGCATACCTGTAGTCTCAGCTACTCAGGAGGCTGAGGTTAGAGGATAGTTTGAATGTAGGAGGTTGAGGCTGCAGTGAATCATGATTGTATCACTGTACTCCAGCCTGGGTGACAGAGTAAGACCCTGTTTCCAAAAATTAAATTAAAAAAGAAGCAACTGGATGCAGTGGCTAGCACCTGTAATCCCAGCTACTTGGGAGGCTGAGGCAGGAGGATCACTCGAGTTCAGGAGTTGGAGAACATCCTGGGTAACATAGCAGGATCCCCATCTCTAAAAAGTAAAAAGGAAGAAGAAGAAGAAAAAGCAAATGTAAACAGCACGATTACCTCTAAGGCTGAGGGAGAACATCCAAGGGAGTAACAAACTTGGAAGAGATCTTGACCCTGAGGCTAAAATTCAGACCCCCTTGGAGAGGATGGGGCTGTAGCTAGGTGGCAGATAAATGATATGTGTAAATGGCAGAAGAATTCACTGGAGTGTTGCAGCTAGAGGTGGTGTGCAGCTGCAGGTGGGGATGGTGAGCTGGAAGTCACCTACTGGGGTGAGGTGGAAGCTTACTGGAGAGTGAGTGCCAATGGCACTCCATAGGTGACACCACAAGAACAAGATCTAGGAACAAGGAGATCTAGGAAGGGCAGCTAACGCCTCCGCCATGCCTGGAGTGTCTCTCTAGTGCCCTCTGCTGATAGGCCTAACATTGCACCAGCTGGCAAATGAGAAATGTTCATGGGATCCAGATCCAGATAAGTAACTCAAAGCGAGAAAGATTGCTTTGGACTTAGGAGCAATAAATTGATAACTGGCACAGTCTTACCCTACCTTTCTCTTTTTTCCATTCATGGCTATACTGTCAATGTCCTTTCATGCTCTATGTGTATGATTATTGGATATTCTATTTTGACACACTCCCTGGTTTTCCTTTCATTGTTTTGGGCTATTTTATAGCTCTATAAGTTGTAGAAAACCAATAACAATGCAAAGGATTTTAATTCATAGAAATGAAAATTATTTGTGTCTGGTGGAATATAGTCGATTAACCACCCTGTGGTTAGACCATTTTGCATCTTTTAAATAAATGCATTCTAGCATTCCTTGTTGCCTATTTATGTGTGGTTTTTAAAATTATCCTTTGATCTAGTTGTAACATCTTACTGGTTCCCTCAGTAATTAATGAGGCAAATAAAACCTATCATGCATATTCATTTTTTATTTGTATGTGAGTTATAATTTTACCTTTTTAAAAAATTATACTTGAAATAAACCAGTCACAAAATGGCAAATATTATATGATTCCATTTGTATGAGGTGCCTGGCATAGTCAAATTCATAAAGACAGAAAGTAGAACAGTGGTTGTCAGGGCCTGGAGGGCAGGAAGGAAAGAACAAGGAGTTATTGCTTAATGGGTACAAAATTTCAGTTGGGGAGGATGAAAATGTTCTAGAGATGGGTGGTGGTGATGGTTGCACAACAATATGAATGTACTTCATGCCAATGAACTGTACACTTAAAAATGATTAAAATGATAAATTTTACATTATGCATATTTTACCACAATTTTAAAAATCAAAATTAAAAAATTTTAATACTGAGTTTATTAATTCCTTCTCAAATTCAGTCACAGTTTACTAAATATTCTGTTAGCTAAAGTCTAAATTGTAAAGCTAACCTCCAACAACTTGTATATCAAATCATGGAGGAAAAAAAGAAAATGGTTAATATTTACAAATAAATATACATATTACAAGCAAAGAGAAAATATGTAGCCAACCTGCTACAGCCCTGTGTTTTAACTGATGAGGAGGCCATGGTTGATATTTATGACCTTCTTCCGCTACCTACTCTGTATTCCCTTTGCTCTCAGCCAGAAGCTCAGCTGGTCAGGTGTCTTAGTGGAGTGACCTAAACTTTCATTTCTAAATTGTCTGAGTCTTAATATTCCAGCCTCTATTTTTTTGAAGGGGACAGTTTTCTGTGATGTTTTTTCTTGGGCATTGATTTGGTTTAAATTTCTCCTCCAAAGTTTATATGTTGAAAACTTTTTTTTTTTTTTTTTGAGACGGAGTTTTGCTCTTGTTGCCCAGGCTAGAGTGTAATGGTGCGATCTCAGCTCACCACAATCTCCGCCTCCTGGGTTCAAGTGATTCTCCTGCCTCAGCCTCCGGAGTAGCTGGGATTACAGGCATGCGCCACCATGCCCGGCTAATTTTTTTTTTTTTTAGTAGAGAAGGGGTTTCTCCATGTTGGTCAGGCTGGTCTCGAACTCCCGACCTCAGGAGTGATCCACCCGCCTTGGCCTCCTGAAATGCTGGGATTATAGATGTGAGCTGCCTTGGCCTCCCAAAGTGCTGGGATTATAGACGTGAGCCACCACACCCAGCCATATGTTGGAAATTTAATCCCCAATACAACAGTACTATGTTAAAAGGTAGGACTTTTAAGAGGTGATTAGGTAATGGGAACTCTACCCTCATGAATGGATTAATGTTGTTATCAAAGGAATGGGTTAGTTATTGAGGGAGTGGGTTGGTTATAAAAGTAAATTTGTTCCCCTTTTGCTCTTGAGCATGCTCTCCAGCCCTGGGATGCCTTCTACTATGTTATGATGCAGCAAGAAGGCCCTCACCAGATGAAGGCTCACAATCTTTGACTTCCCAGCCTCCAGAACTGCAAGCTAAATAGTTTCTTCTGTTTACAAATGATCTAGTTTGTAGCATTCTGTTATAACAGCACAAAATGGACTAAGACAAAAAATCGGTACCAAGATTGGAGTTGTTGCTATAATAAATACTTGAAAATGTGGAAGTAGCTTTGGAACTGGGTAATGGGTAGAGGCTGAAAAAATTTGGAGCAGCAGGCTAGAAAAGACTAGATTACTGTAAATGGAGTATGAAGGGTGATTCTGGTGAGGGCTCAGAAGAAGAGGAGAGCTGCAGGGAAAGGTTGAGACTAATTATAGATTACTTAAGTGACCATGATTAGAATATTGGTGGAAATATGGACAGTAAAGGCCAATCTGATGAGGTCTTACATGGAAAAGAGGAATACCTTATTAGAAACCAGAGTAAAGGCCATCCCCTATTATGAAATGGCAAAGAACTTGGCTGAGTTGTGTTCATGCCCTAGACTTTACGGAATGCAGAATTTAAGAGTGATAAGCTAGGATATCTGATGGAAGAGCTTTTTTCATGTTGTTGTTTTTAAGACAGGATCTTGCTCTGTCACCCATGCTGGAATGCAGTGGTGCGGTCATAGCTCATTGCAGCCTCAAACTCCTGGGCTCAAGCAATTCTCCCACCTCAGCCTCCTGAGTAGCTGGAACTACAGATGCACTCCCCCACACTCAGCTAATTTTTAAATTTTTTTTGGAGATAGGGTCTCATTTTGTTGCCCAGGCTGGTTTTGAACTCCTGGGCTCAACTGAATTCCCTGCCTTGGCTTCCCAAAGTGCAGGTGTTATAGTTGTTAGCCACCACACCCAGCTGGGAAAAATTAATTTCTAAGAAAAATATTTTTAGGATTCATGTGGCTACTTTTAACCACATACAGTAAGATACAAGAGGAAATAAATGACTTAAGATGGAATTCATAATTTAAAAAGAAGCAGAATGGGGCCATGCGAAGCAGCTCACGCCTGTCATCCATGCACTTTGGGAGGCTGAGACAGGTGGATCACTTGAGGTCAGGACTTCAACACCAGGCTGGCCAACATGATGAAACCCCACCTCTACTAAAAATAAAAAAAAAATAAGCCAAGCATGGTGGTGCATGCCTGTAATGCCAGCTACTTAGGAGGCTGAGGCAGGAGAATCACTTGAACCTGAGAGGCAGAGGTTGCAGTTAGATGAGATCAGGCCACTGCACTCCAACTTGGGTGACACAGCAAGACTCCTTCTCAAAAAAAAAAAAAAAAAAAGAAAAAAAAGAAAAAAGAAAGAAAGACAGAAAAGAAAAGAAAAAAAAAGCAGAATGGAAATATTTGAAAAGTTTCAGCCTGGTCATGTAAAAAATGAAAAAGTGTGTTCAAGAGTTCAAGAGAGAACACTAAGGGTATGGCCAAGTGACTATTTACTGAGAAGTTTAGTACATATAGAATAAAAAAGGAGAGAAAAGGAATTCTCTCTCTCTTTCTCTCTCTTTTTCCTGGAGCTGGGATACTCTCCTTGTCCTGCCCTTGGACATCAGAATTTCAGGCTCTCTGATTATGGGACTCCAGGACTTACACCAATGCCCCCAGTTCTAAGACCCTTGGCCTTGGACTGAGTATTACACCATCAGCTTCCCAGGCTGTGAGGATTTTGAACTCGGACTGAGTCACACTACCAGCATCTTAGGGTCTCCAGCTTGCAGATGGCCTGCCATGGGATTTCTCAGTCTCCATAATCACGTGAGCCAATTCCTCTAATAAATCTCCCCATATCACTCACACACACAGACACATACACACACACACACACACAAACACACACACACGGTTGGTTCTGTCTCTCTGGAGAACCCTGACTAATACAGACATGGAAGTATTAAGAGATGTTCCAGGAAATCCCCTGAGTTCTATACATAGTTCTCTTTGCACTCGTGGTTTAGCAGTAACCTAAGTTCCCCTTCGGTAGTTGGGATCAATCACCAGCAGTATAGAAACCACTTATTCTACCTGTTAGTTTGTGACTTAAGCAGCCCAAGATGGTCAGGTTGTATCCTCCTCTTCCAGTGTAGTGGACTGGATACATAGTTATATTTCTGATGGAAACATTTCTCTCTTGAGAACAAAAACTTTCACATCAGCAAATCTCAGAGTTGCCAGGATAGGAAGAAACATTTTATAAGTGGGTAATTTGATACAGTAGTGAAAGGAGCCACTCCCACTCATAATCCTTGATTCCTGGACTCTTGTTCTGGCTGTGGAGGAGATGGCACTACATCATGGTCTCTGGTTCAAAGCATATACTGCATCTTACAAGTCAAAATCCTATCTTTAAATGTGTAGTTTCACATCTGGCACTGCTGTGGTCTAAATGTTTATGTTCCCCCAAAATTCATATGTTGAAATCCTTACCCCCAAGGTGATAGTACTTGGAAGTGGGGCCTTTGGGAGGTCAGGAGGGCATAGCCCTCATGAATGGGATTAGCGCCTTTATAAATAAAAAAAGGACTGAGAGAGACCCATCACCCCTTCTGCCATGTGACGTTAGAGTGAAAAGAAGGCTGTCTATCCAGAAGAGAGATCTCACCAGACACAGAAATGGATGGTACCTTGATCTTGCATTGCATAGTGACATATTGGTCAATGATGGATGGTCACATATGATTATAGTAGAGTTGAAAAATTCCTATACCTAGTGATAGTGCAACACATTATCTTTTCTATGTTTATACAAATACTTACCATTTCAACTGCCAGTGGTATTCAGTACAGTAACATGCTGTAAAGGTTTGTAGCCTAGGAGCAATAGGTTATCTCACATGGCCTGGGGTGTAAGAGGCTATACCATCCAGGTTTGTGTAAGCATAATCTAAGATATTCACAAAGACAGAATCACTTAAGAAAACATTTCTTAGAAGGTATTCCTGTTTTTACGTGATACCTGACTGTAAATTTCTTTCTTTCCTTCCTTTCTTCTTTTTCTTTCTTTCTCTTCCTCCCTCCCTCGCTTCCTTCTTTACTTCCCATCCGTCCTTCTTTTCTTTCTCTTTTTTCTTTTTCTTTCTTTCCCTTCTTTTTCTTTCTTTCTTCTTTCTTTTTTTCTTTCTTTTTCTTTCTTTCTCTCTCTCTTTCTTTCTCTCTGTCTTTCTCTTTCTCTCTTCCTCTCTGCCTTTCTTTCTTTCTCCTTCCTTCCTTCCTTCCTTCCTTCCTTCCTTCCTTCCTTCCTTCCTTCCTTCTCTTTCTTTCTCTCTCTCTTTCTTTCTCTCTGTCTTTCTCTTTCTCTCTTCTCCTTCCTTCCTTCCTTCCTTCCTTCCTTCCTTCCTTCCTTCCTTCTTTCTCTCTTTACTTTTTTTGAAGACCGAGTCTGATTCTGCTGCCCAGGGCGCAGTGAACTGACATGATCATAGCTCATTACAGCCTTGAATTCCTGGGCTCAAGGGATTCATTCACCTCAACTTCCTGAGTAGCTAGGGCTACAGGCACATGCCACCAAGCCCAGCCAATTTTTTTTTATTTTTTTGTAGAAATGTCTTACTATGTTGCCCAAGCTGATCTTGACCTCCTGGCCTTAAGCAATCTTCCCACCTCGGCCTCCCAAAGTGTTGAGATTGTAGGCTTAAGACATCACACCCAGCCATGACTGTAAATTTCTCTGGTTTATAAACCACCTAGTCCATAGTATTTTGTTATTGCAGCTCAAACAGACTAAGACAGGCAGCATAAATGAGTTTTCAGTAAGCAATTTTGCCTTTAAGTTAGGGAAGCCACTTGTAGATGATGGAGTATCTGCATTCTATAGGCATGAGTTCACTGCTGTATTCCCATTACCATGAAATGAATTTCTTGAGCAGAAGCAGTGCTCTGTGGAATACCATGATAGTGGACAAGGTATTCTATGTCTGTGGAGGTTCTGGCAGAATCATTAGGAGTAGAAAAGGCATCTATACACAGAATATGTGTCAATTCTAATAAGAATGAATTTCTGCCCTCTCAGTAATGGAAGAGTTCCAGTATAATCAGCCTGCTACCACACAGCTGCTAATCATATGGCAATGGTGCCATATCAGGGGTCAGTGTTGGCATCTGCTGTTGGCAGATAAGGTACTCAGCAATAGTGTCTACCTGGCTAACCTTGGTTAGGAGCTTCAGGAGAAGCCCATGTTGTTGAGTTCATGTCTAGCCTCCATTCTTGCCATCATGACCACTTCATTCATGTGCCCATTGAGTAAACATTAAGTGTCTGGAAAAAGTTTATTTTATTTTATTTTTTATTTTTATTTTGGCATCTACATAGTATTTCATTTTGTCCATTTGGTTATTCAGAGCATCCTCAGCTGTGAATGTCCCTTGATGAGCACTCACATGTCTTTGCAGTCTATGTCCTTTCCAAAAGGTGCATCAACATACCTATTCCCCATACTTCTTCGTCAAGTCTTTCAATCTTCTTCCTTCCTTGACCATCCAACCAAATTCTTAGCAACTGCACATAAATCAATGGAAGTACATACGCCTGTCCTCTTGCTCCAGACAAAGTAGATGTATTACTTCCCTAGGGCTGCTGTAACAAATGACCACAAACCAGGTGGCTTAAAGCAACAGAAATGTATTGTCTCATAGTTCTAGAGGTCAGAAGTCTGAAAGCAAAATGTCAGCAGGCCATGCTGTCTCTCAAGCCTCTAGGGGAGAATTGTTCATTCCCTCTTCCTAGCTTCTGGTGGTTGCTGCCACTCCTTGGTGTTCCTTAGCTTGTAGACGTATCACTGCAACCTCTGCCTCCATCATCACATGGCATTTTCCTTGTATATCTGAGTCCAAATTTCCCTCTTCTTCTTCTTCTTTTTTCTTTTGAGACGGAGTTTCAGTCTTGTTGCCCAGGCTGGAGTTTAATGGTATGATCTTGGCTCACTGCAACCTCTGCCTCCCAGGTTCAAGCAATTCTCCTGCCTCAGCCTCCCAAGTAGCTGGGATTACAGGCATGTGCCACCACTCCCAGCTAATTTTGTATTTTTAGTAGAGATGGGGTTTCTTTCTCCATGTTGATCAAACTGGTCTTAAACTCCCGATCTCAGGTGATCTGCCCACCTTGGCCTCCCAAAGTGCTGGGATTACAGGCGTGAACCACCACTCCAGGCCTTCCGTCTTCTTATAAGTACACCAGTCATTGAATTAAGGCCCACCCTAAAGCCACATGACTTCATCTTAACTTGATTACATCTGCCGTGACTCTATTTCTGAATAATCACATTCACAGGTTTTGGGTAGACATGGAGGTAGCCTGATGTGAAGAGTCAGAACCTAAAGGGGTTAGGAGGATATCCATTCATGGAAATGGCCCAGCATTGGGTGCTGGAGCCCAAGAAAGGAGAGGAAGTCATCCATACATGGGAGCAACCTGGTGTGGGGAGTCAGAACTGGGGTGGCTGATGGATGGAAGCTGCTTATGCAGGGGAGCAGCTCAGAGAACGCAACAGCACAAATGGCGTGGGAGGGCTTTCACCCACAAGCCTGCGGTGGCCTGGTATTGCATATCAGAATACAATGAGGTGAGGAGGATGTCTGCATGGGGAGGGAAAGGAGGAGGTGATGGGAGGTTGGTCTTATTCAGGAAGATTAATATATTCAGGTAAATTAATATGTCAAAGATAATGAGGGTCAGGTTTCTCACTGTCAGAGAAGGGATTAAAGTATAGAAATAGAAAAAACTAGTCCTCCGTCCCCGTGGCGAGCCTGTTTGCGATGACTGCCCAGAGTCCGGAAATCCTCCACTCCATGTTCGTCGGGACTCCCCCGACCCCAGCTTTCTCTCCTTTGAAAACACTAAGAATAATGTCACTGCATCAGTTTTTATTAGAGCCAATCACCTGTCATGCCTGGAACAAGGATCGTACCCAGATTGCCCTCAGTTCCAATCACCACTAAGTGCACATCTATCAGAAGAATGGAGCCGGTCGCCCTGGCTCACGCCTGTAATCCCAGCACTTTGGGAGGCCGCGGCGGGTGGATCACGGGGTCAGGAGTAAAAGACCAGACTGGCCAAGATGGTGAAACCCCATCTCTACTAAAAATA
Organism: Colobus angolensis palliatus; assembly: GCF_000951035.1. Lineage (NCBI taxonomy): Eukaryota > Metazoa > Chordata > Mammalia > Primates > Cercopithecidae > Colobus > Colobus angolensis. Next base: position 1,937,692 of record NW_012116577.1, on the reverse strand, counting down.
CAAAAATTAGCCAGGCGTGGTGGTATGTGCCTGTAATCCCAGTTACTCGGGAGGCTGAGACAGGAGAATTGCTTGCACCAGAGAAATGGAGGTTGCAGTGAGCCGAGATCATGCCACTGCACTCCTGCATGGACAATAAGCCAGACTCCGTCAGAAAACAAAAAACAAAAAACAAAAAAAAAGGAAGAAGAAGAACGGGAGCCGGTGGGTGAAAGCCCATGAACTCAAGGAGCGCAACGGACGTATCAACAGGTATTGACTGGGCTCCCAAGAGTGACCGCATCATCACTTGCCGGGCAGACCACAGTGCCTACGTCTGGAGTCAGAAAGATGGTGTCTGGAAGCCAACCCTGGTGATCCTGAGAATGCAGCTACTTTTGTGAAGTAGTCCCCACTAGAGAACAAATTTGCTACGGAAAGTGGAGCACCATTCGTTTCTGTTTTTTACTTCGAGTCTGAAAATGACCGGTGGGTGAGCAAGCACATTAAAAAGCCAATTCGCTCCACAGTGCTCAGCTTGGATTGCCATCCCAACAACGTTTTCCTGGCAGCAGGACCATGTGACTTCAAATGCAGACTGTTTTCTGCCTGCATTAAAGAAGTGGATGACGGCTACTCGGGAGGCTGAGGCAGGAGAATGGCGTGAACCCTGGAGGCGGAGTTCACAGTGAGTCGAGATTGCGCCACTGCACTCCAGCCTGGGTGACAGAGCGAGACTCCGTCTCAAAAAATAAATTAAAAAAAAAGTGGATGAAAAACCAGTCAGTATGCACTGGGGCAGCAAGATGCCTTTTGGGTAGCTGATGTAAGAGTTTGGTGGCAGTGGCACTGGTGGCTGGGTCCATGGGGTCAGCTTCTCTGCCAGTGGGAGCCGCTTGGCCTGGGTCAGCCACGACAGCAGGGTGTCTGTTGCTGACGCCTCAAAAAGTGGGCAGGTCTCACATGGAGTTCCTGCCGCTCCTGAGTGTTTCATTTGTCTCAGAGAACGACGTGGTGGCTGCTGGCCATGACTGCTGCCCAATGCTGTTTACGATGACCAAGGCTGCCTGACCTTCATCTCCAAGTTAGACATTCCGAAACAGAGCATCCAATGCAACATGTCTACCATGGAACACTTCCACAACACAAACGACTGAGGACCGCAACACAACCTTGGAGACGCTGCATCCGAATAGCATCACTCAAGTCTCTTCGAGGTGGACAAGCAAGATTGTCGCAAAGTTTGCACTACTGGCATCGATGGAGCCATGACAATTTGGGATTTCAAGACCCTGGAGTCTTCCATCCAGGACCTCCGGATAATGTGAAGATGAGTGAGCCTCCGTCATCCAGCAGGACAAACTGTGGAAGATCGCAGCTGTGCCGTGGCACGATGGCGAGGAAGCCAGCCCCAAGGAAACACTGAGAACATGTATCATGCCAATACTGTGTGGTTTTTGTTTGAATATAAAATTGGTTAAAGTGTTGGTTCTTTAAAAGCAGTGCCTTTTTTTTTTTTTGTGACTTCATTCCATTCTTGACCAAAGCTTCTCTTTAAGTAGTTTATTATGGAAAATTGTCACACTAACTTAAAAGACAGGGTGAGGCAGATATGTAAATTGCCCAATGGAAAATTAAATAAAAACTGAGGCCGGGTGCAGTGGCTCATGCCTGTAATCCCAGCACTTTGGGAGGCCGAGGGGGGCGGATCACGAGGTCAGGAGATCGAGACCATCCTGGCTAACACGGTGAAACCCCGTCTCTACTAAAAATACAAAACATTAGCCGGGTGTGGTGGCGGGCGCCTGTAGTTCCAGCTATTGGGGAGGCTGAGGCAGGAGAATGGCGTGAACCCAGGAGGAGGAGCTTGCAGTGAGCCGAGATCGCACCACTGCACTCCAGCCTAGGTGACAGAGTGAGACTCTGTCTAAAAAAATAAAATAGAATAAAATAAAACAAAATAAAATAAAAAACTGAATGTGGTTTTGAAAAGAAAAAAAACGAAATAGCGAAAACTAGAGTGAACCTTGCGATGACGGATTAGAATTGGAAGTACTGGAGTGACCTAATGGTCTTTAATATACTAAGATTGATATAAATGTAAGCATGTGTACACACATTTACATATATGTTTTCATATCCATATTCATACACATTTATATGTGTGTTCTCGTATACATATCTGTATGCTCATATGTATGTGTATACATACACACACACAGCATTGGTTAGTTGAATCCCCTGAAAGGACCTGGGAATATTGACATCTCAATAGCAATAGCAAAATCATATCCAAATATTGGTTTCTAAATATCATTTTGAGAGCAGGCAGAGTTGTTGGCTCATGGATATAGGCAGGCATTGACTATCAGGAGATCTATTAATTCCAGGGAGGCAGAAAGTGCAGCTGCTTAGAGTGAGAGCACAGAAACTTGCAGTGACTCAGGGACCAAGCTTTGGGTCCAGACCAAGAGAGGGTTTGATCCCAGCTTTGGATTTAGTAGCTAGGTGATATATAGGCAACAGGTTCCTTAACATTTTTGAGTCTCAGTTCCTCCAAATGGGATATTATAAGAATAAAAAGAGACAATGGGCTGGGCACAGTGGCTCATGGCTGTAATTCCGACACTTTGGGAGGCCGAGGCAGGAGGATCACTTGAGTCCAGGAGTTTAAGACCAGCCTAGGCAATGTAGTGAGACTCTGTTCTAAAAAAAAAAAAAGAAAGAAAAAAAGGCTGGGTGCGGTGGTTTATGCCTGTAATCCCAGCACTTTGGGAGGCTGAGGTGGGTGGATCACCTGAGGTCAGCAGTTTGAGACCAGCCTGACCAACATGGAGAAACCCTGTCTCTACTAAAAATACAAAAAAGTAAATAAATAAATAAATAATCCAGGCGTGGTGTAATCCCACTTGCCTGTAATCCCAGCTACCCAGCAGGCTGAGGCAGGATAATCACTTGAACCTAGGAGGCAGAGGTTGCAGTGAGCCAAGATCGCACCATTGCATTCCAACCTGGGCAACAAAAAGCAAAACTCCGTCTCAAAAAAACAAATTTTTATTTTTCTAAATAGCCAGGCATAATAGTGCATGCCTGTAGTCCCAGCTGCTTGGAAAGCTGAGGTGGGAGAATCGCTTGAGCCCAGGAGGTCAAGGCTGCAGTGAGCCATGATGGTGCTACTGCACTCCAGCCTGGGCACAGAGCAAAACGATGTCTCTAAAAAAGAAAAGAGAGAGAGAGAGAGAGAGAGAGAGAGAGAAAATGTAAGTAAATATCTGGCATGTTGTGAGCACTCGATATTCTCACCTGGAACACCAGGAAGGCATGCTGCAGCAGCAAAACTCATCAAAGAAATAAGAAAAAACCCTCAGCAAACTTTCCAAATCTTCATCTGAGCTCAGAAGGCCAAGGACTTGGTAGAGTTCCAGGGGATTTCCAGTCCGATATACCAGTCATGAAATTAAGATGCAGCCCTTTTATGTTAATTAAGCTTAGTAATACAATTTGAGGTAGGAGATCTGTCTGATCTGTGTGTTGGATATTCCCAAGAGTGGGGGTGTAGGATGAGAGGAATTATGCCAATCTGATTTTATTCCACAAAACTAATAAGCAGGGGAAATTCCTATGAAAAGTCTGGGATCTCACCACTATTCAAAAAAGAGCCAGTCTGTCTCCTCCATCCCTGACAGTGCTTACATCCAACCTGTCACCAAGTCTTCTGCCTCCATTACCCCATAGCTGTTCTGTTTCTCTGCATCTCAAAGGCCATTTCTTGGTTTCAGCCCTCAATTCTGACTTGGTTCATTCATGCAAAACTTCCTTTTTTTCTTTTCTTTTTTGTTTTTGAGATGCAGTCTCACTCTGTTGCCAGGCTGGAGTGCAGTGGCCTGATCTTGGCCCACTGCAAATTCCGCCTCCTCAAGCCACCCTCCTGCCTCATCCCCCTGAGTATCTGGGACTACAGGTTCGTGCCACAAAGCTCAGCTATTTTTGTTGTTGCTGTTGTTGTTGTTTAAGTACAGAAGGGGTTTCACCATGTTGACCAGGATGGTCTTGATCTCTTGACCTCGTGATCCGCCCGCCTTGGCCTCCGAAAGTGCTGGGATTACAGACATGAGCCACAGTGCCCAGCTTCATGCAAAACTTTCTAACTTGTCTTCCTGCCCCTAGCTTTTATGTCCTCTAAACCATTCTCGTCTTGCCATGGACTGATTTCCCTTTTTCTTTTTTCTTTTTTTTTTTTTGAGACGGAGTCTCGCTCTGTCGCCCAGGCTGGAGTGCAGTGGCCGGATCTCAGCTCACTGCAAGCTCCGCCTCTGGGGTTTACGCCATTCTCCTGCCTCAGCCTCCCAAGTAGCTGGGACTACAGGCGCCCGCCACCTCGCCCGGCTAGTTTTTTTGTATTTTTTTAGTAGAGACGGGGTTTCACTGTGTTAGCCAGGATGGTCTCGATCTCCTGACCTCGTGATCCGCCCGTCTCGGCCTCCCAAAGTGCTGGGATTACAGGCTTGAGCCACCGCGCCCGGCCGATATTTTCACATTTCTATCTAAGCACTTTCCCTAAGTTTTCCTTCTTTTTCCATTTTGCAAAAGATTGTTACTTTTTCTATTCTGCCATTAAAAACATTCTAATTTTTTAATTTTTAACTTTTTTTGAGACAGTCTTGCGCTGTCGCCCAGGATAGAGTGCAATGGTGCGATCTCAGCTCACTGCAACCTCCGCCTCCCGGGTTCAAGTGATTCTGCTGCCTCAGCCTCCCAAGTAGCTAGAATTACAGGCACAGGCCACCACACCTGGCTAATTTTGTATTTTTAGTACAGACGGGAACTCCTGGCCTCAAGTGATCTGCCTGCCTCGGCCTCCCAAAGTGCTGGGATTACAGGCCTGAGGAACCACACCCAGTTTCATTTTGTGTTTTGAAGAACAGAGAAATTCAGCTTTCAGGCAGAAGGGGCAAGTGCACAGAGAGAAGCAGAAATGAAATGCAGTGGAGTGCTCCTTCTACTTCTTTATTTCGGTCTGTGCCTGAGGGCTGGCTGCATTCCTGTGCTTGTGTCCAATGAGATAAGCCAGTATCCTTATTATAAATCCCACTTTCAGTTTAAATTAGTTCTCTAGAAGTTCTGCTATTTTTAACCAAATAACCCAAATAACCGTTTTTTCTTTCTTTCTTTCTTTTTTTTTTTAAATCTCCTACTGTTGCCTAGGCACCTGGCCCCAAATCACCTTAATTTAAGGAATTATGCTCAATCTTTCTGGACAAAGAGCTTGTGACTTTATCATGTGGCTCAGTGTATTGCTAGGTTTTATTTACTGTAAGCCTTGCAGAGAATCTGGCACAGTTGGGCAGGGGATTTGAGGTGTTATAAGTAAGGACTGATAGAAGGGTGTGTATTTGGTTCATACAGAGTTTAGTAGGATGTTTCACTTTCACAAGGCTTATAGTAAGCATTAATAAATTTTTGAACAGTGGAGTATTCTGTTTTTATGTTTGAACAGTGGAGTATTTATGAGGAGTAACACCTCATAAATCTAGATCTGACAAAAACTTACAATTTAAAGTGATTGTTAATAGCTATTGTGTCACACTGAGGTATAAAAATTCAGTGATCATCCTTAACTGTTGTACCTGTGGTCACTCTGTTGGGGTATCAACCGTATATTTATTTACCAGCTGACTTCTACCTTCATGCAGCCAGTTTGCTGTATGTAGGAAAATTCTAGTGCTGACACAGGAGACCACCCAAAGAAACTTTTGAGAAGTTGCAAACAGCTTGGGACCTGAATAAGCACTTTTGCTTAGAATCTTTACTTTGCTTTTGACACCTTCAGCCAAGTGTTGGCATCTTGAGACTTCTCTTTCATCACTTCCTGACCCAGCTCCTCATACGTAACGGTGTTAGCTTGGCCAAGTTGGAGCTATAGTTCCCAGAATCCCCTTTCCCTGAATAATTTGTGTTAAAGTTAGAAAAAGAGGAGCTTGCATGAGATACGGGTCATGGGAGGTGGAGGTGAACCAGCAGCCATTCTACGGGAGAAGGACACAGAGGGATTGGCATATTCCAACTTGTCATCACTTCCTACCATATTGAGGGACAGGTAATGGTGGTGGTGAGTTCTGTATGTCCTTGCTCTCTGCTCCACACCAAGTGCAAGCCCCGATCACTAAGAGGGATCCCGCTGAGAGGTTCCACTTGGACAGCTGGAAGCCTGGCTTCTCACACTGGAACTTGCCCACCTGTGCCAGGTGGGCTGGTTGGTAACTTTTCTTTGATCCTCTGCTGTCTGAAAATTCAGACCCTGAATTCTCCAGATTCTACAACAATACTGGGTAGTAATTATGTCTTATTCGCTATCCCAGAAGTTATCACAGCTTCTAGCATACTTCTAGCATATAATTAATTCTCAATAAACATTTATTAAATACATGATCTTTAGGAGGGAGGGAGGGAGGGGGAGAGAGAGAAAGAGTAAGGGTGGGGAGGGGGGAGAGAGAGAGAGAGAGAAAGCATACTTCTTCTATTGAAGTGGCCCAGATGGTGGAAATTCTCTTCTGCACGCTTTTGGCTAAGAGGAAAAGGCGTGAGCCAAGATCATGCCACTGCACTCCAGAAAGGGTTACAGAACGAAAATTCATAAAAAAAAAAAAAAAAAAGGCACTGTTGAAATAGAGAAACGAAAGTAACTTGTTTGCTTAAGATCCCAGGGCAAGAGAGGAAGTAAACCAAAATAGAACTTGTAGTGACGTTTTCCTTAAGCATAACTCAAATCAACTCAGCAGTTCACTCAATTTTATCTCCCTCCCTTTATCAAACCCATTTTCTGTCATCATCACTTCTTCTGCCCCTGCCCATAAACACACATATATGCTCATCCAAACACCACCAATATATATATACGTGTGTGTGTATGTATATGTATATGTTGAAAGTATAGTTCTCCAAAGGGGAATACATTCAAAACAATTCAACAGATACTTATTGAGCATCTATGTGTAAGAAAAATTGTGCTCTCTGCAGGCAAAGCAAGGATGAGTAGGGAGCAAATGCATTGTGGCCCTCCCACTGGAGAAACTATATACAAATTATTTGATGTGACACCATTTCTTTTCTTTCTTTTCTTTTTCTTTTCTTTCTTTCTTTCTTTTTTTTTTTTGAGGCAGAGTCACCCAGGCTGGAGTGCAGTAGCATGATCTCAGCTCACTGCAACCTCTGCTCCTCGGGTCAAGCAATTCTCCTGCCTCAGCCTCCTGAGCAGCTGGGATTACAGGCGTGCGCTACCATGCCTGGCTAATTTTTAGTATTTTTAGGATAGATGGGGTTTTACCATGTTGGTCTCGAACTCCCGGTCTCAAGTGATCCGCCCGCCTCAGCCTCCCAATGTGCTGGGATTACAGGCATGAGGCATCGCGCCCGGCCTGATGTGATAACATTCTTGGTTATTACCAAACCCCTGCCCTTAGACAGTGCCCTGTCCCTTTTTCATTTCTCCCTTGAGTCTTTGGGTTGTGTTTCCTCATGAAAATACCCCCAAAGTAGCTTAATGAGATTTAGCAGAAACATCTTCCAGGTCATGGTCCATCCAAGAAAACATTTTTTTAAACTTCTATTTTAAGTTCAGGGGTTCATGTGCAGGATATGAAGGTTTGTTACATGTGTCATGGGGGTTTGGTATACAGATTATTTCATCACCCTGGTGTTAAGCCTAGTATCCATTATATCTAGTTATAATATTTTTTCCTGATCCCCTCCCTCTTCTCCAAGAGAACATTTTATTATTCCCTAGGCAGATGTTTCTTAAATGTGCCAGTAAACCTTTAACTGGAAAGCCTCTTTAAAATGCAGAATCCTGGGCTCCACTCCCTATCGCCTGGGCTCCACTCCCTATCGCCCTTTTCCTTATTAAAATTCAGGATGGCCAGGAAATTTGTATTTTTCACAGGACTCTAAGTGATCATCTCACACCAGTGATCTCTGGGCCACTCTTCTAGAAGTGTCTAAAAACTCTGACAGAGACTCACCTGAAACACTTATTTTATTTTTATTTTTAATTTTTATTCAGACAGAGTCTCGCTCTGTCATCCAGGCTGGAGTGCAGTGGCACGATTTTGGCTCACTGCAAGCTCTGCCTCCCGGGTTCACACCATTCTCCTGCCTCAGCCTCCCGAGTAGCTGGGACTACAGCACCCACCACCATACCCCGCTAATTTTTTTGTATTTTTAGTAGAGATGGGGTTTCACTGTGTTAGCCAGGATGATCTCTGTCTCCTGACCTCATGATCCACCCACCTCGGCCTCCCAAAGTGCTGGGATTACAGGCGTGAGCCACTGCGTCCGGCCGAAACACTTATTTTTAAAAAGCTGATTCTTTTTTTAAAATTTTTATTTATTTATTCATTTTAATATTTATTTTAATCTTTATTTATTTATTTATTTATTTATTTATTTATTTATTTATTTTTGAGATGGAGTCTTGCTCTGTCATCAAGGCAGGAGTGCAGTGGTGCAATCTTGGCTCACTGCAACCTCCGCCCACTGGATTCAAGCAATTCTCCTGCCTCAGCCTCCCTAGTAACTGGGATTACAGGTGTGCACTACCATGCCTGGCTAATTTTTGTATTTTTGGTAGAGATGGGGTTTTGCCATGTTGGCCAGACTGGCTTGGAATTCCTGACCTCAAGTGATCCACCCGCCTTGGCCTCCCAAAGTGCTGAGATTACAGGTGTGAGCCACCATGCCTGGCCGAGGCCCGGCTAATTTTTGTATTTTTGGTAGAGATGGGGTTTTGCCATGTTGGCCAGACTGGCTTGGAATTCCTGACCTCAAGTGATCCACCCGCCTTGGCCTCCCAAAGTGCTGGGATTACCGGTGTAAGCCACTATGCCCAGCCAATTCTTTTTTTTTTGTTTTTTTTGAGACCATCTTGCTGTGTTGCCCAGGCTGGAGTGTAATGATGCGATCTCCACTCCCTGCAACCTTCACCTCCTCCCCAGTTCAAGCAATTTTCATGCTCAGCCTCCCAAGAAGCTGGGATTGCAGACATGCACCACCACACCCAGCTAATTTTTGTATTTTTGGTAGAGATTAGGTTTTGCCACGTTGCCTAGGCTGGACTCGAACTCCGGGCCTCAAGCAATCTGCCAGCCTTGGCCTCCCAAAATGCTGAGATTACAGGTGTGAGCCACCATGCCTGGCCTAAAAAGCTGATTCTTGATCCCTTGCCCATACTATTTGAATCAGAATATTTGAGGTCAGAGCCTGGTAATATACATTTTAACATCATTCCCCACTTGATTCTTATGGAGTCCAGAAAGCTTCCTCTGAGAAGTATTGTTCAATCTACTCTACATTAAAGGCTATAAAAGCCCTCTGTAGAGAGAAATAGAAACATGCAGTGCCCTCCTCTCTAATAAACATTGATTTTAAAATCCTTCCTGCCGGGCGCGGTGGC
>NW_012116577.1:1921618-1926239 GCF_000951035.1 Colobus angolensis palliatus | reverse complement strand
AAAAAGAAAAAAAAAAAGAACCTCAAAAGCCTAAGTGGTGTTCAGAACCATCTTCCAGGATAATGGGGACTGTGACTTTTTCTGGAGCCAACCTCAGGTCACCACTTATCTTCCCAACCCTACCCCAAAACTCTGTCTAACATTTCATACCGGATGCAAGGTTTCTTTTCTTCCTTGAGACAGGATCTTGCTCTGTCACCCAAGCTAGAGTGCAATGGTGCAATCATAGTTTTCTCCAGCCTTAATCTCTGGGGTTCAAGCAATCCTACCACCTCAGCCTCCTGAGTAGCTGGGACTACAGCCATGCAACTGCCACATCTGGCTATTTAATTAATTATTATTATTATTTTTTTAGATGGAGTCTCTGTTGCCCAGGCTGGAGTGCAGTGGCATGATCTCAGCTCACTGCAACTTCCACTTCCTGGGTTCCAGTGATTCTCCTGCCTCAGCTTCCTGAGTAGTAGGGATGACAGGCATGTGCCACCATGCCCAGCTACTTTCCTTCTGCATTTTTAGTAGAACAGGGTTTCACCATGTTGACCAGGCTTTTTGGGAGGCCAAGGAAGGCAGCTTGCTTGAGGCCAGGCTGGTCTCAAACTCTTGACCTCAAATGATCCGTCTGCCTCGGCCTCCCAAAGTGCTGGGATTGTAGGCATGAGCCACTGCACCCAGCCTAATTTTAAAATCTTTTAGTAGAGATGGGGTCTTATTATGTTGCCCAGACTGGTCTCGAACTCCTGGGCTCAAGCCATCCGCCCACCTCAGCCTCTCAAAATGTTGGGATTACAGGCATGAGTTACCACAACCGGCCCTCATTTAGTCTTAATTACCTCCTTAAAGGCTTTATCTTCAAATATAATTACATTAGGGGTTAGGGCTTCAACAAATGAATTTTGAGGGGACACAATTCAGTCCTTAACAGCAGCTATGTGTGGCATGTTGCTGCTTTGTAGCTTTTCTTTTGGAGCATTATGAACATATTATACTTTTCAATACTGCAATCGTTGAACTTACGATTATTATTACTATTTAGAGATGGGGACTTTTTATGTGGCCCAGGCTGACCTTGAACTCCTGGGCTCAATCAATCCTCCTGCCTCAGCCTTTTGAGTAGATGGGACTACAGGTGTGCACCACTGCTCCCAGCTTACAACCGGTTTTTTTTTTTTTTTTTTTTTTTTTTTTTTTTTTTTTGAGATGGAGTCTCCCTCTGTCACCCAGTCTGGAGTGCAGTGGCGCGATCTCGGCTCACTGCAACCTCCGCCTGCCGGGTTCAAGCAATTCCCCTGCCTCAGCCTCCTGAGTAGCTGGGACTACAGCCATGCAACTGCCACATCTGGCTATTTAATTAATTATTATTATTATTTTTTTAGATGGAGTCTCTGTTGCCCAGGCTGGAGTGCAGTGGCGCGATCTCGGCTCACTGCAACCTCCGCCTGCCGGGTTCAAGCAATTCCCCTGCCTCAGCCTCCTGAGTAGCTGGGACTACAGGCATGTGCCACCATGCCCAGCTAATTTTTTATATTTTCAGTAGAGACGGAGTTTCACCATGTTGTCCAGGATGGTCTTGATCTCTTGACCTCGTGATCCACCCACCTCGGCCTCCCAAAGTGTTGGCATTACAGGCATGAGCCAATCCACCAGGCCCAGCCAGCTTACAACATTTTTATAAACAGTATTTTAAAGCAACAAATCTCCCTTTCCTCATCGAAGAAATGTGAAAATAATTCTTGAGGCTTCATTTTCTTGTGAAAATAGCACACAAAGAAAAATGCATAAACATAAATGTACACTTTAACAAATTGTGAGAAAGCAATTATCCCTTTAGCTGCTAACCAGGTTGAGAAATAGAACACTGCCTGCAAGTCAGAAGCCACCATGTACCTTCCAAATCACAACCTCCTCTCTCCCTTCAAAGGTAACCACTGTCTTGTCCTTCATGATATTCACTCCATGATATTCACTGTTCTTTATTTTTTTTTTATTACACTATTGAGCATACAGGACCCTCAGTGAAAGAAATAAAGATTCCATATGATTTATGGAGCTCAAATTCTAACAATAGACGATGATCAAAACAATAAACATAATAAAGAAACTATAGCTGGTGATAAGTGCCGAAATAGATTAGAGCAGGGTAAGGGGGTTGTCAGCACAGGTGTCAGGAGTAGCAGTTTTGAAAAGTGTAGTTGGCAAAACCTTGATGGAGGTGGGCAAGTTATCTGGATGTTTGGAAGATGGATGTTCCAGGGAGTAGGAACAGCTAAGGTAAATGCAGGAGGTGGCATGTTAGTTTCCCAAGGTACCACGCTGGGAGATTAACAATGGAAATTTGTTCTTTCTTAGTCCTGGAGGCTAGAAGTCTGAAATATTAAGGTGTCGGCAGTATTGGTGCTTTTTTGGAGGCTCTGATAAAGATAGTCTGTTCATTCCTGTTTTTTTTTTTTGAGACAGGGTCTCACTCTGTTGCCCAGGCTGGAGCTGCAGTGGCACGATCATAGCTCACTGCAGCCTTGATCTCCTGGGCTCAAGAGATCCTCCTGCCTCAACCTCCTGAGTAGCTGGAACTACAGGTGCATACTACCATGCCTGGCTAATTTTAAATTTTTTGGTAGAGATGGGGTTTCACTATGTTGCCCAGGCTGGTCTTGAACTTCTGAGCTCAAACGATCCTCCCACTTTGGCCTCCCAAAGTGCTAGGATTACAGGCATGAGCCACCACACCTGGAGTAGTTCCTTGTTTTTTTTACCTTCTGATCCTTGTCAGCAACCCCTAGCATTCCTTGGCTTGTGGACACATTGCTCCAATCTCTGCCTCTGTGGTCACATGTGGTTCTTTCTATGTATCCATATGTGTCATAAGTACATTAGCAATTAGATTTAGGGCCTACCCTAAACCTGATTAGAGGAGGTCATCTGCAAAGTTGGCCTGATTAGAGGAAGTCATTTGCAAATACCCTATTTTTAAACAAGGTCACATTCACATGTATGGGGAGTTAGGACTTCAACATATCTTTCTGGGGGACACAGTTCAACCCATAGCAGGTGGGAGTATGCTGGGCAGGCTTAAGAAAGTGCATGGACGTCATGGAGGCAAGAGCAGAGTAAGCAAATGAAAAATGGTATGAGTGGAGGTTAGAAAAGCTGTGTGTGTGTGTGTGTGTGTGTGTGTGTGTGTGTGTGTGTGTGACAGAGAGAGAGAGGGAGAGAAAGAGAGAGAGAAAGAGAGAAGAGATCAGGTAGAATCTGTGGGTCATTGTGAGAACTTTGATTGTTTTCTCCCAATGAAAAGGGAACCATTGGCAGGGCAGAATGGCTCACGTCTGTAATCCCAGCACTTTGAGAGGCCGAGGCGGTTGGATCACATGAAGTCAGGAGTTCCAGACCAGCCTGGTCAACATGGTGAAACCCCATCTCTGCTAAAAATACAAAAATTAGCTGGGTATGGTGGTGTGTGCCTGTAACCCCAGCTACTCGGGAGGCTGAAGTGGGAGAATTGCTTGAAGTTTGCGGTGTTTGCAGTGAGCCGAGATTGTGCTGCTGCACTCCAGCCTGGGCAACAGAGCCAGACTTTGTCTCAAAAAAAAAAAAAAAAAAAAAAAGGAACCACTGCTGCAGGATTTGGGCAGAGCGTCATGATCTGGCTTATAATTTGAACAGCTCACTCTGACTGCTGTGTTGAGGAAAATCGTAATGTCCAAGATTTACCTGTCTGATGCTAGGATATCTAGCATCAGATACATAGTTTGTCAGAGATGGTGCAGGGATCCAAACCCAGGCAGTCTGGTAGTAAGGCTCATGCATCTGACTCCTTCACTGTGCTGTTAGCTACAGCGTGCCTTTATCCTGGTGTTGAAGTCCAGTGTGATTTCAGGCATCACGGGCAGGACAGCTTCTCTACTCTCCCTGCTTCTTTGGCTCACCAGCTTTAGATTCCAAAACCATGGAGGGAGCCAAGGTCAGGGCAAGAGTGTGTGTGCTAACCAATCTGGCCAGAGAAAGAGCAGTCTGGCCTTTTTGTAGTGCACATGGTCTTTCCTCTTGCATTTCTGTGTCCTGATCTTGTTTTATAAGGACACCAGTCATATTGGATTAGGACCCACCCCTGTGACCTTATTTTACCTTAATCACCTCTTTGAAAGGCCCTATCTTCAAATAAAGTCACAGTCTGAGATACTTGGGGTTAGAATTTCAACACATTAATTTTTGGGACTGGGGATACAAATCCCCCAGTAACAGGAACCATCTTAAAATTCTGCCTACTGCCAGGTGCAGTGGCTCACGCCTGTAACCCCAGCACTTTGGGAGGCCGAGGTGGGTGGATCATTTGAGGTCAGGAGTTCAAGACCAGCCTGGCCAATATGGTGAAACTCTGTCTCTACTAAAAATACAAAAATTAGCTGTGCATAGTAGCACATGCCTGTAGTCCCAGCTACTCAGGAGGCTGAGGCAGGAGAATCGCTTGAACCCAGGAGGTGGAGGTTGCAGTGAGCTGAGATTGCGCCACTGCACTCCAGCTCCAGCCTGGGAGACAGAGCGAGACTCTGTCTCAAAAAACAAACAAACGCCGGGCGCGGTGGCTCAAGCCTGTAATCCCAGCACTTTGGGAGGCTGAGACGGG
>NW_012116577.1:1916750-1921568 GCF_000951035.1 Colobus angolensis palliatus | reverse complement strand
AAAAAAAAAAAAAAGAATTCTGCTTACCACACCTACATTTTGGCTAGAGTTGTAAGGCCAATACTAGTTTTTATGAAACTTACTAGAAAGTCATGAATTGTCACACTCTGCTTGTGGGATTTCAAGTCTTCTTTTAAAGACTCACTCTTTGCAAAATGTAAAGCATTTTCTGGCATTTGAAGTATTATTCGAACATTTCCAATTTCACAAAATTTTATTTATTTATTTTGAGACAGGGGCTCGCTCTATCGCCTATGCTGGACTGCAGAGGCACTACCTCCGCTCATAGCAACTTCTGCCTCTCAGGCTCAAGTGATCCTCCCACCTCAGCCTCCTAAGTAGCTGGGACTACAAGCATGCACCACCACATTTGACATATATATATATATGTGTGTATGTGTGTGTGTGTGTGTGTGTATTTAAATTTTCTGTAGAAACAAGGTCTCATTATATTTCCCAGGTGGGTCTCAAACTCCTGGACTTCAGCAATCTGTCTGCCACTGCCTCTTAAAAGTGCTGGGATCACAGGAGTGAGCCACTGTGCCTGGCGCTTCCTGAAATTTAGAATGGAATACCAGATTTCGAAACCGAGTAGACTCTGTAAGACGATTTAAATACATGTTAGAGACTTTGCTTAGCGTTGGGATAGACGTAAGCTTGTTCTGGCATTATTTTAATTTTTAAATGTTATTATTTTATTTATTTTGTCTTTTTTTTTTCCTACAACTCTTGGTTCTGTGGGGATTTCTGGCATTATTTTATCTCTATTTTTTTCCTTTCTCACATATGCAATATATAATTAAAAGCACAAAGATTGCAATGTCTACTAATGAACTGCAGGGGTGTCCTTTGATTTATTGTTGGCACTGTGAAACTAAGAAGCTGAGAAACAATTAAGAATTTGTTTTAGAGGAGCAAGCAGACAAAAAAGAATTAAGGAGTAAAATCCCCAGACAGATTTATCATTAGGAGGTCAGTGCTTCAGCGAGAGAAGTTCTGTATTTTTGAGACAGGGTCTCACTTGGTTGACCAGGCTGGAGTATATTGGCACAATCATGGCTCACTGCAGCCTTGACCTCCTGGGCTCGAGTGATCTTCCCACCTCGGTCTCCCAAAGTGCTGGGATTATAGGTATGAGTCACTGTCCCTGGCAGGTTCAGATTTCTTGAATTTCATGATTAGACTTTCTATCAGAGCACTCGGCCTCTTGTTCTGGCCTCCATTTCCTCAGGAAGAGTTCAGTTGAATGGGATTTTAAAATTTGATTTTTACTTTTAGAGATGGGGCCTTGCCATGTTGCCCAGGCTGAAGTGCAGTGGCTGTTCTCAGGTGTGATCGTACAGCACCACCTCCTGGAACTCCCGGGCTCAAGCAATCCTCTTGCCTCAGTCTCCTGAGTAGTGTGGACTATAGGTGTTCCATTTATAATATATTTTAAAAGCCAATAAAATGTGACTCACTTAAAAATAATATTTATAATTAGAGATCTTATCTCAGTTTTCTAATTTCTCCTAGTTTCAAACTAATGATATGCTCTTTTTATTCTTTTAATTATTTATTTAAAAAAAACAGAGAAGGGTTTTACCACGTTACCCAGCCTGGTCTCAAACTCCTGGGCTCAAGCCATCTGCCCACGTTGGCCTCTCGAAGTGCTGGGATTACAGGTGTGAGCCCCAGCACCCTAACCAATGACATATTTTTATTTATTTATTTAGAGACAGAGTTTTACTCTGTCACCCAGAGTGGAGGGCAGTGGCGTGATCTCGGCTCACTGCAACCTCTGCCTCCTGGGCTCAAGCGATTCTTGTGTCTCAGCCTCCCAAGTAGCTGGGACTACAGGCACGTGCCACCACACCCGGCTAATTTTTGCATTTTTAGTAGAGACAGGGTTTCACCGTGTTGGCCAGGCTGGTCTTGAACTCCTGGCCTCAAGTGATCTGCCCACCTTGGCTTCCTAATGTGCTGGGATTACAAGTGTGAGCCACTTTGCTTGGCCTCAATGATATACTTTTAAAACAACGTTATAAGTCAGCATGAAATTGAAACTTCAATTGAACTGAAGCAGGTACATCCTTTGCTTTAATTAGTACTTTATAGGGTTACATTGTAACACCCTAAAGGTCTCATGTATTAAGATGTGTAAGGAAATACCTTTTTTTTTCCCTATTCTTAGAACTAATGCTTTGTGTTTGCCCAAGGAAGGAATTCAAGTGTGATTGTCAGGGGCTGAGTTCTCCTGGTGTAAGCTGCTCCGTGGCAGATGCAGGTTTGGTGGTGCCAGCCTGAGAACCAGCCAGGGATTCCCGCTACTCCAACTCTGCAGAGGATCCTAGGCTGTAAATCCCATGCTATATCTTGGAACAGGATAATGGATGCTGACCTGCTTTGTCTCCCAAGGAACAGGGAGATTGTGACTTCTACCTCTAAGAACAGTAGAGAAGTCTACCACTAGCTGCAGCCATTATTATCTGCTTTGGTCACACAATAATGTGTCTAAAATATAGAAACCCACTCTAGAGCAACAAAAATGGGTGAGTGGATGAATGTTTTTGTAAGGATACAATGGGAGTTTTATGGATACAGGAACTGTGGTTGGGTCAGAGAATCCAGAGAACTTCAAGGAGGTAGCTCAGGAGTAAAACTGACCTGGGTTCAAATCTGGCTCTGCAATTTACTAGTTGTGTAATCATAAACAAGTCACTTTTATAGCCCTTTATGTATGTATTTTTTCTTTTCTTTCTTTTTTCTTTTTTTTTTTTTTTGAGCCAGAGTCTCACTCATTCACCCAGGCTGGAGTGCAGTGGCTCGATCTCAGCTCACTGCAATCTCCACCTCCCATGCTCAAGCAATCCTCCCACCTCAACCTTCTGAGTAGCTGGAACTACAGGTACGTGCCAACACACCCAGCTAATTTTTGTGTATTTTGTACAGACAGGGTTTCGCCATGCTGCTCAGGCTGGTCTTGAACTCTTGAACTCAAGTGATCCACCTACCTCAGCCCCCCAAAGTGCTGGGATTACAGGAATGAACTGCCGTGCCTGGCCATTTTATAGCCCTTTAAACCTTTTTTCCCCCTTGACTGTACTAGGGAAAGTATTAGTTTCTTCCCCCTTAATCTGTGAGGATCAGATGCAGTGTAAAGTGGTGAAGAATGATGGCTAGCACGGAGTAGGTGGCCAGCAATATACTTTAAAAATGACTCCAGTCCTCTATGCCTGGCTCATAGGAGACTCATGGGCCATTCCCAGAAATAGAAAAGATAGACAGAGGAGATGGTTAACGAGTAGGAGGTGAATTACATTTTGGTTATGTTGAAATTTTCGTCTGAACAAGATAGTCCAGTAGGAGGTTGCCTCAAACTGATATGCATCTAGGAGAGAAGCCAAGGCTGGCTAGAGAATCAGATCTGGGACCCATCCAACGAGAAATGATAGTTACATTAGTGAGAGCAGAGCTGCTGAGAGTACTGAGGCAGAACAAATGGACTATGGGCAGAAATACATTTAAGGGAGAGAATAATGAGAGAAATAAGCACAGGAGTGGACAGACAGGTGAGACAAATAGAAACTAGTACAGAAGGGCAGAGAATATTTAGGACTGTTATTTGGTGATTTTAAAGTTTTGGAAGATGTGCTGTTTTGTCGTTATCCTAGAATTGGTGTCATTGCTAGAGAGGTTTTATAATAGCCATTAGAAAACTGTAAGCTGCATTTGTGATTTACACATTAAGTTAAAAGAAATAAAATGTCACTTTTAGAAACTAGAATGATGATACACACACATATATACATGTATGCCATGAGAAATTATCATAATATTTGAAAAGGGTAGTTGCGAAAATGTTTTCAAATGTATAATCTAAAACCTTGCCCTAATTATAGTCCTGGGAGAATATGTAGTGCGGTGTGATGAGGACAGCACAAAAAAAAAGACAGAATAAGGCAGTCTTGGGTTCAAATCCTGTGACCTTAGAAAAGTTATTCGTGATTGAGGTGCCTCCATTTTTTCTTCTCTAATATCCCTAAAATCCCACCACTAAATTAATGGTAGCATTTATTGTGTGATAATTAAGTGAGACAATGTATATGAAGTACATTGAACAGTACTCAAAACATAGTAAATGTTACCACACTATTATTGTTTCCGTGTTAGGTGTTGATGATTATCTTTTGCATTCCTTCTTGTGCTTTAGTTTTAACACTAGGTGGCAGCAATACTCTCTTAACCAATTAAAACGATACTTGCTAATTTTCTGGTGTAGAAGAGATGGGTGAAGCCTTACCTAATAGGAAGATGTGTGTAGGACACCAGCAAAGCAGGGGGAAAAGATGAATAGAGATAGCAATAGAGATACGTATAGAGACATCAACAGAGACAGAGATAGAAATAGAGGGAAAGAGGGAGAGAGAGAGGAATAAATTGTAGAAAGAATTTGATATTTCAAAAGGATATACTGAAATAGTCATTGTGAGGAAACCAGATCTCTTTTGGATATGCACCTTCTAGAAAATTGTATTATTTTAAAATACACAAGGGGAAGTGGCAGATACCATGTTTTTTTTGTGTTGACAATATTAAGGATCTTAAGTGGTCACGGATGGCAAATGTCTGTAAAGTGTAAAGTGTTTTACTGTTCATTTTAATTTTAGCATTAATCTTAATTATAAAAGTATGACCATTTTCCTCTATATAAAACATTCCTTCTACAATAAGATATTTAGTGGTATCTACTGCTATCTAATGCTATCTATTGTTGTGTAACCATTATCTCAAAAGTTGGTAGCTTAAAATTAGGAAATAATGATGGTTTTTTTTTTT
>NW_012116577.1:1914609-1916700 GCF_000951035.1 Colobus angolensis palliatus | reverse complement strand
AGAGGTTTTATAATAGCCATTAGAAAACTGTAAGCTGCATTTGTGATTTACACATTAAGTTAAAAGAAATAAAATGTCACTTTTAGAAACTAGAATGATGATACACACACATATATACATGTATGCCATGAGAAATTATCATAATATTTGAAAAGGGTAGTTGCGAAAATGTTTTCAAATGTATAATCTAAAACCTTGCCCTAATTATAGTCCTGGGAGAATATGTAGTGCGGTGTGATGAGGACAGCACAAAAAAAAAGACAGAATAAGGCAGTCTTGGGTTCAAATCCTGTGACCTTAGAAAAGTTATTCGTGATTGAGGTGCCTCCATTTTTTCTTCTCTAATATCCCTAAAATCCCACCACTAAATTAATGGTAGCATTTATTGTGTGATAATTAAGTGAGACAATGTATATGAAGTACATTGAACAGTACTCAAAACATAGTAAATGTTACCACACTATTATTGTTTCCGTGTTAGGTGTTGATGATTATCTTTTGCATTCCTTCTTGTGCTTTAGTTTTAACACTAGGTGGCAGCAATACTCTCTTAACCAATTAAAACGATACTTGCTAATTTTCTGGTGTAGAAGAGATGGGTGAAGCCTTACCTAATAGGAAGATGTGTGTAGGACACCAGCAAAGCAGGGGGAAAAGATGAATAGAGATAGCAATAGAGATACGTATAGAGACATCAACAGAGACAGAGATAGAAATAGAGGGAAAGAGGGAGAGAGAGAGGAATAAATTGTAGAAAGAATTTGATATTTCAAAAGGATATACTGAAATAGTCATTGTGAGGAAACCAGATCTCTTTTGGATATGCACCTTCTAGAAAATTGTATTATTTTAAAATACACAAGGGGAAGTGGCAGATACCATGTTTTTTTTGTGTTGACAATATTAAGGATCTTAAGTGGTCACGGATGGCAAATGTCTGTAAAGTGTAAAGTGTTTTACTGTTCATTTTAATTTTAGCATTAATCTTAATTATAAAAGTATGACCATTTTCCTCTATATAAAACATTCCTTCTACAATAAGATATTTAGTGGTATCTACTGCTATCTAATGCTATCTATTGTTGTGTAACCATTATCTCAAAAGTTGGTAGCTTAAAATTAGGAAATAATGATGGTTTTTTTTTTTTAAATTGAGATAGGATCTTATTCTGCCACTCAGGCTGGAGTGCAGTGGTGATCATGGCTCACTGCAGCCTCGACCTCGTGGGCTCAAGGCATCCTCCTGCCTCAGCCTCTGGAGTAGTTGGGGGTACAGGTGTGTGCTACCACATCCAGCTAAGTTTTTTTCTACTTTTTGTAAAGATGGGGTCTCACTATGGTGCCCAGGCTGGTCTTGAACTCCCAGGCTCAAGTGATCCTGCTGTCTCAGCCTCCCATAGTGTTGAGATTACAGGCATGAGCCACTGTGCCCAACTATGATGAGCCTTTATTATCCTATATTTTCTGAAA
Source organism: Colobus angolensis palliatus (assembly GCF_000951035.1). Lineage (NCBI taxonomy): Eukaryota > Metazoa > Chordata > Mammalia > Primates > Cercopithecidae > Colobus > Colobus angolensis. The sequence continues at coordinate 1,915,230 of NW_012116577.1, read as the reverse complement.
GCCAGGAATGCTAGGGTGACTTAGCTGGGTGGTTCTGGCTCAGCATTTCTCATGAAGTTTCAGTCAAGACCTCATTTGGGCTAAAGTTATCTGAAGGCTCGACTGGGCCTTGAAGAATCTGCTTCCAAGTTGGTTCAGTCACATGGTTGGTGGCAAAAGCTACAATTCCATATGAATTTCTCCATAAGGCAGCTTGAGTGTCATTTCAAATGGCAGCCAGTCTCTCCTAGGGTGAGTGACCCAGGAGAGACTGCAAGAAGGAAGCTACAATACCTTTTATGACCTTATCTCAGAAGTCATACACTGTAATGTCCACCATATTTGTTCACAGCGAGTCACACAGGAAATAACTAAATACAATTGTCAGGAATTTTATACATATGCTGGAAATGGAGTTCCTGTATAAATAAATTACAGGCATGACCTCTTCCAGTGTGGCTCTGGACCTATTTGTACATCTATAAAAAGAGATCATGCCATTGGACCATGAGGAACTTCAATTCTAAGGTGGCCTGTTCCCTATTTTGATATAACCTCAAATAACTTCTCTGTGTCTGTTTTTTCATCTCTAAAATAAAATCACCTAAGAAATTGCCTTTCAAATTTTTTTTTTTTTTTTGA
>NW_012116577.1:1904447-1914014 GCF_000951035.1 Colobus angolensis palliatus | reverse complement strand
GCTGAGGCAGGAGAATGGTGTGAACCTGGGAGAGGGAGCTTGCAGTGAGCCGAGATCGTGCCACTGCACTCCAGCCTGGGCGACAGCGTGAGACTCAGTCTCAAAAAAATAATAAAAACATAAAAATTCAGGCCAAAATCTGTAGTACACTGGTCTCACAGTCCATCGAGGGTTTCAACATTCTTTGTGGAAAGAAAACATCCACCCTCACTCCTCGGTACTCACTTTTCATTGGTGGTAGAGCAGAAATGCTGAAGAGGGAGTGAGTGAGTCCTCACCTTCCAGTTTCTGGGAGGCACAAAAGCACCTTTGAAAGATGGGTCAGCCCTGCGAGCCTACTCTAATTAGAAGGATCAGAAGTTGCTTGTCAGGTGCAAAGGTTACTGTGTTTATATTTATTTATTTATTTTTTGAGACGGAGTCTCACTCTGTTGCCCAGGCTGGAGTGCAGTGGTGCCAATGGTGGGATCATGGCTCACTGCAACCTCTGCCTCCCAGGTTCAAGCGATTCTCCTGTCTGAGCCTCCTGAATAGCTGGGACTACAGGCGCGTGCCACCACACCTGGCTAATTTTTATATTTTTAGTAGAGATAGGGTGTCACCATGTTGGCCGGGCTGGTCTCGAACTCTTTGACCTCGTGATCCGCCCCTCGCGGCCTCCCAACGTGCTGGGATTACAGGCATGAGCCACGCGCCCAGCCCATCCACCGTGGCCGGCCCATCTGTGTTTATCTTTAAAAGTTGGCTTTGGAACTTGCCATGTGACTCTGGGAAGTCCTTTAACCGTCACTCATTCGTCGGCTCCACAATTGGAATAATGAGTAGTATCCCTCTTCCCTATTTCATAAAGTCGTTATTAGGCTCACAGTCAATTAGGCACTTAACACGTGGTGAAGAATCTCAGGACAGGATATTTCATCCTCACAACAACCCTCTAAGATATAGAGCATTATCCTTGTTTTATAGATGAAGAAATTGATTCTTAGAGCAGTGACATATGTGAAATCTTAAAGTTAAATCTTAAGTGGTAGAGCTAGAATTTCAAACCTGCTCTGACCTCAAAACCTTCATCCAAAATGGAAATGTAAGCTCGTTTCATTTGACCATAAAGGGTGGCCATCTGATGTATTCAAACGAAGAAATACGGAGTCACCACAGTGTAATAATGACTTTAGAAACTGATGCTGTCTTGCTGTGAACACGAACACCTAAAATGTCACACGTGGGCTTTGAGCTCACTGCCTTCGCCCACTGCAGCGTGAGAACGCTGGCAACAGGGCTTCGGTTCCCCAGATGTCAGCAGCCAGGACTGGGTACATTTCTTGAAATGGAGCCCCCAAACAAAGTCCAGATCGCTTGGATGCATCCCCTTACATTGTTGTAAAGTCCTTCCCAGGAAAGGTCTGGCTTACAGGCCTCTCTTTGGCCGGCTGGCTGGCTTCCGAGAGTGCTGCCTGCCTCGGCCCTGTAGCCAGAGAGCTGACCCCGCGGGAGCGCGTCTCCCGGGCCCGGCGTTCCCTCCCTGACGGGTGGGGCGGGCCCCACAAAGCCCTTTATTGAGGCTCCGGCGTGACGCGCGGAGCCCCACACTCGGCGCCCGCCGCGAGCGGGAAGGAGGCGTGTGCCCGCGGCGCGGCCCCGAGGCGTGTGCGCGGCCATGTGCGGTTAGCGCGGCGCGCTGTGTCCTCCTTTCCCCGGCCGCGACCCTCTGAGCCCCTCGAGTCCGGGTAACCAGGCCGCCAGCGCCGGCTCGCTGGGACCCGCCACCCTGGAAGCCCCGCGCCCGCAGCGCGTTCCTGGCGAGTCGGAGGCAGGGTGGGGCTCCGGCGTGGGAAAGAGTCGAGGCCGAGACCGGTCCCTTAGCCGCGGGCTCTGTAGGCGGCCGAGGCCCCCACCCGTCCCGGGAACCGGTTCCTCGCGGGCCCTGCACGTCCGGGGAAGGGAAGGAAACTCGCCCCGAATCGGCGTGCAAGGGCGGGGACGCGGGAGTGGTGCTGAGAGTTTTGAATGAGGGAAAGAAAACCTGGGAAGGATTGTTCTGCTCAAAGTGCCCGGGCTGGGGCGGGTAGTTCCTGTGCAGGCAGAGCCTTTGGTCGCTCAGCACTGCCACAGTCAGACACATTTTGGCGAGCGGTGTTGGAGCTGGTTTGGCAGGCTCAGGCAAGGGCAGAGAGCACGACACCGAAACTTTGTCTCAGGATGATGAAACTTACCTGGCATTTTCTCCTTATTCGGTGGCAAGAAATGGAAAAATGAGTTCATGGAAAAATGAAAGAGAACACGGTTTTACATTTGGGGTTCAAGTTCAATGAACACTTATTAAGGACTTTCTGACATTCAGAAACAGTTTTTTCTATTATTTGGCTACAAAATATTCACTTGAGAGGCATTAATTAGGTGGGTTGCAATCATTTCAGGTAAAGTGAACAGAGTTATCTGTGACATTCCATCAGACACCTCTGTAAGGAAGTCGTACTGTAATAACTCTCCATGGCGTATGGATTGCCAAGAAAAAACACAGTGAAAACCATTTTGCGGGGCAGTTGTTATAATGTGTAAGTATATATATATATTTTTTAGATCAGGGTAAGCATTGACTGGGGTGGGGAGTGTCTTTGTTAAGTAAAATGACTGGACACTCTATGCTCCTCATGAGATACTGGGCTATATTAAGTATTTTCAGGTGTCTGGGTTCTGAATTTTTTTTTTTTTTTTTTAAGGGAACTGCTTTTATAAGTTAATCCCATTCCTGATTATCTTACTTGGTCTTTACAACACAACAACACTTTCAAGTGAGAAAACTGAGGTTCAGAGAAGTTTGATCTAAGTCACAGTCCTGTAGTAAGGAAATGTCAGGGCTAGACTCGGGGTCTTCTTGTTCCAAGACAGCATTTTCTGCTTCCACCCACATCTTTTAAAAAACTTTGTTTAGATCCTCCACGTCTACCAAAAAAATGCCCCGGTGTCAGATGTATTTAACAGAGCACCTAAGTAGCTGGTAGAAAGGGTCAGTTTTGTATCCTGTATACTTTGGCAGGCAGTGGATTGTTTCCAATCAAGAAGACCTGGACTCTAAGCCTGGCCCTGCCCTCAGCTCCCTAAGGCCACCTTCTTCCTCCTTGATCTCTGCATTTGCAAGCTGCATATAACAATTGGCTATGCGGTGTGGATTATAAATGAAGTCATGTATGTAAAGTACTTGCACATTGCCTGTCATCCAGTGAACGCATCGTGAGCACGTGTTGCAACCACGCAGTAGTTTCACTCTGTGGTATTGTAGTGCAGTCTTTTCCTTTCTTAAACATTTGGTTAGGTGTCAACTGAATTTGTCTTTTAAACAATATTCTATGAAGTAAATGAAGATTCCCTATGGGATTAGAAAACCAGAGCTATAGGAAATTCAGAGAAAACTCACTATTGCATTTTGTTTAGTTTTGTCAGTTTAGTATGTGTTTAGACCTTGAACTATGGACAAGTACCATTATACTAAGTATCATTATAAACATAATTTTTATGTGAAGATACTCCTATTTCTGAGAATGACTTAAAACACTGATTCCATGGTTTCAGTTATACAGAATTTTATATCATGAACAATCTCTGTAACACCAGGGCTTTCTCTTTCATTCTCTCCAGATAGTATTTGATATCATACTATTTATAAGAATAGGCAAGTCAAGGGGAACAGAATGGTAGTAGCGCTCTTTAGAGTTCATTTGCCAAGGTAACTCCTTACCCAGGGCTTTTTTTTTTGATTCAGTGTTTTTAAAGGATTGTAAAAACAATACACTAAAAATATCTAGCGTATGAAAGGTAGATAAAAATGCCATCTCTCCCTATTCCCATTCCTGATTCCCACTCAGAGGTAAAATGTCTTATATGTTTTCTAGAATTTCTGCAGCTACACAAGACACATACACACATGTATATACACACACATATGTCTTTTTAACACATGGAATCATATTGAACTTTGTTCTGCCCACCCCCTTCCAATGTATCTTGTATAGCCTAATAGGCAAGAGCACTGATTCTGGATTCTGACTTACCGGGTTCAGATCCCAACTTCACAACCAATGGCTTTGTGACCTTGGGCAAATTGTTCTCTGCACCTCAATTCCCTCCCTCCGTTCCTCCCTCCCTCCCTTCCTTCCTTCCTTCCTTCCTTCCTTCCTTCCTTCCTTCCTTCCTTCCTTCCTTCCTTCCTTCCTTCTTTCCAGACAGGGTCTCACTCTGAAGTGCAGGCTGGAATGTTGTGTACCTCCTGGGCTTGAGTGATCCTCCCACCTCAGCCTGCTGAGTAGCTGGGATGACAGGCACGCACCACAGTGCCCGGTGAATTTGTTTTATTTTTGGTAGAGATGGGGTCTCACTTTGTTGCCCAGGCTAGTCTCAAACTCCTGTCCTCAAGTGATCCACCTTGGTCTCCTAAAGTGCTGGAATTACAGGCATGAGCCACCGTGCCCAGCTAGAGATCTTTATTTTTTTATCAAGACAGGGTATCACCCTGTCACCTCAGTGCAGTCTCAGCCTTAGCCTCCTGGGCTCAAGTGATCCTCCTGCTGCAGCCTGTTTTGTCGCTGGAACCACAGGCCTGTGCCACCACATTCGGCTAATTTTTTGACTTTTTGTAGAGATGAGATCTCATTACATTGCCTAGGCTGGTCTTGGCCTTCTGGCCCCCTGCGATCCTCCTGTCTCTGCCTCCCACGGTGCTGGGATTATAGGCATGAGCCAGCATGCGCAGCCTACTCCTCAGTTTTCTAATCTGTAAACTGAGGATAGTAGTAGCACCTGCCTCTTTCATATGGTTGTTGTAGTAATTACATGAGTTCATGTGTGTAAATAGATTAAAACAGTGCCTAATAATCAGTGCCATATAAACATTAAAATTTTATTGCTTATCTTTCCAGGTCAATATAATCCTTATTCTTTCATTACATGTTTGTACTGCAGTTTGTTTAATCAGGCTCTTCTTGATAGATATTAAGGTGATTTCCATGTTTGTTTTTTTTCTTTTTTTGAGACGGAGTTTTGCTCTTGTCACCCAGGCTGAAGTGCAGTGGCATGATCTCAGCTCACTGCAACCTCTGCCTCCTGGATTCAAGCGATTCTTCTGCCTCAGCCTCTTGAGTAGCTGGGATTACAAGCACCTGCCACCACGCCCAGCTAAGTTTTGTATTTTTAGTAGTGACAGGGTTTCACCATGTTGGCCAGGCTGGTCTTGAACTCCTGACCTCAGATGATCCACCTGCCTCAGCCTCCCAAAGTGCTGGGATTACAGATGTGAGCCACCGTGCCTGGCCTCCATGTTTTTTTTAAACAAATGACACTTCAACACTTCAATGAACATTCTTATACATTTTGTGACTTGTTCAAGTACATCTATAATAGCTGTAGACTCTAAGTCACTCCTGAAAGTTAGATGATAAAGGATCGGGAAGGTGGAACAGGCAAATAAAGGGGTGGCTGGTGTAATATGGTCACTTCCCCTGCTTGGACCAAAGCAGATCTTTCACTTTCTTCATGCATATGAGGCTGAACTCATATTGACTGCAGATGAGAAACATGTAGCTGATATTTTTAAATTTCAGAATTAGGTGAAAGAGAACAATTTTTAAAGGTTCATAGTGGTTATTTTGACTTTGTAGTTTGGAATTTCATCCCCATTCCCAGATCGCACACTCAAAACCTTAGTCTGTGCCAAGCACCCTGCTCCATGTATGCTTATGCCCTTCTTTCCTTCTTTAATATGACCACATTTTTATGAGCTATAAAAGACTCTGGAGCTTACAGTTCTTATCTACATCCTCTTACATGGAAAGATTGGATTGACTTCATGGAGGCTGAATCAAAGTTCCTGGTGTAATTTCTGGTCATTGTTCAGGATTATCTCTATATTAATTAATATACATCTCCCTCTCCTGTCTGGAATTACAACTCTGGAAAATTATGAACAGCCCCCTACCCCATAAACCAAAATGTCTAGTGGCAAATGGAACCGAGAATTAATGTCTTCTACATCTCACATAGTAGGTGCTTAATCAATATTTATTGAATGCATTAATGAATTTTTGCCCCAGACAGGAATCTTGGGATCTTGCACTGCTTGCAAAGACCTGGTACACGAACCTAGCCAATATCAAGTTGCCTTTCTTGGAAGAAATTTCATTTGGTGGTTCTGTGCAGCTCGCAAAATGTAACACCGTTAAAGATGGACTGCTCCCTTCTGCAGAATGTAAGTTCCTTAAGTTCTGCTTTAATAAGTTATAAATTGTGCGTGTCATTTGCTTATCAGAGAAATGTTTAAATCTGTGTATTTACACCCACACCTCCTATCTTTGTAGCTCTGTCATCTTGTTTATTATTCAAGCATATGGATTTTGCTGTATGATATTCAGTTTTGACTTAGTTATGCCTGATGAAAAATGTATGTCAGATTGTTTTGTGTATTTTCTTTTTCAGCCATCAAACTCGAAAGGGAGTATGAAGTGAAGCGTCTTTGTAAACTGAAATGTGAAGAAAATACATCTGAGGAAATTAAGCTTCTCCTGAGGGAAAGGCCAGCCGGTTTAAGAAGACCTCTTCCATCTAAATGACAGTCAACTCATGACTGAATCTGTACTCTGTCTCTTGCATCCAAAGGGGACGAAGGTCTTTGGACGTTTCACTGTGTAAAGTTCGGGGCAGATATTTGAATGCCCACTGGTGGATGGGCCACTGCCCACAGCTGTGGGTTAGTGGCCAGCTCTGACCGATCTTCTGAGTCCCTGACATACTCTTGTTCCTTGTATCACAAGCTACAGCACTGTAAGTAGATGAAAATGCATTTGGAGTTGAGTCGTTTGTGCTATTCATTTTAATTTTTGTAAAATTGCACTGAAAGAAGAGGAAATTTCTTCAGCTGCGTTGTTTTCAAAAGACATTTTGAATATGCATCTTTGAGATCCCAAGGAGGGACCAAAAAGAAGGCAAGAGAGAAATTCTCTTAAAAATGATAAACTGAAACATTTCATTTGGTTAAGAAAAATAATAGACTTCATTTTTAGTACTTCTCTAGTTTCCAGTTTCAGTGAAACATCATTGAATATTCACATGTGGTACTTTAAAGTAGCAAGTAGAACTTAACTTTGTTTTTGTTCTCCTAGAAAAATTTTCAGGCTGGAGGTAATGTCTCATGCCTATAATCTCAGTACTTTGGGAGGCTGAAGTGGGAGACTTGCTTGGGTCCAGGAGTTTGGAACCAGCCTGGTCTCTACAAAAAATTAAAAAATTAGCTGAGCGTGGTACTGTGCCTGTAGTCCCAGCTACTTGGGAGGCTGAGATGGGAGGATCCCTTGAGCCCAGAAGTTTGAGGCTGCATTGAGCTGTGATCATACCACTGCACTCCAGCTTGGGTGACAGAGTGAGAACGTGTCTCAAAAAACAAAAACAAAAAAAGTCAATCTTTTTCCTTCTGCCTAATTTCTTATTTTCTATCTGGAATGACCCTGAAGCATATGGAACACTTATAGTTATGTGAAAGTGACATGAAAATACACAGAAGGTCTTATGAGAAAAACACAGAGTGACTGGGGGATGGGGAGTTGATTAACTGGAAAGTATTGGATTTGGATGAACCAACTCTTCTAGCATTTGAACTAATAAAGCATACTTGGATAGTAATGTTACTTTTGAGCACAGTTTAGTGTTTTTTAGATGATTCAGTAGGCATTTTAGGATCTTCTGGTATTTTTTTTTTCCTACCCAGGCTGGAGTGGAAGTTTCACTGTAACCTCTGCCTCTCGGGTTCAAGCAGTTCTCGTGCCTCAGTATCCCGAGTGGCTGGGACTACAGGCGTGCACCACCACACCTAGCTAACTTTTGTATTTTTTAGTAGGACAGGATTTCACCATGTTGGCCAGGGTGGTCTTGAACTTCTGACCTCAAGTGATCTGCCCACCTTGGCCTCCCAAAGTGCTGGGATTACAGGTGTGAGCCACCGTGTCTGGCTGATCTTCTAGTATCTTAGCTTCATTTCATTATGAAAGGCACTGTGGCATACTGTGTAAGAGTATAGACTTTAGACCTGGGTGCCTTTCTTCAAATCCTAGCTCAGCTGCTTATTGCTATGTGAGCTGGGATAAGTTACCTTGTTTCTGTTTGTTTTCTCATTTGTAAAATGGAGGTAATACAGGTATACCTACTTCATAGAATTAAATGAAAACTGCCAGGCACACAATGAGAATTACTCTGGTGTTAGCCATTACTGTGAGTATCACCATCATTATAATCTAGGTATAGAAGATCCATTATGTTGGGCTGACTCTCTTGACCTTTGTGCAGACGAGAAGTCTTGAAATTTAAAAAATTTGGCTTTATTCTTACAATATATATGTACTACTTGCCAGACCATCTGACCTGAATTTTTAGTTCAAAATAAAGCTGCTGTACCTATGACAAATCCTGATCATTTCTCTTTAAAAGTCATAATCCCTGATAATCAACTTGTCATTTATGTCTTTCTCTTAAAAGTAGCATGGAGAATTTGTGTGCAAAAATGTCACATCCTGATGTCCCCACTGTGTAACCCAGTAGCATAGATACCATTTTGTGGTCTGCCCTCTGGAGCCACCATGGAGCCCTAAGCATGTCATACCTCACTTTACAACCTGGCACTTTCAGTTAGTGGCATTAATTGGGGGTATAAGTAATATGCTTCCATCTGTTGTCCAAAAGACCTTCAGGATGGCTAAATAGTAGAAAGGAGAGTTTTACTGGTGATGTCAGTTAGCGAACTGGGAAGAGAGTCTCTGGAGTGGACTGAAGGTGCTCTTTCTTCAAAGAGGGAAAGCGCAGGCTGGGTTTTAGGCCTCCCAGGGCCTGTATCACGCAATAAAGTAATACATATTCAACAGGTTTTGGGGGAAAAGCTATACATATGTATGAAGGTAGTCAAGCACATGTGCAATGGGCAAACATATATGTAATGTACTTCCCATGTTCACTTTGGGATGGGGTTTTAGCATTAAAATAAGGTGGAGTTTGGCTCTACTTCAAAAGTGAACTACAGGGCACAAAGACAGTTCATGAGCAGCCTCTGTAAGCTGGCAGAAACTGGCTTAAGATCTGCAGTTGCTCTTCATAAAAGAAGGTTTGTAAGGCTGGTCCTCTGTTGAATCAGAGTTGCAGTGGTCTGGGATGTAAATCAGGGTCAGGAGGGCTATGATAGCTCCTGTTGGTATGGAGTTTAGCAAGAGTGTGGTTTTTCTTCCAGGGCTAAGAATTTAGAAAGTTGTCTTGCCAAAGCCCTGAGCCCTTGACGCTATAGTAAGTTTTATTTCCTTAACCTTATGGACCATCTTAGTTGATAAAGAGGCATCTGTTTTGATCTCTCAGATCACATATTCTTTTTCATAATGTTGAAAATGAATGAAACATGTATCTGTTTGTAAAAAGTTTGCCAGAACAAAATATATATATTTTTATTTGTTTTTTATTATACTTTAAGTTCTAGGGTACATGTGCATAACATGCAGGTTTGTTACATATGTATACTTGTGCCATGTTGGTGTGCTGCACCCATCA
>NW_012116577.1:1903123-1903827 GCF_000951035.1 Colobus angolensis palliatus | reverse complement strand
TGGTGTGAGATGGTATCTCATTGTGGTTTTGATTTGCATTTCTCTGATGGCGAGTGATGATGAGCATTTTTTCATGTGTCTGTTGGCTGTATGAGAACAAAATATTTTACTGTTCCTTGAGAAAAGATGGAATTTGAGAAAGCTTTAGTTCTTCATGATTTTCTGGAGAGAAGAGTCCTGCTTCTAGCTTTAAGATTCTGTTAGTGATGATTTTAGGCAGATATTTCTGAGCCTCTGAAAACTGCACATATTGAAATAAAATTACATTGCAAAATTGAGTAATATGTGTATATGTCTCTCTCTCTTGAAATGCCCTAACAGCAGGAAAGGAATGCTTTCTTATGTTAGTGTTCCAATGCCTAACTTATATAGTTACTCAATAGACATTCATTGATGGAAAATTTTCAGGGCTGGGCATGGTGGTTCACGCCTATAATCCCAGTACTTTGGGAGGCTGAGACGGGTGGATCACCTGAGGTCAGGAGTTCAAGACCAACCTGGCCAACATAGTGAAACCCCATCTCTACTAAAACTACAAAAAATTAGCCAGGCATGGTGGCATGTACCTGTAATCCCAGCTAGTCAGGAGGCTGAGGTAGGAGGAGAATTGCTTGAACCCAGGAGGTGGAGATTGCAGTGAGCTGAGATCACACCATTGTACTCCAGCCTGGGAAACAAGAGTGAAACTCCTTCTCAGAAAAAAA
>NW_012116577.1:1888623-1902693 GCF_000951035.1 Colobus angolensis palliatus | reverse complement strand
GGTCTGGCTCTGTTGCCCAGGCTGGGGTGCAGTAGTATGATCATTGCTCACTTCAACTTTGAACTCTTAAACTCAAGCAATCCCAGCTACTTGGGAGTATAGCTGCTTATGGTCCCACCGTGCATGGCTAATTCTTTTTGGTATTCTTTGTATGATAGGATACTTTTTTAAAATCAGGGGATAGCCATGATATGACTGAATATGGGACTAAAACAGTTCAAGACAAAGGTCAGAATGAACAAATATACCATTTTTACATAAAACATTTTAAAGTTATAACAATTTAATTAAAACTGGTAACAATTCAACTTCAGTGGCATACAAAAATTCTATTTCTTTACCTCTCCACTTTTCCCCACTTTGGTAATGATGTTAGAAATTACATCTTTCTATATTGTGTATTCATTAACATAATTTATAGTTATTTTTTATGCTTTTGTTTTTTAGATTCTATGCTGAACTTAAAAGTGATCTACACAACAGCATTACACTACTTACAATACTATAGAATTTTTTATATATATATGTAGATACAATTATTTTTATTTTTTTGAGACAGAATCTCGCTCTGTTGCCCAGGCTGGAGTCAAGTGGTGTGATCTCGGCTCACTGCAACCTCCACCTCTTGAGTTCATGCAATTTTCCTGCCTCAGCTTCCTGAGTAGCTGGGATTACAGGCATGCGCCACCATGCCCAGCTAATTTTAGTGGAGACAGGATTTTGCCGTGTTGACCAGGCTTGTCTTGGACTCCTGACCTCAGGTGATCTGCCTGCCTTGGCCTCCCAAAGTGCTAGGACTACAGGTGTGAGCCACTGCACTCGGCCTAATTCTATATTTTATCTACATATTTACCTTTACCAGAGAGTTTTATATTTTTCTATCGTTTTGTGTTGCTGTCTAGTGTCTTTTTGTTTCAACTTGAAGGAGTCTCTTTAGTATTTCTTGAAGGGGGAAGGCCTAGTGGTAATGAACCTCTTCAGCTTTTGTTTATCTGGGAAAGTTTTAATTTTTTTTAAATTTTGAAGGACAGTTTTGCCAGACATACTGTTGTTGGTTGGCAGCTTTTTCCATTTTAGCACTTTGAATATATTACTTCACTCCCTTCTGGCCTGGAGGGTTTCTTTTACTTGAGACGGAGTCTCGCTTCGTCACCCAGGCTGGAGTGCAGTGGCGCAATCTTGGCTTACTGCAACCTCTGCCTCCTGGGCTCAAGCAATTCTCCTGCCTCATGCTCCCGAGTAGCACCACTATGCCTGGCTAATTTTTGTATTTTTAGTAGAGACGGGGTTTCACCATGTTGGCCAGGCTGGTCTCAAACTCCTGACCTCAAGTGATCCGCTCGCCTTGGCCTCCCAAGGTGCTAGGAGTATTGGTGTGAGCCACCACACCTGGTCCTGACCTGCAGGGCTTCTGCTCAAAAATCTGCCGGTAGGCTGGGCTCGGTGGTTCACGCCTGTAATCCCAGAACTTTGGGAGGCCAAGGTGGGAGGATTGCTTGAGACCAGGAGTTTAGAACAGTTTGAGCAATATAGCGAGACCTCATCTCTACAAAAAATAAAAAGAAAATTATCCAGGCATGGTAGTATGTGCCTGTAGTCACAGTTACTCCAGAGGCTGAGGCAGGAGGATTGCTTGAGCCCAGGAGTTCAAGGCTGCAGTGAGCTATGATCATGCCATTGCACTCCAGCTTGGGTGACAGAGCAAGATCCTATCTCAAAATTTAAAAAAAAAAGAAACAAAACAAACTGCTTATAGTCTAATAAGATCTCCCTAGTATGAGATGTATCACTTTTCTCTTGCTGCTTTCAAGATTCTCTCTTTGTCTTTGACATTTGATAGTTTGATAATAATGTGTTTTGGTTTGGGTCACTTTGGTTTGTCCCAGTTGGAATTTGTTGAGCTGCTTGAATTTGTATGTTCGTTTTCTTCCTCAAATTTGGGAAGATTTTGGCCATTAATCTCTTCAAGTAGGCTTGCTATTCCTTTCTCCCTTTTCCTTCTGGGTCTCCCATCATGCATATATTGGTCTGTTTGATGGTGTTCTAGAAGTATTTTCGGCTTTCTTCACTTTTCTTCATTCTTTCTTTTTGCTTGTCTAACTCAATAATTTTAAGTGATCTGACTTCAAATTCACTGACTCTATTTTTTTCTGCTTGATTCAGTGTGCTATTGAACTCCTCTAGTGAATTTTAAAATTCAGTTATTGTATTCTTCTGCTCCAGATTTAGAAAAATGGTTTCTGTGACTTTGTTGATATTCTCATTTTGTACATGTATCATTTTCCTGATTTTGTTTAGTTGTTTATCTTCTCTATTAGCTCACTTAGCACCTTTAAGATGTTTAGTTTGAATCCTTTGTCAGGTAAATCATAGGCCTGCGTTTCTTTGGGGGTTGGTTTCTGGAAATTTATTTTGCTACTTTGATCGGGCCATGTTTTCCTGTTTCTCTGTAGGCCTTGTGACCTTTTGTTGAGATTCAGGCATTCAAAAAACAAAACAAAACAAAAAAAACTAACTAAAAACAGAAAACAAAAGAACCAAAACCCCCAAAGCCAAATAAAAAACAGCTACCTCTCCCACTCTTTAAACATTGGCTTAATGCAGGGGAGGGTCTTCACCAGTCAGCCTGGCTAGAGTGTATGGGGACCTCTCAGACCTTTCTGGAAATGCGTCTTCTCTGGGCTTGTGTGTATAATTTCTCGGTTAAAAAAGGTTTGCTTGCTTCTTCACTGGAGCTCATAATCTTTTGCTTTTCCTGCTGTCTGTCTGTGGTACTACACTCCCTCTAGTGCTGTAACAAACTGTGGAGCTTGCCTTTGTTCTCAATGGCCCCCCAACCTGGCATCCAAACTGCTGTTCTGGTCACTGTTCCAAGTCAGGTAAGATAGAACCAAGTCCTTGAGCAGCATCACTGAAAAACCAGAATGTTGGATACACAGTGCATTCATCTCTTTCACTCCTGAGGAAAAAGTGGGGTTAGAATTTTTCTCCTGATTGTGCCACCTTGTGCATGGGAGAAGGAATGGCTAGGGCAGGTCAAATGCCATGAATTTTCCTACCCATTTCAATGCACTTGCTGAGGTGCTGCAACCTCTTAACTTGTTTCTGGAGTTCTTACAAAAGCAGTTCGGTTTGTATATTGTTAAGTCACTGTCTTCCTTGGGGAATGAGGATCTGAGGCTTCCTATTCTGCCACCGTACTGATATCACTCTGCAAATATACAATTTTTTTTTTTTTTTTTTTTTTGAGACTGAGTCTTGCTCTGTCACCCGGGCTGGAGTGCAGTGGCCGATCACTCTGGGATTTGGGGGTTACGGATAAGTTGGAGGTTACAAACCTATTCATTCCAATATTAAGTCGGTAGCATAAATGAGCAAGATGGTCCAGTGAAGCCATACAGGGAGTGCAGAGACTGGAGAAGGGGAGAGCATGCACCTTCTCCAAAGGGGCAGCAGCTGCTCAGCTCCAGCCTGTCAGTGTCATGCTAGAGTGGCATCGAGGGGATAATCTTCCAGTTTGATTTTCCCAAGGGGAAGATCTTCCAATTTTTTGAGAGAATCTGAAAATAAAGATGAAAAAAAGAACACAAGCAACTCCTTATTGTGGAAAATTTCAAACATGCAAGAGTAGTAAGAATAAGAAAAAGAATCTCTACGTCTCTATCACCTTGCTCCAGCACTTATCAACTCACGGCCAATTTTATTTCACTTATACTCACTCACTTTCCACACCCCAGTCCCCACTGTTGGGTTATTTTGAAGTAAATTCTAGATAACATATCAGTACATCTGTAATTATAGAAATACAGATTTTATAAATGTAGATTTATATCTACACACAGATGTTATAAATGTGCGGACCAGTCAAAACATTCCTGGGGGTTATAATCCATGTAGGCCCATAGTTTAACCTCAGATTAGGGAGCTGTGTTTGGTGGTTGCTGCTTAAACATATTTAGAAGCCGTTATCTGAATTATCCCGATACTTTCTTCCATCTGTGACATATGGCACAAATGAAGAGCATTTTGTTTCAGGAGTTTCGATGTGAGTGACTCACTTGATTTAGTGATCCTCAGCCCTGGAAAAAGTTGTCGAGAACCCAGGCTCTGTATATAGCCTTGGTTGCGTGACTTGAGAAGGTGGAACATCCACATTCCTAGTCCAAATTTGCCTCATAAAATTCCAATGTGCTCTGTGTAAGACTCTGATCTGCCAACCAGAAACACTCCCAAAGTTTCTTGGCTGAAAGTCTGGTAGTTGGAGCTTTCACCAGATTACCCACTCTACTCTTTCTTCCCACTTCCTTTACACACCTGTCCTCTCCTATTTGTTCTTTCTGACATTTTGACTAATTTTCCTCCATCTCAGCAAGTATCATAAATATTACAGCTGGATTGTTAACTAGTTAAAATATGGAAACAGACCATTTTATGATTACACAACCAAAGATAGCCTTTAGCAGAAATTTAGTGTGTTTTCATTTCTTTGGAAATCAAAACCAATTCAATTTTCTTTAAAAAAATTAGCTATCTGCAGCTGTATCAATATATGTTTTGGACTGTGACAAGATTCATGCTGTATGTTTATTTTTGTAGTTCACATCCCACTGAGTGGCCTGTACTCTTTCCTTTAAGGTCACTGTCACTAATCCATCTAGTCCCAGGGATAACACTTCCAATACTTTATTTGAAAACTGTAAATATTTTAAAATCTAAAGCCCACAAATCTACTGCACAATATATCTGGCATTGTTGCTGTTAGTTTTAATTTCTTAAAAATCAGATTTGGATAAGATGGTAATAGAGAGAAAACTCTAGGTTTTAGTAGATCTGGGTTCTAGAGTCTTCCCTGCCCCAATTAGTTGTATATCCATGAGAAAATCTCTTAATTTCAGTGGAACTCACTTTGTTTCTCTTTTTAAACATTACCAGTTATAAATGTATTTTATTTTATATTATTTTTATTTATTTATTTTTTTGAGACTGAGTCTCACTCTGTTGCCCAGGCTGGAGTGCAGTGGTGCAATGTCAGCTCACTGCAACCTCCGCCTCTTGGGTTCAAGTGATTCTCATGCCTCAGCCTCCTGAGTAGCTGGGACTGCAGGTGCACACCACCACGCCTGGCTAATTTTTGTATTTTTAGTAGAGACAGGATGTTGCCATGTTGGCCAGTCTGGTTTTGAACTCTTGACTTCAGGTGATCCACTCGCCTTGGCTTCCCAAAGTGCTGGGATTACATGTGTGAGCTACTTTGCCCGGCTTCTAGAAATGTATTTTAAATAAAGATTTGTTTTTTAAAACAGTAGTTCCCAAGCTGGGCATGGTGGCTTATGCCTGTAATCCCAACACTTTGGGAGGCTGAGGTGGGTGGATTGCCTGAGGTCAGGAGTTCGAGACCAGTCCGGCCAACATGGTGAAACCCTGTCTCTACTAAAAATACAAAAAAAAAAATTAGCTAGGCATGGTGTCGTGCATCTGTAATCCCAACTACTCAGGAGGTGGAGGCAGGGGAATTGCTTGAACCAGGGAGGTGGGGGTTGCAGTGAGCCGAGACCGCGCCACTGAGACTCTGTCTCAAAAAATAAACAAATAAAAAATAAATAAATAAAATAATAGTTTTCTATGCCACTACCACTCATTTCTACTGTTGAGACAACTAATTTCACCTCTTTTACCTATTTTGTTATGTACCTCTGTAACTCGAAAACTTGAAATAACACATTGGTATTACTACTTTTTTTTTTTCTTTCTAGGCACAATCTATTGACTTCCCAATATAGATGATAACATTTTCTTTTTTTTTTCTTGAGATGGAGTCTCACTTTGTTGCCCAGGCTGGAGTGCAATGGCATAATCTTGGCTCACTGCAACCTCTGCCTCCCGAATTCAAGTGATTCTCCTGCCTCAGCCTCCCTAGTAGGTGGGATTACAGGCACGTGCCACCACACCCGGCTAATTTTTGTAGTTTTGGTAGAGATTGGGTTTCACCATGTTGGCCAGGCTGGTCTCAAATTCTTGACCTCAAGTCATTCATCCGCCTCAGCCTTCCAAAATGCTGGGATTACAGGTGTGAGCCACCGCGCATGGCCTATTTTTTTCTTAACCTTACCACAAATGTAGAACATTTCCTATTCCCTCTAAATATGTCATTAGATTATATTATAATTTGTCTTAGATCAGTATTAAATGTTAACATTATTGTGACTATGTGTCTTAGTCCATTTGGGCTGATAAAACAAAATACCATAAACTGGGTAGTTTATACACAACAGAAATTTATTTTTTGCAGTTATGGAGACTAGAAAGTCCAGGATCAAGGAGTCAGCAGCTGCCTGGAGAGGACCTGTTCCTCATAGATAGTTCCTATCCACGAGGATAGGAACGTATGTGAAGACGGGAGCTGTTTTTTGAGTACGCAATTCCCTAGCTGCGTCTTTACATGGTGGAAGCGACCAGCCGGCTAGCTCCGAGGAGCTTCTTTTATAAGGGCATTCATTAGTCCCATTCATGAGGGCTCCATCTTTGTGACCTAATCACCTTCCGAAAGTCTCTTAATATAATTACCCTGGCAATGAGGATTTCAACATACAATATTTGAGGGACATAAACATTGATACCACAGCAGTACATGAACATTTCAGAACTGATCTATGTAGTAAACTATGATTAATTTTCCTTCCCTGTTACTTGCTTTTTGCAGGCTTTAGAAATTTAGTAATTAGATTTAGTAATTGCTTAGTTTTCCATGCATTTATCATGAAATATTTATTTGTTAACCCCATGCTCCTTGCCAGTTGTTAGTCCTCTCAAAACGTTCTGAGGTATTTTATTATTTCACCTTCTCAAGAAGGCCCGTAAGAAGTCTTGTCCTACTCTAACCTGGACTGTTTATTTTCATACTCAGAGCAAACTCTCCGCCTGTGATTTTGACATTATCCTCCTGGGGATTCGCTTCACTCTCTTCTGTGCAGATGGCCCTGTTTCTTGTGTGATCATCCTCTTTCTTGGTTTGCTGCTTTATTTTGGTGCAGCATCCTCTCCAGTAGTTACTTGAGATACGGTACATGGGAGGAAAATTTTTTGAGTTCTTCTTGTCTAGAGTCTTTATTTTATTCTCAATATGTCATTGATAGCTTGGCTAGGTATAGCATTGTAGGTTGTAAATAATGTTCCTGCAAAATTTTGAAGGCTTTATTCATTTCCTTTTTTTTTTTTCCTGAGACGGAGTCTCGCTCTGTCATCCAGGCTGGAGTGCAGTGGCCCAGTCTCAGCTCACTGCAACCTCTGCCTTCTGGGTTCAAGCGATTCTCCTGCCTCAGCATACCTAGTAGCTGGGATTATAGGCACGTGCTACCACGCCTGGCTAATTTTTATATTTTTAGTAGAGATAGCGTTTAGCGATGCTGATCTTGAACTCCTGACCACAGGTGATCAGCCTGCCTTGGTCTCCCAAAATGCTGGGATTATAGATGTGAGCCACCGTGCCCAGCCCGTTCATTTGTTTTTAGTTTTATTATTGTCAGCATTCCGAAGTCATTTTTACTCTGGATCCTTCCTTGAGACCTGCTTTTTCTCCCTGGAAGCTTATGGCATCTTCGCCTAGATCCCAGTATCCTGATGGGAAGGAATCACGGTATAAGTCTACTCACATCCAGTGTAGTACAGTGATTTAGAGCACTCAGTGTACAGCACGGGCCAGCTGCAGTTGAATGCCAGTTTTATCACTTACTGACTGTATTGTCTTGGACAGGTTATTCAATTTTTCTCAGCTTTAATTTCTACATGTGTAAAAGGTGGATAATGATGGTTTTGACAAGGAAATGAGTTAAATATATTAAAGCAGTTAGAACAATGCCTGGCACAGAGGAAGCCCTAATACTGTTCGTGTTAGCTACTCTTAACATTATCCATTTTACTTGACATGCTTCAAACCCTTGCAATCTAGAAACTCATGCCCCTCATTTCTAGGAAATTATCTTAAAAATTAAATCGTATATATTTCTATCTTTTTGTTTTCCCTGCACTTTCTAGAAGAAGTACTATTATTCATTTACTGCACTGGCCTTCTCATTTTTTATCTTTTCTCTCTTGTTTTTTATCCCTTTGCCTTTTGCTGCAATTTGTGGGAGATCCTTTCAGTTTTGTCCTCCAACCACAATAAGTTTTTCTTTTCTGCTACTATATTTTTATTTTTTTCTCTGAATACTTGCCCTTCTCCTTTGTAAAAGGTAACCTGGTTTATTCGTAATTGCTTAGTTTTTCTTATCTGTGAGGATACAAAATAGATTTCTTCTCCCTGCATCGTATGTGTTCCCTCAAGGCTGTTTTTCTGCTTATTTTTTATCTCCATCTGTCATGTGAAAAGCTCTCCCAGTAATCCAGGTGTGACAAAGCACAGGACTTAAGGAAGTGAAGGTGGAGTAGATGATGCGGCTCTGACTCAGGAGTCGTGGAAGAAGTAGAAATCACAGCATAGCTTGGGAAAAACGATGCGAGTGAATGAAAGGGAGGAGCCAAGGATGACTTCTAGATTGTGGGCTTGGGCCATGGGGTACATGCTGTCGTCAGAGAGAACGGGAAAAGAAGAATTGCCTTGGGCCTGTAGGAGATACATTTTGTTTTCGTTAGGTTGGTGTTTGAAGCTCTCAGGAGACACTTTAGTGGAGATCTCCAGTAGAATGGGCTTTACAGGTGTGCTGCTCAGGACAGGGAAAGCGGAGAGATGAAAACTGAAACCATGGATGTCTCTGAGTTCATCCAGGAGACTGTGCAGAATAAAAGAGAGATAGCATAGAAGAGGCAGATCCTGAGAAAAAAATGAACTGGTTATCTAAACCCCAGGTGAATTGCATGCTGAAGTGTTTTTGTTTTTCTTTGAGATGGAGTCTTGCTCTGTCGCCCAGGCTGGAGTGCAGAGGCGCGATCTCGGCTCACTGCAACCCCCACCTCCCTGGTTCAAGCAATTCTCCTGCTGGGATTACAGCCACATGCTGCCATGCCTGGCTATTTTTTTTGTATTTTTAGTAGAGACAGGGTTACATCATCTTGGCCAGGATGGTCTTGATCTCCTGACCTTGTGATCTGCCTGCCTGTCCCTCCAAAAGTGCTGGGATTATAGGCGTAAGCCACCATGCCTGGCCCTAATTTTTGTATTTTTAGTAGAGATGGGGTTTCACCCACGTTGGCCAGGCTTGTTTCGAACTCATAACCTCGAGTGATCCACCTGCCTCAGCCTCCCAAAGTGCTGGGATTACAGGCATGAACCACCATGCTCAGCCTGCGTGCTATAATTTTTTTAATGAAAAATAGTTTGGCATATAATTTTTAAAATCAGTTATTTACTTAGGTACTTAAGAAATTCAGAACACCAGTTTGTGAGGATAAATTTCTTTCTTTCTTCTTTTTCTTTTCTTTTCTTTTTTATTTTGAGACAGGGTCTCACTCTGTTGCCCAGGCTGAAGTGCAGTGGTGTGATCTTGGTTCACTGCAACTTCTGCCTCCTGGGTCAACTGATCCTCCCACTTCAGCCTTCCCAGTAGCTGGGACCACAGCCGTGCATCACCACACCTGGCTAATTTTCTTTTTTGTGTTTTTAGTAGAGATGCTGTTTTGCCATGTTGCCCAGGCTGGCCTTGAACTCCTGAGCTCCAGCGATCTACCTGCCTCCGCCTCCTGAAGTGCTGGAACTATAGGCGTGAGCTACCGTGCCTGGCTTGTGAGAACAAATTCCATTCGTCAGGGCAAACACAGATCGCAGGTAGCCCCCGAGCTGAGGAAAATCTTTGATTTTTGGTAAAATTTGTGAGTCCACAGCTTTCTGATCGATTTGGCGCTGCTCTGGAATCTCGTATTTCTCTTTTTCCGTGTTGAAGATCTCACCTTCCTGTTTCTGGGCTTCTGCAGCTGCTGCTTCTTGAAGTAAGCGTCGGTAAGATGTTTTGGGATTTTTACACTGCTGATATCAATTTTGGTTGAGGTAGCAGTGACAGATTTCTGGCGTGTTCTTTGCAGAGGATCTTGGTTGAGGACCAGAGGTTCAGTCACAAGTAACAAGCCACTAGCCAGCTGCTTCAGGAAAACCATCCTCTTGCCTCTGTGGTGCCCAGTGAGGGTGATCAGAATGGTCCCAGGGATGATGCTGGCTCACAGTTTTTTCATGTGCTGACTGAAGGGTTTTTTGCCGTGGCTCAACAGCTCTTGAGGCACATCTTCAGTAGGATAGTATCTAGGCATTTTGTGATGTTTAACCACCCAGTATCACTGTTCTTGTCACCACCAACTGGTTTTGTAACAGTTGCAAGAACCTTTTCCTTTTTCTTTCCAACCTTGGATTCAGCAGCTGAGTGCTTCCTCTTGTACATGGGCTTTGGAATACAGCTGATCGGGAATACCTGCCAATTCCTCTGACCAGGACAGGATTTCAGCTGCAATGGGGCTTCTCCTTCCTGGGCTTTTTAGTCTTGAAGCTACCCTTTTTACCTTGCCACCAGCATGAGCCTTCTTGGCTTCTGGTTTCTTCTCATTAGGATCTGGCGTCTCAATCTTTTCACCCACTATCTTGCAAGATGGGAAAGAGAACTCAGCATAGAAATTTAACAGTGAATGACTGGAATTTATGGAATCTTTTTATTTTCAGTTGACAAAGTGTATCAAAATTTTATCCATGAAAACATTTTATCTAATAACAAAGAACAAACAGAAGAAAGAAAAAAATTAACAAGAATTTATTATATACTTGAAACTCTTCTAGGCATTCTATTTATATTCTTTAGTCCTTACCACAACCCCGCAAGGGAGAAAGGGGCGAGAAAGAGCAGAGCAGAGTTCTAACATCAGGAGGAGAAGAAAGTCTGGGGCTGGGGCTGGGCCAGGCTCTTATGAGGCAGGACTTAACACCATCAGTTGACAGAGCAGCAAGAATGGAGGGAGAAAGTCTCCCCTTTGCTCATTGTCTGTGTCTCAGGATCTTGCTTTCCCTAGGACAGAGGTTTTCCTAACCTCTTTTCATCTTTTTATTTTATTTTATTTAGAAACACGGTCTTGTTCCATTGCTCAGGCTGGAGTGCAGTGGCACTGTCATAGCTCACTGCAGCTTCAAACTCGTGGCCTCAAATGATCCTCCTGCTTCGGCCTCCCTGAAGAGCTGAGATTACAGGCATGAGCCACTGTACTTAATAACCTCTTTTCATTGTAGTTCTAAGAACAGTTATCTTCTTTCCCATTCCAGTAAATGGCACAATCATCTGTGATTCCTCCAGGTCCCTCATCTCCTCTTTGGTCCAATCTATTGGCGAGTATCATGGGCTCTACCTCCTGAATATATCCCACATGTATCAATTTCTCTCTTACCTCTATCATCCTCACCCTAATCTCCATCATCTCTTGTTTGGAATATGGAGAATGCCTCTTAACTGGCCTCCTTGCTTTCATTTTTGACTTTCCTATAGTCTGCCCTCAACAGCCACAGTGATATTTTAAAAATGGCAATCATGTTATTGCCAAAAAGATCCTGTCACTTCCCTGAGTAATGCCCTTCCCCACAGCCTACCAGGCCCTGTGCTTTCTGACACTTGCCTTGCTCTGTGACCTCATTCCTCCCACTTATCATCCAGCCCCACTGGGCTCCAGCACCATGGCCTACTTGCTGTTTCCAACATATCAGACTTGTTCCCACCTTAGAGCCTTTGTTCTTGCTTATTTTCCCCAAGATTCTCAGCCCTCACATTTTTGCAGGCCTGCCTCCTGATTATTGAGGACTTGGCTGAAATAACATCTGCTGCGGGAGGCCTCCTGGGACCTCCCTACTACCCCCAGAGAAAGTGGCCTTTCCTTTTACTCAGTCATTTGCAGTGACAGCACCTTGTTTGAGTTCCTTTACAGCACTCACATCACTCTCTGCAGTTATTTATTTGCTTGCTTTTTTATTTGTCTGTGTTTCTCTGTGTTGTCTCTAGTGTCTACAATAATACCTACCCAGAGTAGCCACTCTATCAGTATTTGTTGGATAAATGATTGTATTACTTTAAAAATTGTCAAAGCCAGGTGTGGTGGCACGGCCAGTAGTCCCAGCTACTCAGGAGGCTGAGGTGGAAGGATCGCTTGAGCTCAGGTGTCTGAAGCTGCAGTGAGCTATGATCATGCCTCTTCACTCCAACTTGGGCAACAGAGTGAGACCCTGTCTCTAATAATTTTTTAAAAAAGATTGTTGACAAGGTGCCACTTTTTCTCTTTTTTTTCACCTTTGAGACAGGGTCTCACTCCAATGCCCAGGCTGGAGTGCAGTGGTGTGATCATGGCTCACTGTGGCCTCGACTTCCTATACTCAGGTGACTCTCCCACCTCAGCCTTCTGAGTAACTGGGACTACAGCCATGCACCACCATGCCCAGCTAATTTTTTTGTATCTTTGGTAGAGACAGTGTTTTGCCATGTTGCCCAGGATGGTCTTGAACTCCTGACTCAAGCGATTCACCCAAAGTGCTGGGATTACAGGTGTGAATCACCACAAATGACCAAAAAGGTGCCACTTTTGAAGAGTGCTCAAGGGATTTGATTCTGCTGTTCTCTCTTATAGATTCTTTGACCCACATATTTTTTCAGGTTTATTGAGGGGTAATTGGCTGTGACATAAACTGCACCTGCTTAAGGTGTACAATTTTGATGAGTTTTGACATGTGTCTGCACCTGTGGGACACCCTCACGTGAAGCTAATGAACATGCCATTGGCCCAAGAGTTTCCTTGTGCCCCTTGTACTCCATCCCTTCTCACTGTTCTCCCACCACCAGCCTCTAGGCAACCACTGATCTGCTTTCTGGCACTATAAATTGGTTTGCATTTTGAGAATTTTATATAGATAGAATCATTCAGTATATACTATATTTTGGTTTCTTATATTCAGCATAATTATTTTAAGATTCATCCATGTTATTGCATGTGCATTCCTTTTTATTCCTTTTATTCTGTTGTCAGGATATATCACACTTCGTTTAGCCGGGAACCTATTGATAAACATTTGGGTTGTTTCCAGTTCTCAGTGCTTACAAATAAAGCTGCTGTGAGTGTTATCTGGGCATATGCTCTCATTTCTCTGGAGTAAATACATCCAGGAGAGAAATGGCTGGCTTACAGGTGCATGTTTAGTTGAATATATTTTCTTTCTTTCTTTTTTTTTTATGAGACGGAGTCTCGCTCTGTCGCCCATTCTGGAGTGCAGTGGTGCAATCTCAGCTCACTGCAAGCTCCGCCTCCCGGGTTCACGCCATTCTCCTGCCTCAGCCTCCCGAGTAGCTGGGAATACAGGCGCCCGCCACAGCGCCTGGCTAATTTTTTTGTATTTTTAGTAGAAATGGGGTTTCACCGTGTTAACCAGGATGGTCTTGATCTCCTGACCTCGTGATCTGCCCGCCTCGGCCTCCCAAAGTGCTGGGATTACAGGCGTGAGCCACTGCGCCTGGCCTGTTGGGTACATTTTCAAATCTCTGTTTTAGTTCTGAGGGAACTGGGGGGCTAAGTGAAGGATCTGTAACTTACCCAAGGTGACACAGCTTTTTTTTCTCCTTTTTGAGACCAAGGTCTAACTCTTTCAATGGAGTGCAATGTCCCAATCATGGCTCACTGCACCCTTGACCTCCCGGGCTCAAGCAATCCTCCCACCTCAGCCTAAGGAGTAGCTGGGACTGCAGGCGCCCACAACCGCCTTAGCTAGTTTTGGCAGTTTTTGCCAAAATAAGGGTTTCGCCTTATTGCCTAGGCCGGTCTCGAACTCCTGGGCTCAAGCGATCCACCTGCCTTGGCCTCCCAAAGTGTTGGGATTACAGGCGTGAGCCCCTGCGCCCTGCCTCAAGGTGATGCAACTTTTAAGGGAGTGATGAGACGCAAGTCTAGATTCCTGTCACTTCAAAGTTCGTTATTTTCCAGAAACCTGTGCTGTTGAGTTACTTGTTTGGTCCACCTTTGACCTGGGGCCTGTATGGTCTGCCAATATCTGCTGACGCCCTGCTGACACTCTGCTCTCATTAAGACCTCTAGTACCTGCTGATGCCTGGATGTGTGGCTTTTTTTTTTTTTTTT
>NW_012116577.1:1882136-1888140 GCF_000951035.1 Colobus angolensis palliatus | reverse complement strand
GGGGTTTCACCGTGTTAGCCAGGATGGTTTCAATCTCCTGACCACGTGATCCGCCGGTCTCGGCCTCCCAAAGTGCTGGGATTACAGGCTTGAGCCACCGCGCCCGGCCCAGCTTTTCTCTTTAAAAACAACACTCACGATGACCTGAGCCCAGGAATTTGAGGTGATAGTGAGCTATGATCATACCACTGCACTTCAGCCTGTGTGACAGAGTAAGACGCTGTCTCAAACAAAACACACCCACCCACCCACACGCACACACACAAACCCCAAAAAACAACCAGCAATTGAAGAGCTTTCATAACTTCAGTGACCAATCAGAGTGAGAATCTCATATCTCATGTGATTAGTTTCTTGGGCTTAAACTGCTTGCTCAGGTCACAATAGTTAAAAATCCAGCCGCACAATTGTAAAGTTGAGTCTTATTACCCAGAAATAATCTCTGGAGATTTTCAAGGTTAAAATGCCCAACCTGCCTCTCGAATCCAAGGCCCAAAGCCATATACCCTGGCCCCACCAGAATCCTTGTTATTTTGGTCCCCACATTCCACCCTAATTCTCAACAATTCTGGTCAATTATACTGGATGCTAGAGTTTTGAGGGGCATCAAAAATATGATACCCTTGTTCTTTGTCTAGGATCTGGACCAAATGTGAAATAATACCAAAGACTAAACAGGTAGGAAATCCAAACATCAGCTTTATGATTGCAAAAGCTCACACTGAAGACATGGCTTGTATAGGGGCAAGTGGGCCCCATACTAGAATTTGGAATAAGATAAATTCCCCTATCCAATCTCTGGCAGCTCTGGGCCACAGAAGGCCCTCTGGGCAGCAGGGCCATTTTCAGCAAGTGTCCTAAAACCTATAAAAAGAATAGTGATTTTTTTTTTTTTATTTTGAAATGGAGTCTCGCTCTTGTTGCTCAGGCTGGAGTCCAGGGGCACAATCTTGGCTCACTGCAACCTCTACCTCCCAGATTCAGGTGATTCTCCTGCCTCAGCCTCCTGAGGAGCTGGGAATACAGGCGGGCACCACCACGCCTGGCAATTTTTGTATTATTAGTAGAGACATGGTTTCACCATGTTGGCCTAGTTGGTCTTGAACTCCTGGCCTCGAGTAATCCACTCCCCTCGGCCTCTCAAAGTGCTGAAATTACAGTCATGAGCCACCATGCCAAACCTTTTTTATTTTTAAATTTTATTTATTTATTAATTTTTTTATTTCAATAGCTTTAGGGGTACAGGTGGTTTTTGGTTACATGAATGAATTTTATAGTGGTGAAGTCTGGGTTTTTAGTCCACCCATTACCTGAATAGTGTAGATTGTGCCTAATAGGTAGTTTTCAATCCCTCATTACCTCCCACCCTGCTCTGATTCTCTGATGTTCATTATATCCCTCTGTATGCCGCTGCACATCCATAGCTTAGCTCCCACGTTTAAGTGACAACATGCGGTATTTGGTTTTCTGTTCCTGAGTTACTTCATTTCCGTCGATAATGGCCTCCAGTTCCATCCAAGTTGCTGCAGAAGACACTTTTTTTTTATGGCTGAATAGCATTCCATGGCATATATCATACCACATTTTCTTTATCCATTCATCAGTTGATGGACACAGGTTGATTCCATATCTTTGTAGTTGTGAATTGTACTGTGGTAAACATATGTGTGCAGTTGTCTTTTTAATATGACTTCTTTTCCTTTGGGTGGTTGCCCAGTAGTGAGATTCTTGGATTAAATGGTAGAAGTACTTTTAATTCTTTGAGAAGTCTCCCTACTGTTAGTCATAGAGGTTGTACTAATTTATTTTCCCACCAGCAGTGTTTAAGCAAAGAATCTAGTGATCTTGGTCTTTTGTATTTGTAACAAAGGGCATAACATTAGTCTGAATTAATCCTAGAGAAGGAACAAGTTGTATAAGCCATTCTACTGGGAGCCTCAGGCTCCATTTTGGGATTTTCTCCTAATAGGCTCCTACTGTTCTTCTTAGTGTCAGTCCCTCTCCTTAGGTTTTTATTTTATTTTATTTTATTTTATTTTATTTTTTTGGAGACAGGGTCTCTCTGTCGCCCAGGCTGGAATGCAATGGCACGATCTTGGCTCACTGCAACCTCTGTCTGGAAGGTGCAAGCGATTCTTGTGCCTCAGCCGTCCGAGTAGCTGGAACTACAGACGTGTGCCACCATGTCTAGCTAATTTTTGTATTTTTTGTAGAGACGAAGTTTCACCATGTTGCCCAGGCTGGTCTCGAACTCCTGAGCTCAAGCCATCCGCCCCCCTCAACCTCCTAAAGTGCTGGGATTAGAGGCGTGAGCCACTGGGCCTGGCCCACCTTTGCTTCTAATCATCTATCTCCATGCTAAAGGATTGCTTTTCCCGTTGAAACTTTCACAGCGTTCAAACATAGATGTCGCCTTTGTAGACTTCAGCTGCGAGTGCCATTTTTTCCTACATCAGATTAACTCTATAACATTAACTCCTTTCAAGTGCCAGAAGAAAATTCCCTCTCTCTTACTGTTTTAGAGATTGCTCACCGTATATCTATTTCCTGTTGGAATTTAAATTTACTCTCCCACTCTCACCAACTATGTAGAACAGGTAAGACAAGCATATTGTGAACCCAACAAATGACCAAACATTTCCTAGCCTAGTTCACCTGCACTGCTACCTCCTTCCCCAGGTGCTCTGTTGCATCCAAATTCAGGTGTACCCAGGGGAGTGTCAGAATTCTAGCACTGCAGTTTGTGGAATTACTTTACACAAGTAGAGAAATAGCTCACATAACTTCCTTCAATCTAAGAGGAGAGTTAGTTCCTAATGGTGGCTTTCATTAATCATGAGATCACATATGTATATATGTATTTTTGTTTTCTCATGACCCTTTTAGTATTTGAAAGAAATTTCTAAGTTTTACTAAAAAAGGCTTTGGAAAACAAATCAGAAAATTGGAAGCAGGAGCAAAGGAATAGTCTTTTTTTTTTTATCCTGACCTTGTTATTTTTCTGGGTTAGATGAAACAGATGTTATTAATAACAACGATCACCACAATAGCTAATATTTACTGAGTACTTAAAGTGCCCCAGGCATAGTAGCTAGAAATGGTCAGATGAGAAGGCTGGAAGTTTATACCAGATGCCTGGGATTGATCTCTAGTTTTCCTAAGAAATGCTTGAGCTCAGCAACACTCTTTGTTTGGATTAGTTTTGTCTAGAGTGCTAGGCGCATATCCTCCTGGCCTAGCAATTGAGGATGAAGAAAAATACTTCTGTTCCTTTGTAGTTATGGCCTTAGGGTTGAACCCCTGTTTAGAAAGTATAAGGAAAGGATGAATGACCACTTTGCTATTAATGAAAAATGTCTCATTTGCTCTGGTTTCATCTCCTTTCTGGGGCGCTGTTGGCTGACGTGGTGAAGGATCTGTTTTGCTTATGTATTCTTTTAGCGAGTCCACTATAAAGTAGTTTAGGACCTAGGATGAGTGCTGGGAAATATTTTCTGTATTTAGGACCATGAATGTTTTAATCATGTAATTACTTCAAAATAAAAGTTATTCAGACCTATAAATTAAAATACTACCATTTCAGCATGGATATTATTCTTTCAGAATGCCAGTTAACATGTTTTCCATGCACCTGTATTTAGACCTTGAAAGGTACATGAATTAAAGGTTTAGGGTTGGCAAGGTGAGTAGTAGTAATCAGGATGTGGTTTAGTTTGAGTGGCAAGAATAATATTTTATACAAGTGAAACCCATGAACTTTTATTATTTTACTTTTCATATATAGTATAGGCTTGGGAGTCAACCTCTACCGTCTTGCCGTGTGGTTTACTACCTTAGTCTGTGGTAAGTTGCTTAATTGCAACCAGCCTCTCTTCACTCATGAATCAATGAAGGTAATAATGGTACCTACTTGATAAGTTTGTTGAGAGAAGGAAATGAATTACCTAAGGGACCTATCACAGGGCCTGGTACATGGAAGATCCTGTGATAGGTCCCTTAGGTAATATGTTTAGGAAAGACTCAACAAATGGCAGTCATTATTATAGAAAATCAGTATCAGTAGTTTGCTCTCATGGCTGACAAAACCCATTAATCTCATTTATTACAACTTGTAATACATTTTCTTCTCATAATTCTAGGATTTAAATAGGCGATGAGAATTTATGGTTATAAACTTAGTAACATCTGATCTGATGAGCTGCAGTCAGAAAGGGTTGTTGGGAAAAGGACCACAAGTATTACTATAAATAGAATGCTACCAGTGCAGGGTAAACAAGTCTTTCCAGTTAGTTTTGTTGGCAAGATGCTTTGTTTTACCTTCTGGTCATTTTATCCTGAAGGTGGAGCAGGTATTGTTTCAGGCTAAACACTTTGCAGTCCCATCTACCACCCTTCTCTAGGTCCTGACTTGGCCTGTCCATTCTCCTCATGTCCTTGCATTTCATTTGCTGCGGGCATCTCTTACTGGAAGCTTTGGTATTTACTAGGCTTCCTTGTAAAATCCTAAGAACAAAGACAATTGAGTCATCTCAACAGTCCAGCTCCTCACAGAGTCATCAGGATGTTATCAGCCTGTAGGAGTTACTGGAAATAACCACGACTCCCTCTATTTTTACTCCTTTTCCTTCAGTTCCTTTTTTTCTCAATTATAAAAATGGTAATTGCCAGCCATTTCAAAGATAGCAGATAGTACAAAAAATATAAAGAAGATCAAATCATCGCTAATTTAGCATGCAGCAGCAATCATTATGAAAATTTTGGAGTTTCTCCATTTAGTTGCTTATTATTCTAACATGGCTAGGAACATTCTGTTTGCCTATCAATAAGAAAAAATGATCATGTTTAATCTTATAAGTATTTCTCCTTGTTAAAAGGTTTACTTTTTAAAAAATTTTTAAATTTTTATTTTTTGAGGCAGAATCTCAGCGTGTCACCCAGGCTGGAGTGTAGTGGTGTCATCATGGCTCAGTGTAGCTTAGACCTCCCAAGCTCAAGTGATTCTCCCCCCTCAGCCTCCTGAGTAGCTGGGACTACAGGTGTAAGCCACCAGGACTGGCTAATTTAAAAAAAATTTTTAATAGAGATGGAGTCCCACTATGTTGCTCAGACTGGTCTTGAACTCCTGGGCTCAAGTGATCCTCCCACCTTGGCCTCCCAAAGTGCTGGCATTACAGGGGTGAGCCACTGTACCTCTCCGGCTTACATTAAAAAAAACTCCATATCACCTCATTGTATGGTTGTACTATAATTTACTTAATCAGTCTCTCTTTGGACATTTAAGTTGTCCCAGTTTTCTGCTTTTATAAATATACTGTTTGACTTGTTTTTCTAAGACCACCAGAGCGAGCACAAAAGAACCAGCAAGTAGGCAAAGGTCAGGAGCAAAACTGCAAGTTTATTTTGGTAACCTAAGGTGTGGGGAAGAAGTCTGTCGGCCTCCGGCAAAGAAGGCCGACAGAGTCCCCCCCTCGTGGGGCTCTCGGGCGGGGTTCCTGCATCCCGACTTCAGTGGGGCTGGAGGAAGACCGCGTGGCTCACTGGTGGAGAGCGGCTTTTCTAGGAGTGGGAGGGCAATAGGCGGGGCACGGGCGTGTCGGGGCGTTCCGCAGGTGCGACCAGGTAAATCTTGGTCTCCTTGGATTGACGTCACCTGGTGCATGGCCAGCTGGTCTGCACCTTCCCGGGTCGCTGGCTGCATTTTCGCGCGCGCGGGAAAAGTTGGGAGGGGGGAAAAGTTGGGAGGGGGTGATGAAGAACCCGGAAGTGCACCATCTTGCCTCCGTTCGTCCAAACACTGTTATAGATAGGAATGCATTTATAAATAACAATACTGTCATAAATAGGAACATCTGCCCCAAAGAAATAATAAATCTTGGCTGGGCGCGGTGGGTCACACCTGTAATCTCAGCACTTTGGGAGGCCAAAGTGGGCAGATCACAAGGTCAAGAGATGGAGACCATCTGGCTAACATGGTGAAACTCCATCTCTACTAAAAATACAAAAA
>NW_012116577.1:1858362-1874791 GCF_000951035.1 Colobus angolensis palliatus | reverse complement strand
TTTTTTTTGAGATGGAGTCTTGCTCTGTTGCCCAGGCTGGAGTGGAATGGCATGATCTCAGCTCACTGCAACTTCCAACTCCCAGGTTCATGTGATTCTCCTGAATCAGCCTCCTGAGTAGCTGGGAATACAGGTACCCGCCACCACGCCCAGCTCATTTTTGTATTTTTAGTGGAGACAGGGTTTCACTGTCAGACAGGGTTTCATGGTCAGGCTGGTCTTGAACTCCTGACCTCAGGTGATCCTTCTGCCTCAGCCTCCTAAAGTGCTGGGATTACAGGTGTGAGCCACCACGCCTGGCTGTTTTCTGCTGCTATAACAGAGTATCACGTATAAAGTCATTTATAAAGAAAAGAGATTTATTTGGTTCATGGTTCTGGAGGCTGGGAAACCCAAAACCATGGGCTTCCCAAAGGATCACGTCTGGCCAGGGCCTTCTTGCTGCATCATAACATGTCAGAAGGCATCACATGGCATTCCCACTCTGATGAACCCATTCTCACCTCGATAACAGCATTGATCTATCCAGAGCCCTCATGACCTGATTACCTCTTAAAGGGCCCACTTCTCGACACTGTTAAAATGGCAATTAAATGTCAACATGAGTTTTGGAAGGGACTTTACAACCATAGAAGTTGTTGATCACTTTTTTTTCAAGTATTTTGTGTTTTTTTTCTGGGAAGTGATAGTGTTTTTATTGTTGAGTTTAAGAAAAATACTGAATTTGGCTTTTTACCTTGTGTCATGTCTGAGTAGACAGTCTACCTTTTCCATTACTGCCAATTTCCTTTATATCTGTTTTAGATTTATCTCTCATGAATTTATGTAAACTCTTTTTGAACCTGGAGGATTTTTCGGTCCTTCAAGCTTCTAGAAGTTTTCCCCTGTGCTACCTTTCAGAGCGTGGGAAACAGTTCCACAGCCAAGTCTGGTTACCTTTTCTTTTGGCACTTTCCCCTCAGACTTTACATTCCTAACTTTTTCTGTTGGTTTTCCTGAGGAGTATCGTTCACCCCAAATTCTACTTACAGAGGCTGGAAGTACATGAAATACTTCCTGTGATTTGTAGAACTGGATCTCAAAATGAAGGTGAATACATATTAAACATATGTAGATGCCTTTTAAGTGTGTGAGACTAGAAGATAATATTAGAGATTAGGGATTAGTTTATTTCTCCATCCTTAAGCCAAATAGTGGTGTTTTACCCCTGAGCTATGCCTAAGTGGTTGCCAGTCTTTTCCTCATGGTCTTGCTATTGACTGCTTTTCATTGCTTCCACTTCAGTGTGCTCCAGGGAAGGAAACAAGGACAGGCAGAGAATTAGATTGAGATTTAAATCCCAATGTTATAATTTACCTGCTTAATAATCTTGGACAATTAATATGGCCCCAACGGGCCTTTGTTACTTCCTAGAATAAATGTGAGGATTAAGTGGGATCTCATGATCTGCCTCACTGGCTTCGGATGTAAAGTTGGTCATGCTTTTTAAAATTTGCTAATTAATCATTTGAATCTCTACTTGCCAATAAGGGCAAGAGGTCTGCGATCCTGTATTTGAAATCTTCTTTACAAATTGACCGAGAACCTTACTCTTCCCAAGGAAACCTTCTTCCCATCTCCAGCTGGGGAGAAACTTGGAAAAGCCTGACCAGCCCACTGGTAGGCACTGGGATCACTGCTGTTGTTTCTGTTGGGACCTTTTGATGCATTGGCCCCACCCAGTCCAGTGGGCCTTTATCTGTTGCCACCATGTCCCTTCTGGCCCAGTCCTCACACACAACATGGCGGTGTCCAAGCCTGGGCTTTCAAGACGACTTCTCTTTAGGTCACATCCATATACTTAGTCATCGTGTCCTGTGGCATCTGTCCGGGGTGACTGGACACAGAGGAACCTGTCATCAGGCAAGAAACCCCTGTCTTTCCTGGTGCATATTAGGACCAGCTGACCTCAGTTGGAAACATCCTAAATCTTTTGAGAAATTCTGATAACACTACATTTTTTTTTTTTTTTTTTTTTTTTTGAGACGGAGTCTTGCTCTGTCACCCAGGCGGCCAGGCTGGAGTGCAGTGGCAGGATCTCCGCTCACTGCAAGCTCTGCCTCCTGGGTTCACGCCATTCTGCCGCGTCAGCCTCCCGAGTAGCTGGGACTACAGGCGCCTGCCACCACGCCCGGCTAATTTTTTGTATTTTTAGTAGAGACGGGGTTTCACCGTGTTAGCCAGGATGGTCTTGATCTCCTGACCTCGTGATCTGCCTGCCTCAGCCTCCCAAAGTGCTGGGATTATAGGCGTGAGCCACCGCGCCCAGCCAACACTACATTTTAAAAGAGGAGTGGCCAAGGTCACCTTTCTCCCTCCCCCAGGAGGCTCCTTAAGGCTGCTATGCATATTTAGCCCCCTCCCGTCTATCAGCACTGAGTACCCAGCAATCACAAAAGTTGCTATCACACTACCTCATCAGGAATGGGGGTGCTTATACCATCCTCATCAGGAATGGAGGTGCTTATACTATCCTCATCAGGAATGCAGGTGCTTATACAAACCTTAAATTTGTATAACTAAAAAGGGCCATTCAAGTGATTCTTCCTGGGAACAAAGAAGGTTGATACTTTGGAAGGCTGAGGTGGGCGGGTCGTGAAGTCAGGAGATCAGACTATCCTGGCTAACACGGTGAAACCCCGTTTCTACTAAAAATACCAAAAATAAGCCGGGTGTGGTGGTGGGTGCCTGTAGTCCCAGTTACTCGGGAGGCTGAGGCGGGAGAATGGCGTGAACCCGGGAGGCAAAGCTTGCAGTGAGCCGAGATCGCACCACTGCACTCCAGCCTGGGTGACAGAGTGAGACTCCGTGTCAAAAAGAAAAAGAAGGTTGACTAAGGGGCTTTTGGACATTATGTAGACAGACACCCCTGACACCTTCTCTTACTAAATAAGTAAATAAAGTTCTGTTTCATCAGACATAGCCACATATGTGTAAAGCACCTACCCCACCTGTATTAGTCTGTTTTTATGCTGTGAATTAAGACATACCCAAGACTGGGTAATTTATAAAGGAAAAAGGTTTAATTGACTGGCAGTTCCACATGACTGGGGAGGTCTCAAAATCACGTCAGAGGGCGAAGGGGAAGCAAGACACGTCTTACATGGTGGCAGAAAAGGCAAGAGCATGTGTAGGGGAACTCCTCTTTCTCAAACCATCAGAACTTGAGAGACTTACTCACTATCATGAGAACAGCATGGAAAACACCCGCCCCCTTGATTCAGTGACCTTCCAGCAGGTTCCTCCCATGACACGTGGGAATTATGGGAGCTATAATTCAAGACGAGATTTGGGTGCGGGGGGAACACAGCCAAACCTTATCACCACCTCTGTCACCCCTGAGAAGTGCTCAGAAAGTGTTAGCTGTCTCCCTCCTCCCTTCCTCCTCAGCCTGACCACATCTCTGCATCATTCAAGCTGGGAACACCTTGCCTTCCAGAGACCTTTCCCATTCCTCAGTGTCCATTCTCTGCAAGGCTCTGCGTAAATACGCCCTGTGCTGACCCCTTATACACAACCTCCTGGGGGGTTGGATGGCCAGAGGTGCTTTCAGGGTTTGTTTGCCAAAGGCAGTTTATTCTTTTTTCAAATAGTTAGAATTTACTTCACATTTGAATCCAACTTGTGTTTTTATACAGTCAGCATGTCCTGAGCGTTCTGTCATGGAAAAGAATTTGCTCATCCAAGAATAAACAATGCCTAGCTAGTATCCCTCTTGAGACAGGTAGAGGCGTTTATGAAGTGTGCCTTGTTACTAGCCTGTGCCCCACAAATAAACTTTCTGCTGTGAGAAAGGGTGTGGCACCTGCTTTTTTGGAGGTTTAGTTTCACAGAACCATACAGTCCTTGTCGGGTTTTGCCAGCAGTGCCTGCTTAGAACGCACAGAGGGGCCCTGGACACTGTGGTCAGAGGCTGTCCTCAGACCCCATCTCCATTGCAGACCAAGCTCTTTACCACATCCCCTTGCAGGATTCCCACATGTCCCTAGGAGGCCCATGGGTATGTATCTCCAAGTAGACTCTTATCTCCAAAAGCAAGTGACAGCTCCCTTGAATTATTTTGGGTGAAGGAATTGGTTTTCACATGTTTCATGAGGCATAATTAGGTGCCTCATACCATATTATTCTTTCAGGTGTTTAATTATTGAGTTTAGACACAGATTCTAATAGAAATAGAAGAAAAACTGTGACAAATTCTCAAGTTTTCCTGAAATGATTCATAGTCCCTCCTGACATTTCCTCCACCAGCTGTTTTTTTTTTTTTTTGCTCTACTGTTTCCAACAGACATGCTTTGCTAATGGTACGAGGTGTGGCTTTGTTGTTTTTTCCGGAGTTAGCCTTTCTATCTATGCATCCTGGCTCTTTGAAATCCCAACTGAATTTGGAGAAATTATTTCTTGGCATCCACCCTACTTTCCTGGGACACAATGTGATGCTGACGACATAACCCGGTCACTCCACTTGACAACAAGTTTGTTTGTCTCATCTCACAAACATATTCAGTGGTGAGTAAGAACAGAAGTGGAAAGCCTTACTTACCG
The DNA here is from genome assembly GCF_000951035.1 of Colobus angolensis palliatus. Taxonomy (NCBI): domain Eukaryota; kingdom Metazoa; phylum Chordata; class Mammalia; order Primates; family Cercopithecidae; genus Colobus; species Colobus angolensis. The sequence continues at coordinate 1,870,210 of NW_012116577.1, read as the reverse complement.
CAGTTTATTATATGTTTCATGCCCGTGATAATTACTTTTATAATGCCACTTGTGAAAAAATTGATTGGATTAGGATGAATCACCTTGCTGGCCAACAGTTATTGGAATGATTCTCCATGTGTGACTTCGTTGCACTATTACAAAATGTGGCAGGATAGACCTGCCCAGCCATTGTTGCCAGTGTTCATTTGTACTGCTGCCTTAAGGAGATGAGGACATGAGAGCCAATTGTTCCAGCAGCTCAGCCTGCCCTGCCAACAGTTCAGAGGAGGAGCTGCCAGTGGGACTGGAGGTGTATGGAAACCTGGAGCTCGTTTTCACAGTGGTGTCCACTGTGATGATGGGGCTGCTTATGTTCTCTTTGGGATGCTCCGTGGAGATCCGGAAGCTGTGGTCGCACATCAGGAGACCCTGGGGCATTGCTGTGGGACTGCTCTGCCAGTTTGGGCTCATGCCTTTCACAGCTTATCTCCTGGCCATCAGCTTTTCTCTGAAGCCAGTCCAAGCTATTGCTGTTCTCATCATGGGCTGCTGCCCGGGGGGCACCATCTCTAACATTTTCACCTTCTGGGTTGATGGAGATATGGATCTCAGGTAAGTAACCCCAGGGAAGCTTAGTAGTCTGCCTCTTATCCTGCCTGAGGGGAATAACTGACACTCTTGTATTAAACACTCTTCCAATCTTTTGGTAGAGATTTTACTGGGAAATGTTATAAATATCACAGAGACTTGTTCAGCCATGGGTGGGCTTTATTTTCAGTGCTCAAAATTTACTTTGCTGGTCATCATTTGCTTTATTGGCTGTTCTGAGCAGTGGGATATGTTTCCTATGTGATAGTGGAGGCCGGTCTCCACCTCACCCAGTGGCCCTTCCTAAGCTTGGGCTCATTCTTACCTACACTGGCCTCTTTAGCAACTCCCAGGACTTAAGCCAAGAATCCCAAGAAGCTAATGATTGTGGTTTGGTAGCAGCCGTCGTGGCTGTGGTGGCATAGTCAGAATGAGACTCCCGTAGCTCCAGTCAGTGATGCCTGAGCACCTACTTTAGGAAAGAAGCACTTTAGAGGACTGGATAAAGGAGCTTTAGGGGCACCTGGTGGCCATATCCAGCTTTAAGTGCCTGTTGATTTGACTTCAGGAGCAGCGCAAAGGCTCTCAGGACTAAAACAGTTCTTTCTTGTTGCTTTGCAGATGGTTAACATCATCACTAGATTTGCATTCTTTCCCTTTAAGCCAGTGACCTTATTCCCAATTATGGTGTAGATAAATACCTCTGGGAGACATTAAGCCTTGTCCCTTATTTACACTTTAATGAGGATGAATTAGTCACACGCTTTTCTGGATTACATGTTTTGATGGGGGGAAAAAAGAGCATTTGAGGAAAGAGTAGAGGGATCAGCACTGGAAAAAGAACTAAAATCAATGGTCTTTTGAGACTCTTTGCTTACATATGAACATACCGTTTCACCTCCTGCCCTGGAGAAGAACTGCTTATAAATTTAAGTCTTTGTTTCATGTGTATGTCATTTAGTTGAGATTTACTCTACCATGAATGGATGAATAAGAGGTAATGACTGAGCTGGGAGTTGACATCAGTGAGAGTCAGCTGCAGCTATGGGTTTCCAGTTTCCCGCATGTGCTGAATGTTTAGCGTATGGTACATATTTCACCTATAAATTTTAATGGGCTCATACCATGCAGAATAGGAACTAACTTTCCTATGGCAGTGTTATTGGTTGCCCACTTATGAGAGATTTGAAAAAAAAATAACTTGATGAATTTTGTGTTTTACCTTAATGGTAAAAGCCATTAATATTCATTGCTAATTCAAATTCAATAAAGTTGACTATTTAACTGGGAAATGATAGCTATTCTTTGCATGAAGTTCATAAATCATAGATAAATTCCAGGACCTAAAAGTTTTTGGAAGGAAAAAGGAAACTAATATCTATTAAGTACTCTATAGGCATGGGATAGATGCTTTCATGCTTATTTTCTTCTTGGGGCTCATAATAACCTTTTAATGGCATTTTATTATTCTGAATTTTACAGCTGAGAAAATTGTGATTCTGGTTGGTTAAGTAGCTTGCCAAATGCTACAAACCAGTATGGCAGAACTCAGATTTGAATTCACATCTGTTTTACATCAGTCTGCAGTTTAGATACATTTCCCCCATGACATTTAGCAACACAACTAGATCTTCTGTTCTGAGTAGCAGCATAAATCTTCAGTGTTCTCAAACACTTGTGTTCTGGGAAAGAGAACATTTATTACCTTAATCTCTTATTAGTCAATGTTGTCATAAAAACACCAATGTATAGGAAATCTATGAAAGATAAAGCTAATTTTACTTTCTTTTGCCAACTCTATCTTTAATTCACCTTTAACTTTGTTCAAATTATTTAACCTATCTAAGCCTTATCTCATCATTGGCAAAATGCGGTTAAATTTACCTGTTTCTCACAGGACTGTATAGATATGTACACACACTCACACACACACATATAGATAATAGTTTGGGGTGGAGTTTTGCTCTTGTTGCCCAGGCTGGAGTGCAATGGTGCGATCTTGGCTCACTGCAACCTCCACCTCCTGGGCTCAAGCAATTCTCCTGCCTCAGCCTCCTGAGTAGCTGGGAATACAGGTACCCGCCACCACGCCCAGCTAATTTTTGTATTTTTAGTAGAGATGGGGTTTCATCATGTTGGCTGGCTATTCTCAAACTGCTCACCTCAGGTGATCCTCTTGTCTCGGCCTCCCAAAGTGTTGGGATTACAGGCGTGAGCCACGGCACCTGGCTGACACAAGACTATATTTTATGGAGGAAATATATACTTGTGTGTGTGTGTTTGTGTGTATGTATTCAGGGTGCCAGGCACATAGTAGCTGTGCAACAAATATTATCTATTTCCTTTTTTCTTTCTAAATTTTGATTTTGAATCTTACCAACAAAACTCAAAAAACAAAAACTAAATATTAGATTTTTAGAAGCTTATAGGTACAAAAGTAATAAAATCAATTTTCAGTAGAAACCCAAATAGGAGAAAATCCTGTCCAGTGTGAAACAATATCCAAGTGATTATATTTCTTCATAATTGATTACCAACAAAAATCAGTTGTAAGCAAAACTCAGTGGATCGTCATTGATAGGAGTTTTATCTGCTTTTAATGCTGGATAAAATCCAAGAGCGTTTAGCACAACATCTTCATTTGACACATGAAGAAGTGGAGACTTAGCCCCCTGCGGATGACCCTGAGTATGTTTCTCATGCCTTTACTCCGGCTTCACGCAGTGCACTTGCAGTTCTCCACGTGTTCACCCCACACAGGCATTTCAGAATCCATTGATTTGAACCGGTTTGTGTGTTCTGCAAATGAGATGATTGATGACACCCATCCTCTTGCAGTTGCCTGGGCTTGTCATCTTAGCCTTGCCCTGTGACTACCCTCATTCTCACCATGGCCACTCAATCCACTGCCAAGCCCTGTAGCCCCTCCTCTTGTTGTGTTGCTCACAGTTCTTGCTTCCTGTCGGTCTCCACTAAAACTTCCTCAGGTCAGGCCCTCACAATTTCTTTCTTGACTAATTGTATTTTCACAGCAATGAAAGTGCTGTTCTCTGCACCTTTAATCTCTCCATTACGGCTTTGCAGTAAGTGGATAAAGCAGGCTCTGATACCAGATTGCCTATATTCAAATCCTGACCTTGGGCCTCTTCTCTGTAACTGGAAATCATAACATTACTTGCATGGTACTGTGAGGAGAAAACAAACATGTTATACATACAAAGTCTTCTCAACACCTACTAAATTGGTAGAAACTACTAAGCCGGTCTACTTTATTTCTCCAGGTTCTTTTGTTCCACTAGCCACCTTAAGAACAATGGTTTTTAGTCAACGTGGGCTGCTTATAGTTCTCTGAACATATCCCACACTCTTCCAGCTTTCTTTTGCCCATGTTGTTCCCACAGTCTGCAATGCCAACTGACCTTATTCTGTCTCCTCCAGTCATGATGTTGTCCTTCCTTATAACTATTCTAGAAAGCAGTTGGCTGACATGTATGAAGAGCCTTAAAAATTATCCTGCCTCTGGGCCGAGTTTGGCTGATCATGGCTGGGTTCTTTTACATACTGGGGAGTTGGTTAAATGTAAACTTGTGTCGGGTGGTGATATGGTTTGGCTCTGTGTCCCCACCCCATTCCTATTTGTCGAGGGAGGGGCCTGTAATCCCCAAATGTCAAGGGAGGGAGGGGATCGGATCATGGGGATGGTTTCCCCCATGCTGTTCTCATGATAGTGAGTGATGGTTTTATAAGTGTTTGGAAGTTCCTCCTTTGTTCTTCTCTCTCCTGCTGCCTTGTGAAGAAGGTCCTTGCTTCCCCTTCACCTTCTGCCATGTTTGTAAGTTTCCTGAGGCCTTCCCAGCCATGTGGAACTGTGAGTCAATCAAATCCCTTTCCTTTATAAATTACCCTGTCTTGGGTATTTCTTTATAGCAGTGTGAACATGGACTAATGCAGGTGACTTCAACCTGGAGAACTGGGCTCTCTTACTACATGATCTCATTTTCTAGTAGATGAGCCTAGACCTAATCATATGGCAGCAGCAGGGTTCTCAGAAAGGCAAAGCAGAAAAGGTCTTTTGAAGTGTTGGCTTTAAACCAGATCCTCATCCTTCCACCACATTCCATTGGCCAATGCAGATTGCAAGGCCAGTCCAGCTTCATGGATTAGGAAAGTAGATTTTGCCTCTTGATGTGCTGAGCTTCCAAGTCACATTACAGCAGACTTGGATAAGGGAGGGGTGAAGAATAGGTGGTATTTTTTCCCCAATATATCCTGCTAGAGATAGACAGAATTCCTACCTTTGAGGGTAGGATATGAAAATTAAGATCTGGCAGTACGGTGTAGTAGTTAAGTGCTCTGGAAACAGCAAGCAGACCTGTCACTTACTGACTGGATCCTCTCGGCAGATTATGCACATTCTCTGTGCTTTACTTGCCTCATTTCTAAAATGAGAAGCGTTCCTACATCACGAGCTGTTGAGAGGACTGAATGAGTTAATATATCTAAAGTGTTTAGAATCTCACCTGGCATAAAATGTGATATGAACTGTTATTATTATATAAGGCAGGCAAAAGAACATCGTGTCCTGGGGTCTGTGTTTTAATCTCTGCTCTAGGAACTCTATGCCTAACCCTAACCCTATATATAACGATATATCATAATATATATATGTCATTTTTTATCTACTTATCCATCAATGGACAATTGAATTGTTTCCACTTTTTGGCAATTGTGAATAATGCTGTTGAGTCTCAGCTTTCATTTCCCTTGAGTGTATGCTTAGGAGTGGATCTGAGGTTAAATATTAAGTATTTTGTGACTGTAGGAAAAGCAAAGCAAAATATGAAGTCCAAATGTCCCCCTTCCCCTACCCTAGTTTCTCCTGAAACTACTGCCCAGAGATGTTTCTCCTGTCTGTCCCCATAATTCGAATTATGTAACCCTTCCTTATCATCTGTTGGAAAGCATCGCAATAGCTGGGCTACTTGTCTGCCTCACTTACTATGTCTGTAACTCCTGGAAGGCTTGTTCATCTTTGTATGTGCAGTGCCAGCCTGGTAGTGGTAGGCACTTGGTAAACATGAGTGAATGAGTGAATGACAATTTCTGATTGCCTGTGTGTATTACAAAAACTACCCCTTGAAAGAGGTCCAGGCCAGGCATGGTGGCTCACACCTGTAATCCCAGCATTTTGGGAGGCCGAGGTGGGCAGATCACTTGAGGTCAGGAGCTTGAGGCCAGCCTGGACAACATGGTGAAACCTAATCTCTACTAAAAATGCAAAATTAGCCAGGTGTGGTGACGCGTGCCTATAATCCCAGCTACTCAGGAGACTGAGGCAGGAGAAACGCTTGGACCCAGGAGGAAGAGGTTTCTGTGAGCCGAGATCACACCACTGCACTCCAGCCTGGGCAAGTGATAGACTGAGACAAAAAAACAAAAAAACAAAAAAACAAAAAAAAAGAAAGAAAAGAAAAGAAAAAGAAGAAAGAAAGAAAGAAAGAAAAAAAAGAGGTGTCCATTTATTGATGCAACTTACGATCAGGACATCTCTCACTTTCTTTTCTTTTTTTTTGTTTTTTCTTTTGAGACAGGGTCTTACTCTGTCATCAGGCTGGAGTGCAGTGGTACAATCATGGCTCACTGAAGTCTTGGCCTTCTGGGGTCAAGTGATCCTCTCACCTCAGCCTCATGAGCAGCGCAGCTGGGACTACAGGCATACGCCATCATGCCCAGCTAATTTTTTATTTTTTATTATAGAGATGAGGTCTCACTATGTTGCCCAGGCCGGTCTTGAACTCCTGGGTTCAAGTGATCCTCCCACCTAGGGCTTCCAAAGTGCTGGGATTACAAGTGTGGGCCACTACGCCTGGCCTCCCACTATCTTTATTTGAGAACTTTTGATATATACAAGAGGCTCATTCTTCCCTAAGGATGTATTTATGTCCTCAGCTGCAGATAAAGGATTCTGACCACTGGTGGTGGTGGAGCCTGTGGAGCTCAGTGGCCAACTTTGACCTTTGAATTTTAAAGAAGTTATTGGTCCTTCAGGAGAGAACCTGGAAACAGAACTTGAAATTGTTCAGCTCTGACATGTCTTGGTGGAAAACTGAAGGTCCTCTGCATTTAAGGCTTTGGAGACAGAACTGAGACTGAATCCATGAGACTTCATGCAACCTTCCATGTCTCTATGTACTTTAGTTTCCTTATCTATACAATGAAAATAATACCCACACATAGAGTTATAGTGTAAATGAAAAGAGAAAATATATGTAAAAGCATGAGGTGTAACACCCAGCACATAGTGCTCAATAAATACTTGTTATTATTGGAAGGCAGCAAACAAGGATAACATTTATATCAAGGGATGGAAAATCAGGCCTTGAGCTCTATTCTAGGGTCAAATCTTCTGGTATGATCTTATAGCTCACTCCGCGTTCATCTGGTTAGCTGGATAATTTTTTATTTATTTCAGTTGGAAAGCAAGTGTATACTTTTTTTTTTTTTTTGAGGTGGAGTCTCGCTTTGATGCCCAGGCTGGAATGCAGTGGCACGATCTCAGCTCACTGCAAACTCTGCCTCCCAGGTTCACGCCATTCCCCTGCCTCAGCCTCCCGAGTAGCTGGGACTACAGGCGCCTGCCAATAGGCCTGGCTAATTTTTTGTATTTTTTTTTTAGTAGAGACGGGGTTTCACCATGTTAGCCAGGATGGTCTCGATCTCCTGACCTCATGATCCGCCCGTCTTGGCCTCCCAGAGTGTTGGGTTTACAGGTGTGAGCCACCACGCCTGGCCACAAGTATATACTTTCATAGTTTCATAGTTTGAGAGTCAGAGTTCCTGATTTTATGGGATTTTTGAAATTAAAACAATGTACGAATAACTTAATCTCCAATTGCAAAATGTTAGTGACACTACATTTTAATGTAATGTGTATATATGTAATTTCCCTGCTTTAAGGTAGGGTTCAAGACTTACCTGTTTGTCTAGACTTGCTGAATCTGTCTCATTATTTTCTGTAATAGTTTGGAGATGATGATGCTATTCTTCTTAATGCAAGTGGGATCTTGTTATACTGAAGTTAGATTTTGCCAAAAATTTTCCTATACATGAAAAGTCAAGAGATCTACTTAGCCACATCCTCTGTTTATGCTACATTGGAATTTCATGGCTAAAAATACAAGGCGTGACTTTCAACTATGCTCACAGGCATTCACTCTGTACTTTTCCAGCCTTGCTGGTTTTGTAACAGTTGGCAGAGCACCAGGATCACCTCTTGCCATACTTGACCAATATCATGATCACCATGGGCTTGAAAATTGAATAAAGAAGGAAGCAATCACATAGGTAATCAAGGACATAGAATCAGTCTGATATAAATCTCACTTTGCTTCCCATAATCATGAATCTTACCTTTCTGCTGTTTGAGCCAAAGACATTCAGTAGAGAAATGTTGTGCTGGTTCTCCAGAAGTTCAAGAGATAAGTGATGTAATATGGAATTCCATTCAGGACTTGGTAATATGGACAGTCAAGGAATGTAGCACTATCGTAGACTAAGAAGTTGGAAAAAACTTTCCAAGCATCCTCTTCGTGGATACAGAGGTCTGAGAGCTGTGGCAAACTGCTATTTTTCTTTTAAATTGCCCACCAGTCAGGAAGAAGTCTTTGCTTAAAGTAAGCATTCTTAATAGGATAAAGTAATTTCGGGTTTCATATGGAATAAAATATATGCAAGAACTGCTAAGACAAGTTTGCAAAGGAAAATTTATCTGGAGGTATTTGCCCTACCATATATGAAAGCACTCTAATTAGTCTAGTATTTGTTCAGGGAAAAATAAAGTTATTTATCAATGAACTAGAATAGAATTTCCAGAAAATATTTTGTATACACTTGGCCATTTAATATATGATGAAGGTGACACTTCAGTATAGTGGAAAATGGTTTATTTTAGTAAATTATATTGACACACTTGCATCTCAATATATTAATAGAAAAATAGATTAGTCTTATACCTGTTACCATGTAAAATATAAATAAGTGAATTGAAAATATAAGTATAAAAGTAAAAAGTAGAAGGCAATATTTGAATGCCCTCAGATCAGGGTACATCTTTAAGATAAGAAACTCAGAAGCCTTTAAAAAAACAGCTTTGACTATATAAATGTTAATTGTAGCAAGTCATAAGCAAAGTCAAAGATACACACCATGCTTGGGAAAAATACTTGTATTATTCATGATAATATGAGTCCTAATTTTAAAAGAACTCCTACAAGTTGAGAAGAAGTCTGACAAGCAAGATTGTTCAGAGAGGAGGACACAGAAGAAGCCACTTGACATGAAAGAAAGCACAACCTGATAGAATCCAGAGTGGAGGCCGGGCGTGGTGGCTCACGCCTGTAAATCCCAGCACTTTGGGAGGCTGAGGTGGGTGGATCACCTGAGGTCCAGAGTTCGAGACCAGCCTGGCCAACATGGTAAAACCCTGTCTTTACTAAAAATTAAAAAAAAAAAAAAATTAGTCAGGTGTGGTGGTGGGTGCCTATAATCCCACCTACTCGGGAGGCTGGGGCAGAGAGAATTGCTTGAACCTGGGAGGTGGAGGTTGCAATGAGCCAAGATCACGTCACTGCACTCCAGTCTGAGTGACAGAGTGAGACTCCATCTCAAAAAAAAAAAAAAAAAAGAAGAGTGTAACAAGAGTGAGATCAATTTTTCAATGCTGGCATGACAATTAGAAGGGACTGCTCACATCCAGAGTAGGCAAGATTGTGAAATTTAGCAATCTTTTTGGAAAGTAATCTGGAAGTATGTATTAAAACAAAAAACATAGACTTTTACATAGCAATTCTGCCTTGGGGAATTCACAGAAAGAAAAGAATCATTTCAAGTGAAATATGTATAAGAGTGTTTATTATAACATTATTTATAATGGCAAAAACTAAAAGCAACTGACCTACTGTTAATGAAGTGATTGAAGAAATTATGGCATATTTAGATTATGGCATACTTTGCAGTTCTTTAAAAGAATAAGTTTAAATGTACTGATCTGAGAGGATGTCTGTGATAGATGAAGTGGGGAAAAAAGCAACCAAGCTGCCGAGTGAGGTATATTATAAGGCTCCTTTTTTTGTTTTTAGAGACAGGGCCTCCTTCTCTCCCCAAGGCTGGAGTGTTGTGGTGTGATCATAGCTCACTGCAGCCTCAAACTCCTGAGCTCAAGCCATCCTCCCGCCTCACCCTCCCAAGTAGCTGGGACTACATGTGTGTACCACCACATTCAGCTAATTTTTGTACTTTTTGTTGTTGTTGTTTTTGTAGAGACCAGGGTTTCTCTATGTTGCTCAGGCTGCTCTTAAACTCCTGGTCTCAAGCAATCCTACCAATTCAGCCTCCCAAATTGCTGGAATTATAGGCGTGAGGCACTGCACCTGGTCTGGTTCCTTTAAAAAGAAAAATGACGAAAGAAAAAAAGTCCTATTGATTTAACAAACAATCATGAAATAAATGGACTGCTTAAAAGAAAAATAAAAGAGCAGAAGGATGTATACACATAATTGTAAGTTATCTAAGTCTGGATCTGAAAGGAGCACCAATCAGCTAAATATTTGCTTCTTAAAATTTTACTTGCTTTTGTCCTGGAAGAGCATATTTTTTTTTTTTTTTTTTTAAGACAGAGTCTCACTCTGTCACCCAGGCTGGAGTTCAGTGCCATGATCTCGGCTCACTGCAACTTCCATCTCCCAGGCTCAAGCAATTCTCCTGCCTCAGCCTTCGGAGTAGCTGGAGTTACAGGCGTGTGCTGCCACGCCTGGCTAATTTTTGTACTTTTAGTAGAGACAGGGTTTCACCATGTTGGCCAAGCTGGTCTCAAACTCCTGATCTCAGGTAATCTGCACGCCTTGGCCTCCCAAAGTGCTGGGATTACAGGTATGAGCCACTATGCCCTGCCGGAAGAGCATAATTTTATAGAAAGTCTCTTTTTCTGGATTGCTGTGGGGTTGTTTACCATATGAACTAAGTATAAAGGAGTCATTTCAGTAAGATTTTTACCAATGTTCACCTGCAGATACATGACATATGAGGGAGACAGAGAGAATATTTCCGTAGCAGCAGGGTGTTGACACTGGGTCATTCTTCGATTCATACATTTATTCAGTAAGTATTTAACGAGCTCTTCCAATGTGCTGCAGCATGAGACTATGCCAGCTCCTAGAGATGGAGAGGAAAATAGGACCTGGCTCTTATGCTGCTCACTCTGGCACAGATGGACAGGTACATAAGCACTTCTGTAGGGTACAGTGTGTGTATAATTCATGAGCCAATGTCAATAAAACTGTGTCCAGAGGGCCATGGATTCAGAATCCTAGAAGGAGGATTGCTAATTTTCCTAGATATTGCCAGACACCCTCCGTGGTGTACCATTGTTACCAGCAATGAGGGAGAGCACAGAGGGAATCTTTTTAGTATCATTGAAGTAAAATAGATGCTGCGTTGTCAAGAGTATAAACATTCTCCTGGCAGAAAATGTTGAAGTAGTCATAGACGTATTGTTTTATAGGCAGGGTAATTGGATGGAAGCAATGGTGATATATATTAGGAGGAAGAGTGACGGATGACTTATAGACCCAATAAAGTGCTGAAGGACCCTCGCTGTCTCTGCAGAAGACCTTGACATATGAAGGGCCTCCTCCCTCTCCTTTGTAGAGCAGGAGGGCAGTCTGCTTCTCTGTCAGTCATTTGTGTCTTGCACACAGAATGAGCACAGTGTCTATAAACAGTACGTACGTGCTTAAACGTACGTTTAGCATTGTGTAGTTTTTTCCAGCAAATTGAAAGATAAAATATTTGATTGGTCTGATGGGTATCTTCTTTCCATTTATTTTCTTTCCCCTAATTTTACTAATGCATTCTTTCACTGGTTCTATCACTCAGGTAAGTACAAAATACAGCCTTAGCTTGGGGACTGGGAGTAAGATTGAGATGGAAAGAATAGATTTGGGATGGAAGGCACCAAAAAGTGGGGTAAGGTTGAATCGTACTGAATCTAGTTCTTCAGTTCTCATCCTATCCGATTTTTATTGGCATTTAGCCTTCATTTGGGAGCTCTCTTTTCTTAGCTTTCATGAAATATAACCTCCCAGCTCTCCACTGACTTTTTTAAAAAAAATTTATTTTTAATTGACAAGTTAAATTATATATATTTATGGTGTACAACATGATGTTTTGCTTACTTGCTTCTCAAATCTCAGTCTTCCTTCCTTCCTTCCTTCCTTCCTTC
>NW_012116577.1:1856675-1857788 GCF_000951035.1 Colobus angolensis palliatus | reverse complement strand
GGAGGCTGAGGCAGGAGAATCACTTGAACCCAGGAGGCAGAGGTTGCAGTGAGCTGAGATTGCACCACTGCACTCCAGCCTGGGCGACAGAGTGGGACTCCATTTCAAAAAACAAAAAAATGTAACAAATTACAAATGTGTGAAGCAGTAACTTAGTTCATATAATGCAATAACAGTACAGTAATTGTCTTAGTACATTTTGTGCTGCTATGCAGGATACCTGAGACTGGGTAATGTATAGAGAAGAGAAATTATTCTCTTACATTCTGGAGGCTGGGAAGTCTAAGATCAAGGTGCTGGCAACTATTGTCTGGTGAGGGCCTTCTTGCTCCTCACGTGGTGGAAGAGAGAAGGGCAAAAAGGAATAAACTTCCTTGGTGGAGTCCTCTTAAAATGGCATTAATTCATTCATGAAGGTGGATTCATCATGACCTAAACACCTCCCAGAAAGCTCCATCTCTCAATACTGTTGCCTTAGGGATTTGACTTCCAGCCTATGAATTTTGAAGGACACATTCAGACCATAGCAGTAATCACAATACACAGTTTTTGAGGACTCCAAACCAAGTACTCTTCCCCCTCCACCACAGACATTAGGTACTTAAAAGTTCTTAAGGTCTGTTGCACTTAAAATGTGTTAACCTTTTTACTTAGAGACAACTAACTTCAATAATAACAGAGATAAACAAACTAGTTTTCCATTAGAAATCATTCTGGATTTGTTGAACAAAGACCACAACTTCCTTCTGATGGTCTCAGTTGTTTTCCTGGTAAAGCTATGTAGCATGGCTGTTGGTTTTGGTTTGGTTCATCCAGCTCACAAACCCACATTTCACTTTCCAAGGTGGCCAGAGACAACCCCAATAATGGCAGAGATAAACAGACTAATTGTCTTTAGAAATCTTCCCAGGTTTGTTCACCAAAGACTGGATGTCCCACTATCACCTTACTTAACACAGCCCCTCAAATTGATGCTAAGTGACTCAGCTTTTTTGTGTATCACACCATCATTTTGAAGTCTAGAAATCTTAATTTGTACTCTAACTCACCACTCTACTTCAATGTCAAATCTCAGTTTCTCCTTCCCCTTCCTTCCTTCTTTCCTTCCTTTTT